>NC_042999.1:156668501-156673501 GCF_006345805.1 Octopus sinensis
TACGCTGCTCCAAACATTTTTTAAAAATCATCTTCCCACCTGATTGGAGGTCTTCCGAGTGGTCTCTTCCACTTACCATGTCTCTCTACACCATAAGCAGATGTTATTTTTCTCCCTTTGTCAAGCTCATGTTTCACATGCATATAGCATTGCAAGCAAGACTGTGCTGTTGAAGAGAATGGTGTGAGCTGCCTTGTCTAGGTTTGCCTTCAGCACATCCTTCACCGACTTGAATGCTCTCCATCCTGCTCTTACCCTTGGTGAGATCTTATTCTCCACGTCACACCTCATAATCACTTCTTGACTGAAATACACATAGTTGCTCACTCCTTCTATTTCATCACCACCTGATGATGTAAGGCAACTGATTGCTATGCCCTCAGACCATATGTACTTGGTTTTTGTACAATTGATTTTCAAGCCAATTGCTGAACCCTGGAATCCAATTCATCCAGCATGCTCTGCAGCTGGTCGGTGCTCTCTGCTATCAGCACTATGTCATCAACGAATCTTAGACGAGTGAGAAGCTCTGTTTATCCATATGCCTCTGTTCTAGTTCATGTCTTGTATGACCATCTCAAGACATGCTGTGAAGAGCTTAGGAGAGATGGTGTCTCCTCTGTGATACCCTTCTCCAGTGGAACATTCACTGGTGTGGATAACAGGGTTACATTTGTTGTGCACGCAGTATTTGCCTCCCTAAGGAGGGTGACATAATGCATTGTCATGCCTTGTTTCCTGGGAGCTTGAGGAGTACAAAAATCACAGGTCCAAAATAGACAGGAAAAAGGATCTCAGAGCAAAGAAGCTGATGGAAAAGTGGAAAAACATGAATAGAGATGGTGAACACCTCGAAGAATATTCTGTTCTCTGTAAGGCAATATGACAATATGTCTTGAGAATGATTTCAAAAGGTACAGAAAAGAGAAGCTCCTGAAGACTTCACAAGAACAGAAGAGCCTCAAGAAACGGGAAAGGAAACTGATGCTTTATAAAACGGAAGTAATGACATTGAAGAACCAGGTCAGTATTGCAGTGACCAACAGAAGAGCTGTAGAAGAAATCTGCAAAACCTTCAACACAAACCTCTTTAAATCGAAAGCACTGGTTGCACCTCCATTATTGGAAAGTACTAGGTAAGGATGGAATAACATCTGAAATATGTATAGTAGTTTAATTAAATTCTGCAGGGCTGAATTAAAAGTTTGGGAGTTGAGTACATACAGATTTGCATATGTGAGATCTTGTATGGCAAACCAATATTCTTATATGATAGTGAATGCTACTTGCTGCAGAATAGAAGTCAAGGAATTATAACCAAATGTTATTTATGCACTCAAGTGTAAATTTAAACCTAAACTGGAATTAAAATTCCATTTAAAAGATCAAATATACAGCATATCAATTCAGTTTCTGGCCACACAGTTGATGGTGGAGATATGGAATTCATAATTCAACATCCTCACTCATACGGACTAGTGTATTCGTAGACTAAACATGTTTACTTTTGTTCCATTTTTTTCATAACTTCCTCAAAATGGATGTGACATTTTCTGATCTCCAGCAAAGAGCCCACACCATACATAACATACTAGCCTTCTGATGACAGCTGAGGCTGTTTTTTATTTTCTTCGAGTTCTCATGTATGAAACCAAATGGTAAAATACTGTGTTGTATAAATAATTAATATGCCCACTGTATTGACAAATACTTTTCTGACTTTTGAACCTTTAGACATGCATACATTCATACATACATACATACATACATGGTGGCTGCCCCCTCGTTATTGAGTATGGCCATTGCACGAAGCTTAATCAATGTTGTTATCGTGTAATGCCTGTGCAAGAAGATTTTTTTTAAAGTGAGGAAAGGCTGTGCACTGAGTCAATCCCACTCACTAAGCAACAGCAGCCATAATCCGAAAAGAAGAACAAGTCAGTATCATCGGTAACCACTGAGCCGCAGGTTTTATGTCGGAGTTATCCCAGTTACCTGAGTTACCTTCTCCTAGAAGGATGCCCTAACAAAGGCTAGGAATTCTTCACTCCCAATGGTTTAACCGCGTGATCGGGTATTCAGTCCGATTATTTCTATGTCCCCACACATGATACAGCCTTAAGACATTTATTGGATGGCCGTTGACTCTCAAGAGTTCCTCTGCCCTTTGACAGGTTTTGTTTTTCATCCCGCAGGGTGTCCAATAAACACCCTCCTCACCAAGCAAGCTTGGTGGGGTTGCCAGTTTAGTCGCCGACGACCCTATCATGCAACAGATTGTACTGGGTTACATGTTACAAGTAGCACTCGAAAGTGCCCTGACATACATACATACATACATACATACACACACACATATATGCACTTCGTATATATGTGTATGTACATATAGGTACACAAACATAACACATACAAATACACATACACACTGCATCATCATCTGTTTAAACCTGCTTGGATTTGCATCCGAGTAGGTTTCATCCTCCACCCAGCTCCATGGCATGCAATAGTTTTTCTCATTGACAGCAGGAGTGGCTGTGTGGTAAGTAGCTTGCTAACCAACCACATGGTTCTGGGTTCAGTCCCACTGCGTGGCATCTTGGGTAAGTGTCTTCTGCTATGCCCCAGGCCGACCAATGCCTTGTGAGTGGATTTGGTAGACAGAAACTGAAAGAAGCTTGTCGTGTATATGTATATATATATCTATATGTGTGTGTATGCGTTTGTGTGTCTGTGTTTGTCCCCCTAGCATTGCTTGACAACCGATGCTGGTGTGTTTACATCCCCGTCACTTAGTGGTTCGGCAAAAGAGACCGATAGAATAAGAACTGGGCTTACAAAGAATAAGTCCTGGGGTTGATTTGCTCAACTAAAGGCGGTACTCCAGCATGGCCACAGTCAAATGACCGAAAAAAGTAAAAAAGAGAGTAAAAAAGAGTAAGAGAGTGTCTTCACTTAACTGATTAACATGCATTATTTCAGGGTAAATTAGAGCAATTGATATTATTTTGATGTCTCTAAACCACGGTTTCCAAATAGAAGAGCAAGAGAGTAACTAAGATTCAACTACTGTGCTGAAGTTTTCCTTAGAGCCTCAGAGAATTCAGATTTCCATATTATACTGAGACGTTTAAGTACTGCCCAATATTTGGTGATTCGTGGCTCAACATCTGGCTCTTCAGACATTATGTTGCTCCTAAGTTGTATTACAGTCCTAGAGGTTATCAAGCTTCTCAATGATAATGAGATTCTACCTTCAAGGTTGTATCTAATGCTATCCATTTTTCTAGCATTGGCATAGAGGACTAATTGAAAGATATAATGAATAAACGCTCCAATCAGTCATCCTAAATTATCAAAAATTGAATATAGGCATAGGAGTGGAGTAGCTTGCTTACCAACCACATGGTTCCAGGTTCAGTCCCACTGCGTGGCACCTTGGGCAAGTGTCTTCTACCATAGCCTTGGGCCTAAATGGACTCTGTTCTGGTTACCTTTCACTTTGTTTTGTATATTTATATTCTTGTATTTTTATATATCTATATTTATCTTATTTTTAGCTCCATTGTCTTAAATTTTTAGTCACCTTTATTATGCATTAATTTATTCCCTAAATTTTTCTTCGTTCAACTTCACTCGTATTACCCTTTTAGGTTTTATCACCTTTTATTCGTATATATGTGTATATTTTATACTATTGGGTTTTACCATTGGGTGCCCTATTGTTTTGATATAAATTTATATAAATATTTGATAATTTGGGAACGATATGAAATTATTTTGACCAACTGGAACATACCTTTCAATTTATTTCTCCTATATATATATATACATACACACACATATATATATATATACACACACACACTCATATATATATATATATACATACACACACATATATATATATATATACACACACACACACATATATATATATATATACACACATACATATATATATACACACACATACACACACACACACACACACACACACACACATATATATATATATATATTACATATGTGGAAAATTCTGTCTGTGGGTGTGTTTGTGGAGTTGTTAGCTAATTCCTCTTACATCGTTTTTTCGATTTTGATGAAACTTGACACGTCAGTAGAACTCACGCCTGGAAACCTCATGGCATACTCAGATGTTGGAAAAAAATTGATAATAGGGCCCCTGGAAGGGATCCTTATATATAGCCAAGGGAAATAACCCATTCATTTTTCCTAAATTATTTGGTAAAAATGGAACTGTTTTCGCAATTTATCCATTACGACCCTTAAGCAAGTAAATAGTATTTTCCTAAGCAATAGATCCACTTATTTGGTTAGTGACTTATTCATGAATGTACGAACACTAGCAACCCAAGGGTAATATTTTCTGGGAATGCACAAAAGCCCTTTTCAGAGTTATTTACTTTTATTTGTTATTATCTCATATCTGATTAGCCTGTTATTATGTAACATGGTTCATGATTTTAGTATACATATCTTATTGGTATTTCCTCCTATATATATATATGTATATATATATATATATATATGTATATATATATGTATATATATGTATATATATATATATATATATATATATATATATATATATATATTATATATATATATATATATATATGTACTTATAAAACTTTAAATATACACACATTCACACATATATGTATATATAGACATTTAGCTATGGACATACATAGAATATATTAGTCACACATATTAAATACATAAAGATATGAATATAATACCGATGCCCATTTTAAGCAACAGTTCATACGTGATCGCTCAAGATGACAAAGTGTCTTTCTGGCTCCGACGAAAGGAACAACTGGAGGAAGACCAGTATAAAACCTACAAGAAGATAAAGAGAACATAAATGGTAATGCAAGAGAGAAGCATGTAAAAGGAGTTTACTATATTGGCATTTAAGTATCTGCACATTTTTATAGTCACTGATTTATATTTAGGATCAGTTTTAATGA
>NC_042999.1:156678501-156693501 GCF_006345805.1 Octopus sinensis
GGAGAAGGCATCCCAAGTATTAACACTGTCTATTTCAGTATCCTCTCTTAGAAAGAGTCTTAAAAGTCTGATGCTCTACCGACTGAACGTTAGCACGCCGGGCGAAATGCGTAGCCGTATTTCGTCTGCCGTTATGTTCTGAGTTCAAATTCTGCTGAGGTCGACTTTGCCTTTCATCCTTTCGGGGTCGATAAATTAAGTACCAGTTACGCACTGGGGTCGATATAATTGACTTAACTCTTTTGTCTGTCCTTGTTTGTCCCCTCTATGTTTAGCCCCTGGTGGGTAATAAAGAAACATATTTCAGTATTCTCTCTGTTATACTTGTACTGAAGTGTAGGTCTCCTCTTGTAACACATCACTATTTCTTTGTACCAATCTTAATAATTCTGAGAGAACCTGAAAAGTTATGATTGCTGTCTTTCCTCAGCTGATTAAATGAACTAATTAAAACATACAAAACTCACTGTCTGCAATCACTCTTATTGCTAAAATTGCACCCAATAAACTTTTTCAGGAGACATGTTTTAGGATAAAATACAAGACTTCCTAACTTTCATATCTGAGGAACCACATTAACTTCAATCCTAGACATTCTTCATATTAGTGTATCTGCAAATTAATAAACCTACCTTTGCTGACAACTTTTTCATCCATTCATTGTTTTCACTGACTTTTCTGTTTTACTCTTTCAAATTTGTCAACAATAACTTTACAAGCCCAAGCTATGTCCGTATTTGTGTTTCTACTTTTCATCACTAATCCTGTTTAAACTCCAAGCTCAATAATATATGTCAACTACCCTTATGGCATTTACAGTGTATCCCTGCTTATTCGTGATTCGGCATTCGCGGAACAAATAATCTTTTACAGAAAGCACCGCATATTTGCCGAATAGTAAATATCATCTGCGATTTCTTATGACTTCCTTCACACTTTTTAAGGCTTAATTATTAATAACAATATACCATATTTGCCGGCTTATCAGACGTCCCTTTGCCCCCTATTAGAATAGCCTTGCATCACGTCACTTGATTAGTTTAGATACAAGTACACTGTATCTTGCATCTCTTATTCTTGCTTTCAGTCACACCTTTCTAATTAGTATAGTGACATCTATGTATATTTCACACACACGTACACACACACACAGACTCTCTCTCTCTCTCTCTCTCTCTCTCTCCCATTCTCTCGCTGTATTCGTCTCTCAACAACAACCTCTCATTGTTGTTAAAGTGTGTGTGTGTGTATATATATATATATATATATATATATATATATATTGCTATATGGGATCCAGACGATGGAATCTACCTTGGCATTGTGGATCAGTGACTGCAAGAAGAATAACATCTGTTTGTGTGATAACATCATCCATGAGAAAGTGCAGAAATTATACCAGCAGTTTGACAGAGGAGACGGAGCAGAAGGCACCAAAGAACCGCAAGCAAGACCATTGACAGCACCAGAACCTGAAGACTTTCAAGCTAGCAAAGGATGGTTTGACTGTTTCCAGAATCGATTTAAAATAAAGTGTGTTTCCCAGCATGGGGTGACAGCACCAGCTGACAAAGAAGCTGCTGAGAAGTACTTCGAGGCCTTCAGGCAGATCATCAAGGACAAGAGATACAAGCCAGAACAGGTTTTCAATATGGATGAGACTGGCTTGTTCTGGAAGAAGATGCCTTCCAGAATATACACCATGAAGAACGAAGCCAGAGCCCCAGGATTTAAGGCACAGAAGAACAGGGTGATGCTAATTATGTGTGGCAATGCTGCTGGTTTCATGATGAAACCAGGACTTATCTACAAGTCCACAAACCTGAGGGCCTTCAAAAATAAGAATAAAAACCTGCTGCCTGTCCACTGGATGCACAACCCCAAGGCCTGGATTACCTAAAGTCTATCTTTGAATTGGTTCCACCAATGCTTCGTCCCTCAAGCCAAGGAATACCTGCAAGACACATGCATGGAATTCAAGGTGTTGCTTGTTCTGGATAATACTGGTAGTCATTCATTGAATTTGAATCACAAGGGACTCCAAATCAAGTTCCTCTCTGCTAACACCACCTCCCTCATCCAGCCAATGGTTCAAGGCATGATCTTTGGCTTCAAGGCACTTTACACTCAGAACTCTCTCCATGGTTGATGTAAAAAGATACCTTGATGAATTCTTTGCCATGAAACCACCTCCATTCTGGGAAGAGGGTGTTTTCAAGTTAAAGGAAAGATGGAGACACATTGTGCAACAAAATGGTTCATATTTGGTCAATTTGAAAATGTAATGGCAAGTATTTATTGACCTTTTTCTTTCCTTTAAAAATCGACACAAACTTTCTGGACAACCCAATATTTTACATTATATTTTGAAATTATAGGCATTTTTTATGGACCATGTCCAATATTCATGGTTTCTCATTATTCACAGGTGCTCTAGGAACGTAACTCCTATGAATACCGGGGGACTACTGTATTTCTATTAACAATGTAGTAGTGAAACATCAACGAACAACTCTGCAAAAGTCATAAAAGATTATCTGTCCAATTGAGTTCATTTATCCTTTCAGCCTAATTCTGCTCCTTTTTGAATACAATAATAGACACTTCTAAAAACTAAACCATCCCATACAAGCCAAAGAAAGCAAAGATGAAATTGATGATATCGAGAAAGAATAAGAAGAGTGAAGAAAGTGATTATGATTCTAATACTTCAATACTTTCTAATGTTTTAGCTTTTTTGTAGCAAAATTTCCAAGGTAACAGCTCTCATCAGTGTACAAGTGAATAATTATCCTCTTTGTCTCATTGCATATATCACTCTTTTACTCTTTTACTTGTTTCAGTCATTTGACTGTGGCCATGCTGGAGCACCGCCTCTAATTGAGCAAATCGACCCCGGGACTTATTCTTTGTAAGCCCAGTACTTATTTTATCAGTCTCTTTTGCCGAACTGCTAAGTGACGGGGACGTAAACACACCAGCATCGGTTGTCAAGCAATACTAGGGGGACAAACACAGACACACAAACACACACACACACACATATATATATATATACATATATACATATATACGACAGGCTTCTTTCAGTTTCCGTCTACCAAATCCACTCACAAGACATTGGTCGGGCCGGGGCTATAGCAGAAGACACTTGCCCAAAATGCCACGCAGTGGGACTGAACCTGGAACCATGTGGTTGGTTAGCAAGCTACTTACCACACAGCCACTCCTGCGCCTATATCAGTTTACTATTTCAAAAAATATTTGTCAATAAAAACAACAACTAAAAATAACTTACTTATCATCTCCAGAGTCGGAGGAATATTTTCTAATGACTCCATGTTCTTTTGGTGATGGTGATTCTGGTTCTTCATTTTCATTTTCTTCTTTTATAACTTGACTTGGGTTATTCATAAAAGAATTGCTGATAGTAACTGCAGGGAGACTCTCAATTTCTTCATCAGTGTCATCATCCTCACTCAGGTTTTGTAGCTCATTTGCAAATTCATCTATATGTGATATATTTAATTCATTAAATACAAAGTACTTGCAATAATATATATATATAGGGAGAGTTTACGAAAAAAACAAAAGACGAAGACAGGTGGTGTACAAAACAAACATATGTATTAGTATAACGCTCAGGAATAGAAAAAAAAAAAATATATATATGCATCTGCTCAGGTGTGTGTAATGTAACAGAATTTACATGAATCAAAAAAGAATACTCAATACAAATGTACAGTGAAGAAAGTAAATTTATAAATATATATATATATATATATATAATCTGTCAGTTGTCCTTACATCAGAGAAGCACTGTCTAAAACAGAATTTAAGCAGTTGTACTTCTAACCAGTTAGAAAGTTACCATTGGTTTCACATCTATTATTGCATTTGGCAATACTGATAATGCTTTAGACATGCTGAACAGAAGCACATAGCCCCTTTATTCAAGTGGTAATTTTCTGATTGGCTATATGCTACAATCAGGAACATACAATTTGACAATATATATGAAACTCAAAATTATAAATGAAATAGAAATCAAGCATAAAGATTTAATTTTCTGGTAAGATTTTCTGAAATTGTTAAAGAAAAGTTGGTAATAAATTTCACCTAAATTTTTTTAATAACAACCAAATCTATTTATATTAGATTCTGTTTTAATTAGCAATGAGTAGAAAGTTCAATTAATACTTTTAAAAATAACTTTAATATTCAAATTAGGAATTGATATTTTAAACAGGTTGGAGAAAAATAAAAATAAATAAACTTATTTTAATATGATGTTGGATAAATAACACACACACACGAAAACACAGATAGACAGACAGACAGACAGACAAACAGATAAAGTATATATCAATTAAACTATCTACATTTATTAGAGTGCAGACACCTTTCAAAGAACAATCATAAGCTGTGGTAAGTGAGAATATGTTGACTTTAATTTTAAATCATTACTCAAAGTAATTTAAGCAGGATTCTAATGATTAGCCAATGAGAATGTTAACAGTTTATTGATTGAGGCAGTTCACATCTTATAATGTCTGTATTCTTACAGATGAAGCTCTGGGGGTTTCGTTTCTATTGGAGAAAACCTGGTTA
The DNA here is from genome assembly GCF_006345805.1 of Octopus sinensis. Taxonomy (NCBI): domain Eukaryota; kingdom Metazoa; phylum Mollusca; class Cephalopoda; order Octopoda; family Octopodidae; genus Octopus; species Octopus sinensis. The sequence goes on from NC_042999.1 coordinate 156,683,113, forward strand.
TAGTTAACTGAGCTTACGTACCAGAAATGAAGTATATGAATTCAAATTTCTATATTTTTGTTACACGACAGGGCTAATAATGAAATTTTAAAAAATGAAGGCACCATTACTTGTGTTTTTATCAAACTTAAATATGATGAAAGCAAGTTTATTTAGTACATGACAGAATATTTGCCCTTTTTTAATTCTTGTCTCAAGGCAATGTTATAGCAAGTTTGTCAAGTTTAACTGAGGTTTGACAAAGATATAGGCGCAGGAGTGGTCGTGTGGTAAGTAGCTTGCTTACCAACCACATGGTTCCGGGTTCAGTCCCACTGCGTGGCACCTTGGGCAAATTTCTTCTACTATAACCTCGGGCCGACCAAAGCCTTGTGAGTGGATTTAGTAGACGGAAACTGAAAGAAGCCCGTTGTATATGTGTGTGTAGATATATATGTGTGTATATATATGTGTGTGTATATATATATATATGTGTGTGTGTATATATATACACATATATATATGTGTGTGTATAAATATGTGTGTATATATATATGTGTATATATATATATGTCAACAGATGCTGGGCAAGTGTCTTCTACTATAACTTTGGGCCGACCAAAGCCTTGTGAGTGGATTTGGTAGACGGAAACTGAAAGAAGCCCGTCGTATATATGTATATATATATGTGTGTGTGTATGTTTGTGTGTCTGTGTTTGTCCCCCTAGCATTGCTTATCAACAGATGCTGATGTGTTTAAGTCCCCGCAACTTAGCGGTTCGGCAAAAGAGACCGATAGAATAAGTACTAGGCTTACAAAGAATAAGTCCTGGGGTCAATTTGCTCGACTAAAGGCGGTGCTGCAGCATGGCCGCAGTCAAATGACTGAAACAAGTAAAAGAGAGAGAGTCGATGAAAATTAGTAATTGAGGAAGTAATGCAAATGGAACTATAAACATTCTACTGGAACAAGAGGAAATTAGTGATTATCTATATTAAAGATTTGCTGTGTGGAATCATTTGTAAACTCAAAGATCTTAATTGACCTGTATCCCTTTATTTAATGTTCTCCTTTACATCTGTTAGAAAGATTTATTGTAGGTATGTCAGAAACATAAGATTCTATCAAAACAGGCCTGAAACTTCAAATCAGTTATTACCCCAAATCATTAAAATAATTGACGACAACAGAAAAATTCTGTGAGTGTAGTGGGTGCTTTTTACGTGCCACCGGCATAGGTGCCAGGTGAGGCTGGCAATGGCCACGATCGGATTGGTGCTTTTTATGTGCCACCGGATTGATGCTTTTTATGTGCCACCAGATTGGTGCTTTTTATGTGCCACCGGATTGGTACTTTTTTGGTATGTATGTATGTATGTATGTATGTATGCATGTATGCATGTATGTATGTATGTATGTATGTTATGTATGTATGTATGCTAGTATGTAAGTGTGTGTATATGTATGTATGTATGTATGTATGTATGTATGTATGTATGTACATATGCATGTATATATGCATGCATACACAATTTTCCTTTGAATTTTATTCAAGTTCTTCTTGAGAGAGTTTAAACTGGTTGCTAACAAAGTGACAAGACTTTTTGAGTTAAGAGAGTTCTTGGTTTTTGTAAATATGTGGTTGAGTTGGTAATGGATATATGAATGAATGTGTGTGAGTGTGTGTGCATATATGTATGTGTCTGTTGTGTGTGTGTGTGTGTGTATGCATGTATGTATGTCCATCTATCTCTACGTCTGTATATATGGCAATAATCCTAGTCTTAATAGTTCTTCACAATGACTCTATGTTAAAACAAATTTTTGAAATGGATTTTCAGTAAAATATATTTAGGACACTCATTGTAAATCAAATTTTGAAAATCATCAAAAATGAACATGGTGAAATAGCTATATGAGAAACAGATGATCTCTCGAACATTTAGAGTGAAAACAATTTAAATTTTTAAAAAATGAGCTTTAAGAATGCTACTATCAAATATTTCAACTTCAAGTTTGCCAAATTTTCTTTTACAAAGTTTTGAGAAAATATCATCATCATCATCATCATCATCGTTTAACGTCCGCTTTCCATGCTAGCATGGGTTGGACGGTTCGACCGGGGATCTGGGAAGCCAGAAGGCTGCACCAAGCCCAGTCTGATCTGGCAGTGTTTCTATGGCTGCATGCCCTTCCTAACGCCAGCCACTCTGTGAGTATAGTGGGTGCTTTTTACGTGCCACCGGCATAGGTGCCAGGCGAGGCTGGCAATGGCCACAATTGGATTGGTGCTTTTTATGTGCCACCGGATTGGTGCTTTTTATGTGCCACCGGATTGGTACTTTTTACGTGCCACCGGATTGGTGCGTTTTACGTGCCACTGGATTGGTGCTTTTTATGTGCCACCGGATTGGTGATTTTTAGGTGCCACCGGATTGGTGCTTTTTATGTGCCACCGGATTGGTGCTTTTTAAGTGCCACCGGATTGGTGCTTTTTATGTGCCACCGGATTGGTGCTTTTTACGTGCCACTGGATTGGTACTTTTTATGTGCCACCGGATTAGTACTTTTTACGTGCCACCGGATTGGTGCTTTTTACGTGCCACCAGATTGGTGCTTTTTATGTGCCACCGGATTGGTGCTTTTTATGTGCCACCGGATTGGTGCTTTTTACATGCCACCAGATTGGTGCTTTTTACGTGCCACCAGATTGGTGCTTTTTATGTGCCACCGGCATGGAAGCCAGTCAAGTTATATTATTTTTATAGATCCTGTATTTAAGAAAATGTATTTATTTGAATTTACAGCATGTTTTTTTCAACACGAGCACACTTATTTAGACAACATGACTCAAAGGCAGCAACCTGACGGAATCATTACTGCACCAGACAAAATGCTAAGACACATTTCTTCCAGTTTTATATTTTGAGTCCAAATTTTGCCACTGTCAATTTGCCTTTCATCTTTTGAGGTTAATAAAATGAATATTAGTTGAGTCCAGGCAGGTTCAATGCAAATGACAAGACCCCCTCCCCCAAAATTTCAGGCCTTGTGCCTATAGTAAAAGGAAATATAACAGGACAATTATGAATATAGTGTCACCATTTAAAAAAGTTTCTTTTCATAAAAAATACAATCAACATTTTCAACCATTTCTACATTAAAAGGCGCAGGAGTGGCTGTGTGGTAAGTAGCTTGCTAACCAGCCACATGGTTCGGGGTTCAGTCCCACTGTGTGGCATCTTGGGCAAGTGTCTTCTGCTATAGCCTCGGGCCGACCAAAGCCTTGTGAGTGGATTTGGTAGACAGAAACTGAAAGAAGCCTGTTGTATATATATATATATGTATGTGTGTTTGTCCCCCTAGCATTGCTTGACAACCGATGCTGGTGTGTTTACGTCCCCGTCACTTATCGGTTCGGCAAAAAAGAGACCGATAGAATAAGTACTGGGCTTACAAAGAATAAGTCCCGTGGTCGAGTTGCTCGACTAAAGGCGGTGCTCCAGCATGGCCGCAGTCAAAAGACTGAAACAAGTAAAAGAGAGAGAGAGAGAGTAATGTTTCAGTATAGGCTTTACTAAGTGACCTAGCTTTTTATTGAATATCTAACATTTTTCAGTACTAATTCAAGATTATAATTAAGTATTATGAATTACATATGATTTATAAATGTTACTCTTTGGGTATCTATAGTTTAATAAATTGGGGATGAGGAATTTATGTTAATAATTTATAAAGAAGCTAACTTACAAATTTTAACGGATAATTTTTTAAACATTAGCAATATGTCAGCATGGAATTGGATCACTTCAGTACATTGTAGTATATTTCATTTTAGTGAACTATAAGTATTATTTATTGATTGTGTATTATTTATTATTTATTAATTGTGTATTAATACGGTATTTTTCATTAATGTTACTTTAATGAAGGTTAAATATAAAGTGTGAAATGTCAAAATTTAAATTAAACATTGATACATTTATATACACAAAATCCTATTTATCATTGTCATTATGATGATGATCATCATTACCACTAGCATCATCACCATCATCATCATCATCATCTTCATTATTGTCACTATTAGTGTCCTTTTTTCAATGTGGGCTTACGATGAATGAATCTGCTGTTGAGGACATGGAGGAAAGAAGGAAGTAGGTAACTTGCCAATCTTGCCATACACTGAGAGAATCAGATGTATGAAGTGCTCTGGATTGTAAGGCAAAATATTATGGGGAAGAAAGTGTGCTGGAATGACAGTGGGTCTCTTTCCCTAATTGATGGTAGGAAGAAAGAGGCCTGAAGATGTTACTATGAAGGATTATTGTGGAAAATGCATAGCAAGAAGAGGAATCTATTCAAAGTGTCCCCAGCAGAAGAACCAGGCAATTATATAGTCAAAATGACCATTAAGTATAGGAAGGCAGGAAAAGTAGCTAATCCATCTGGTAGAGTCCCTAAAATTCTGAAAATTACTGGTGAAATAGGGCTTAAACTATTGTGTCTGGGGAGAGTCATTCTCTTTCAGTGCCTTATTATTTAACACACTCACTGATAAAATTTCCACTTCTTTCTTTCTTTTTTTTTAATGGTGAGTGTGTTAAATAAGGCACTAAAAGAGAATGACTCTCCCCAGGCACAACAGAATATGCTTCAACACACGAACTCATAAAGAATCTTGCAAACCAAATCCAAAAACGAAATAGGGCTTAAACTAGTTATCCACATAGTCAACCAAGTTACAGGGTAGTGTCATGTCAGAAGAAAGTAACTACTGAAATATCAAGCAGAGAGACCAAACTATGAAAGTAACATAAAGACTCTTAGAGCACAGTTGATGAAGACAAGTATCATCTTAGATGAGATACAGTCCAGATTTACCCCAGGTCAATTTAACATTGATGCTCTCTTCATAGTGAGACAGCTGCAAGAGAAGTTTTTAGCTGCAAGTAAACCTCTCTACATGGCATTTGTTGATCAGGAAAAAAGCCTGCGACAGAGTATCAGGATGCATGGTCTTGATGATCATTAAGAGAACTCAGAAATGATGAAATATGCAATCTATGTACAGGATAGGCACAGGAGTGGCTGTGTGGTAAGTAGCTGGCTTACCAACCACATGGTTCCGGGTTCAGTCCCACTGCGTGGCACCTTGGGCAAGTGTCTTCTACTATAGCCTCGGGCCGACCAATGCCTTGTGAGTGGATTTGGTAGACGGAAACTGAAAGAAGCCCATCGTATATATGTATATATATATATATATGTGTGTGTGCGTGTGTGTTTGTGTGTCTGTGTTTGTCCCTCTAGCATTGCTAGACAACCGATGCTGGTGTGTTTATGTCCCCGTCACTTAGCAGTTCGGCAAAAGAAACCAATAGAATAAGTACTGGGCTTACAAAGAATAAGTCCCGGGGTTGAGTTGCTCGACTAAAGGCGGTGTTCCAGCATGGCTGCAGTCAAATGACTGAAACAAGTAAAAGAGTAAAAGAGTAAAAGAGAATACAGTCAATGAAGTGTATTACCAATGAGTTTGGTAAAGAATTTAGAATACAAATAGGTGTCCACCAAGGCTCTGTTCTCAGCTACCTCATATTTATCATAGTCCTCCAAGTCATAGCAGACTGGTGTCCCATGAAGCCTCCTATATGCTGATGACCCAGGCCTTATAGCAGAAACTCTGGTAAATTTAGAAAAAACATCAGACAGGAATCAAAAGGCCTCATAGTAGCTATAGTGAATACTAAGATGTTAGTAAACAAGCAGGAAAATGAGACTATTATTCTGACAAGGAAATGGCCATACTTAGTATGCAAAAAAGTATGTAGAAATTTCTTAAGATGTACCTAATATGATTAATGAGTGCACAAAATGTGTACCGGAATCAATGGCAGGCTGACAGTGAATAAGGACTTTGCATATGGTAGATAAGCTGGTGTAGTTAGCTCTCAGAACACCAGTAAAATAAATTTGTTGCAATGCTCTAAAGGCTCTATAGAAGTAGTAGATAACTTCTACTACTTCAGTGATCTAATTACCAGAGGAGGAAAGAGTTCTAAAAGCATAGTAGCCAGATCTAGAATATGGTGTAAAAAGTTCAGGGAGCTATTACATCTACAGACAAAAGGAGAATTCTTTTTCCAAGTGAAAGGTATATTGTATGAAATAAACTGTAATATTGCATGATAGTAAGATAGGTGCACTGAATATAGATGTCTGTAGATTGGGGAAAGACAGGAAGTGAACATAAACTAGTGGTTAGAGCAGCAGACTAGCAGTTGAGAGATCGCGGGTTCGAATCTCAGACCGGGCAATGTGTATGTTTATGAGCGAAACACCTAAGCTCCACGTAGTTCTGCCAGAAGGTAATAGCGAACTTCTGCTGACTCTTTCACCACAACTTTCTTTCACATTAAGGCAGCGAGCTGGCAGAAATGTTAGCACGCCAGGTGAAATGCTTAGTGGTATTTCATCTGCCGTTATGTTCTGAGTTCAAATTCTGAGTTCAAATTCTGCCGTTATGTTCTGAGTTCAAATAAACTAGTAATCAGTGACCCCAGATTAGGGATACATAATCTCAGAGCAATTAGAAGAGAGAACAACAACAATGATAATGGTGATGGCTATGATGACAATAACAACAATGAGGCTGTTTCATATTAATAACTTTGTGGACAAAAACAACTGTTGGTTGGTTTAGATAATTAGTAGTTTTCTTCTGGATGAAATAGGTTTGTAAATTGCTTTACCATTATTACCTCTCGGCAAATTTGTCATAGGTATGTCAATACCTGCCAATTTTTTTTCAATAACTGTGAAGAACAAGAAAATAATCCTAATAAATGGCAACTGCAAATTATTTCTTTGAACAAGTGGATAGACACTTTATTGTCAGTCTTGGGAAAAGTCTAATATATAATGAAATTCAAGGAACGTAATATTGTGATTTTCTTGTATACAGCAATATAAATATTGGAAGTAAAAAATGCAGATATGTAGACAATTTTTCTGAAAAAAATAAGAAGTAATATTTAGTCTCATGTTCATAGCTTGTAAGATAGCATAAAAAAACATTTTTTTTGTCCAAAGCCAAACTCAAAAGGTGTAGTGCTCCAAACTGTTGCAGGCTTTCATAGGAGGAGTGGGCATAATTGATAGAACTTCTGTCGGTTGATGTTTGGAAATAAAATGTTGGAAATAAAATGCTGGAAATGAATTTCATAAAAGTATAGTTCTGAGTAGAAAATATTAGGCAAAGGAATTAGTATGATGTTAAGTGATGAGACACAACTGGAGTGACAAGAAGAGGAAATACACGGAATGTTTTATTGTAAAGGTGGTTCATGGGTGCTTTGTCCACAAGAGCAGAGGCTTTGTATTATTCTTAGAGGTTATGTATATTTAGCAAGAGGTTTTGATGAGGCTAAATAGCAATGTCATATGCAGAGGAGCAAAATAGAAAATATATATATATGTATGTGGAGGCGCAATGGCCCAGTGGTTAGGGCAGTGGACTCGCGGTTGTAGGATCGCGGTTTTGATTCCCAGACCAGGCGTTGTGATTGTTTACTGAGCGAAAAACACCTAAAGCTCCACGAGGCTCTGGCAGGGGTGGTGGCGATCCCTGCAGTACTCTTTCGCTGTAACTTTCTCCCACTCTTTCTTCTGTTGGCCTGCTCACTTAACCAGCGGGGTGGCGTCATTTGAAGGCTAAAACAATGTGAAGCGCATTGTGTAACAACATCTGATAGCCTGGTCGGTCATGGTGATCACAGTGATATATATATATATAAAACGATATAAACCAGGATTACACTAGATAGAATGGATTTAGAGTTAAAGAGATCTCTATTGATGCATATTATGAGTGACAAAGCTGGAAAAAGCTTCTAATACAGGAGTTAATAACTGGTTGGAGGCACAACATCACTAGCATGTATTCTTTTAAAATAAAGAATTGGGTGCATATTGTAATATGTGGATTGGAGAAAGAAAAAGCAGTGTTGAAGCTTTTCCATGCATCATCCTGTGATGCACCTGGACACATCATTAGTGATGTTATCTGGGATCATTAAGTATTTTGAGCCTTTTAACAATCAGACACTCTCACCTAGGCAATCCAAACAGAGTTAATGAAATCTCAGCTTGAGCTCGTTAACACTACTCCTTCCAGAGCTCATAACTCCTGATCCACAACTACTTTAAGACAACCTCCTCAGTCTCCTCAACCAACTAGCCCCTGTGATGTCCAGCAGGTTGTAATCTCTGCAGAAGGACTGACCTGCAAACCCCCTTTATCCTATTTCACTGGCATCACACATTGCTTGCCACTCATTACTTTGGCATATTTTATTCTCTTCCTTTCATCTTCACCCTCAATAAGGTCTTCCAAGGAAATGAAGAGTTCTAACAGAACCACCTGCATCAGATGCTTCTGAGATTAACACAACATGTAGCCTGACAATGATGAGAGAACAACAGATATGTATTGGCTTATGTTTTTCACTGTTTGATTTGCCTAATAGTGGTTTTATCTCTAATTTGATATAATATAATATAATATATTTATACTATAAAATTGGATTTAATCCTAAATCTCATTTTCCCCTGTAAGTTTGGATTCATTCCCTAATATTATTATTATTATTATTATTATTATATATATATATATATATATATAATATATATATATATATATATATACCCATTAATACAGTTTAATCACTATTTGACAAACTTACTGTTATCCCTCTCTCTGTGTCTACACAACTACTACCATGAATTCTACTCCTTTGAACTAGTTAACTGTATACCCCACCTTTCCATAGCTTGCCTTCTGTCTGCCATGCTGTCTAAACTCTCAAAACCTATATAAGTGCAGTTTCCAATTCCTTCCTCTTCACAATTACTTTCTAGCATCTGCAATGTCAGAAAAAAATGGCAAACTTCTCCCAGAAGCTTTAAATCTCAAGTCAATTCGAGATGAAGCCATTCTTCTTCTTCATTACAAATAGCAACAACCACAACAATAACAATACCAAATGACGTGGTTTGTGTGTCAGTGGTTGAAGTGTGATAAGAGTATAAGAGTAGAGGAACAGTGTGTCACTAAGAATGGGATAGATATTTTTAACCCTTTAACATTCAAACCGGCCATATCTGGCTAAAATATTTAACCTGTTTTATATTGAAACTGTCCAGATCTCGCCACTCACCTCAGCCCTACCATGTCGTTCTAAATCTAAAAAATCACATCACTGAAATCTCTAAACTAAAAGATAATGCATGATTAATTCAAACCATTTTAAATAAACAAATATCACATTTGACAGAATTATCTGAACACTAAAGAGTTAATGCAGGAGCTAAGTGAACAACTGTTGATGGATAAAGGTATTCAGAGAGAAGTGGATCAACAGATGAACTTATACAAATAAGAAGAGACACTTTAAGTCAAAAGACTGGAAAACTTTTATTACAAGCATCCAGATGAGAGAAGTGAATAGAAAGAAAATGGTTAGCACTCTTCAAAAGCAACAACATAATAGAGATTAGCAGAGATGGAACATAGAGGATGAGAAATTTCCTATACAGCTTACATGTGTGAAGTTTTATGCTAAAAGTAAAAGACTTTTATTCAATAACAGGAGTGGCTGTGTGGTAAGTAGCTTGCTTACCAACCACATGGTTCCGGGTTCAGTCCCACTGCGTGGCATCTTGGGCAAGTGTCTTCTACTATGGCCTCAGGCCAACCAATGCCTTGTGAGTGGATTTGGTAGACGGAAACTGAAAGAAGCCTGTCGTATATATATGTATATGTATGTATGTGTATGTGTGTGTATATGTTTGTGTGTCTGTGTTTGTCCCCCTAGCATTGCTTGACAACCGATGCTGGTGTGTTTATGTCCCCGTTACTTAGCGGTTCGGCAAAAGAGACCGATAGAATAAGTACTGGGCTTACAAAAAGAATAAGTCCCGGGGTCGAGTTGCTCGATTAAAGGCGGTGCTCCAGCATGGCCACAGTCAAATGACTGAAACAAGTAAAAAGAAAAAAAAGATTAAAAAAATAACAAGAATAACTTACAGCGTCTCTCTCCATTTAAAGATTGCTGTTCATTAAAATCATGTTTAATCTGCGCATATTCTTCTTGTGTTATGCTTAAGTAATAACAGATATCAGATTTTTTCAGTGTATAACTTGATCCAGGATTCAGTTGTATTTGATTGTTTGGTTTTAAAGTATCTTCGACTGCAAGCAAACATACACCAAATCTGAAATAAAATTTAATAACAATAATTGTGTCAGAATTAATAGAATACCACTACTAGCTACGCACGTAAAAAACACCATCCGAGCGTGGCCGTTCGCCAGCCTCGTCTGGCACCTGTGTCCATGGCACATAAAAAAA
>NC_042999.1:156698501-156721001 GCF_006345805.1 Octopus sinensis
ACTATGGAATGACAGAGGAAAGATACCACTAATTAAAGAAAATAACACTATAAAAATAGATCTCTTCTACAAACCTACAGACACACACCATTATTTGAACTTTCATTCCTCCCATCCCTCGCATACCAAAAGAAATGTACCCTTTAATATGGCAAAACGAATTTGCACAATAGTAATAGATGCAGAATTAAGGAACACAAGATTACAGGAATTAAAAATATTTCTAGAGGAACAAAAATATCACACTAATTTAATTGACACAGCAATCACCAAAGCAAAAAACATCTTAACCACAACCCATGGAGGTAAACAAACACAAAGATAAAAATAAAAATGAACTCCTTTTGTCATCACCCACAACCCAAGAAATCATGACATCATCAACACTGCAAAATGATACCTCTCAATTCTTCAACATTCAAGAATAAACCAATTAATAACAGACTCAAAGATAATTTATAACAGATGGAAAGCAACCAACATAAAAAAAAACTCTTAACCTGAGCAAAATTTACAACCACAGGAACAACAAAGGAAGTTAAAAATGTGGTGACCCTCATTGTGGAATATGCGACTGCATTGAAGAGGGAGTACAAATTACTTTAAAAAAACAATGACACTTTTAAAATAAATGCAAATATGAATTGCAAATCCAGGAATTTAATCTACCGTGCCACATGCCCTGAAATGCAACAAATACTATATTGATGAAATAGGTATCGGACTATATGAGAGAGTAAGGATACACAAACAACAAATCCATGACTCCTCCCTTAGAAACACAACCTGTAGCGAACATTTTGGAAACTGTGGGAAAAGAAAACTCAAAATATTCCCTTTCTTCAAACTATGGACAGAAAATAAACATTTTGGTAAGGCCAAGGAAGAGTATTTTATTTGAAAATATCAGCCAAAACTGAAAAAAGCAATAATAATAACACAACCACCAGAACTACCATCTCAACAATCAACAGAAAGAAACCAACCAAACACTGTCTGAAAAAGGAAAAGTACATATGGACTGAATTGAATTGAACTTGTGACCATGCTGGGGCACCACCATTTAATTTTGCAACATAAATTTTTCAGTTTGCTAATATTTTTTAGAACTTGACATTTGATACATAAGAGAATCTGACACCCTTGAGAGTAAGAGATCTAATCCAGTTTTTTTATGACACATTCACGTGATATGAGTATACACCCTTTTTTGTACTATCTTATGTATGCACATGCATATATGTGTAGAAATATCTATAGCTATGTGTATATATGCATATATGTGTGAAGGTATGGAAGTATGTATATTTACATAAAAATATAGTTATATAAGTTTGTATGGATGTACACCCTCTTACACGTGTACACATAAACACATATGCATGTATACACATATGCGTGTATGTATGTGTGGGTATATGCATATGTGTATATATATATATATATGTATATATGTATGTGTATGTGTATGTATGTGTGTATATGTACATGTGTGCATATGAATATTTATGTATATGTATTTGTATATGTGTGTATATGTATATATTTATGTGTATGTGTGCATACATGTGTGTATGTGCAGGTGTATATATATATATATATATATATATATATATATATATATATATATCATCATCATTTAACGTCCGCTTTCCATGGGTTGGACGATTTTGACTGAGGGCTGGCGAACCAGACTCCAATCTTGATTTGGCAGAGTTTCTACAGCTGGATGCCCTTCCTAACACCATATATATAAATATATATATGCATATGTACATATGTATAAGTATGTGTATATATGGGTGTCTATATATATAAGGGGTTTGTATGATTGTGTATAGAAGAATATATTACTCAAAGGAATTCCAACTCTGTTTTTCCCGAAGTATTAATTGTCTATTCTTATCGAACAAATGAACAAACCAATTTCATTGACATTATTATGAAACCACTATGCACACAATTCATTTTTTTATTCAACACACACACACGCACACACACAAACACACACACACACACACACACACACCACACACACACACACACAAACTGAAATGATTTTTAAATACAAACAAAAAGAATATAAAACAGGCAATTTTAAAGCCAACAACATTTAAAAACAAACAAATTAACTATGTCCAGAGTAAATCAATCAGCAGCAGAAACGATGATAAATTTCTTGGTCTGACCTCATTGTTATCATTAAACAAAAACAAAAAGATCCGTTGCAATTCAGAAAATTAACTTCTAACAAAAAGGTTTGTGAGCAAAATTAAAAGAGAAAGCAGGGAAAATCAAGATACATCACAGTATTACATGCATGCTCCACAACAACACTATATCCCATAAACACAAGTTCTACAAAGAAGCAGTGGAGGCGCAATGGCCCAGTGGTTAGGGCAGTGGACTCGCGGCCGTAGGATCGCGGTTTCGATTCCCAGACCGGGCATTGTGAGTGTTTATTGAACAAAAACACTTAAAGATCGATGAGGCTCCAGCAAGGGGTGGTGGTGAACCCTGCTGTACTCTTTCACCACAACTTTCTCTCACTCTTTCTTCCTGTTTCTGTGGTGCCTGTATTTCAAAGGGCCAGCCTTGTCACACTCTGTGTCATGCTGAATCTCCCCGAGAACTACATTAAGAGTACACGTGTCTGTGGAGTACTCAGCCACTTGCATGTTAATAAATGAGCTGCGACGTCACTGGTGCCTTTGCGTTTCCCTTGGATAACATCGGTGGTGTGGAGAATGATGGCTGGTGTGCGTAGGCGACTGCTGGTCTTCCATAAACAACTTTGCCCAGACTTGTACCTCGGAGGGTAACTTTCTAGGTGCAATCCGATGGTCATTCGTGACCGAAGGAGGTCACAATCACAATAAAGAAGCAATGAAGCAAAGAAAAAAAATGGAAATGAATAATAACAAATATGTTGAAGTAGGCAAACTTACTGACAAAATAAACATTTGAAAATTAAACAAGAGGTGCAGTTGTGGCTGTAGGATAAGAAGTTTGCTTCCCAACCATATGGTTCCAGGTTCAGTCCTTCTACTAAAGCCTCAGGGTGATCAAACTCTTGTGAGTGGATTTGGCAGATGGAAACTGAAATAAGCCTGCTGTATGTGTGTGTGTGTGTGTCTATCTGTCTGTCTTTGTGTATATGTTTTACCCCTCCCCACTGCTTGACAACTAGTGTTAACATCCCTATAACTTAGCAGTTTGACAAAAGAACTGATATAATAAGTACCAGACTTTACAAAAAAATAATAAATACTTGGGTGGGTCAATAAGTTCTACTAAAATGTTTCAAGGCCATGCCCCAGCATGGCCACAGTTTAATGACTGAACCAAGTAAAGCATAAAAGGTAACATCCAACTACACACTAAAAAGTAACCAGCTACAGAAATTAAATGTATCCCAACAGAATCTACCACATACAAAACACATATGATACACAAAAGAAAGCAACACGGTAGCAATGACAACAATGAAAGGCGGTGAGCTGGCAGAAACGTTAGCACGCCGGGCGAAATGCCTATCCGTATTTCGTCTGCCGTTGCGTTCTGAGTTCAAATTCCGTCAAGGTCGACTTTGCCTTTCATCCTTTCGGGGTCAATAAATTAAGTACCAGTTACGCACTGGGATTGATATAATCGACTTAATCCGTTTGTCTGTCCTTGTTTGTCCCCTCTGTGTTTAGCCCCTTGTGGGTAGTAAAGCAACAGGGTAGCAATGACAACACATGTAATATGTAAAACCTCAAAACAAAGTGAAAAACTACAGAACCAAACCTGCAAGAAATAAGTAATGATGTACAGTAAATCAAAAATACATACTGAGATATCAAGAACTAAAATCCAAAAAGATAGTGAAGGGCACAGAATCATCCCAACCCCTTAGATACCCTCAACCAAATAAACAACAACAAAAATAAACCCTTAGCCCTCACATCTAACGACAAACACAATAAAAATACCGGTGCCCCAGCATGGCCACAGCTCATAAGCTGAAACTAGAATCAATCAATCAATCAATCAATAACATACTTAGGAAGCTGAAATAATGAAAACAGAAGAGAACGAAATGTCATTGAACTGTGATCAATAAAAACACTTATGCATGCTCAAACAAATCATAGTAGGAAAAACATGCAGAATAAAATGTTTTGAAAAGCATAAGAGCGTTACTTCCAGAAGAATAAATTACTTCAATTAAATGCTAAAAACTTCAACAAGAACATTAACGTAAAAGTGGAAGACACCAATGAAAATTCAAGCATACAGAAAAGGAATATTGTTTTCAAATTCTGATACAAGGCCAGCGATTTCAGGAAAGTGGGTAAGTCAATTACATTGAACCCAGTGCTCAGCTGGTACTTATTTCATCAACTCCAAAAGGATGAAAGGCAAAGTCAACCTTGGCAGAATTTGAACTCTGAACATAAATTCAGGTGAAATGCCACTAATCATTTCGTCAACTTTCCAACTGAGAGATAATGTTAAATATAGAAGAATCAACACAGACAAAATGCACAATAAATCAGGTGGGGAGGAAAATATATTAGAACATCTCAATAACTGTCCACAATAACCAGCAAGGAACTCATCAACACATTGGAAATTGCAAGCAAGAGAAAAGTACCTGAGATTGACAATGCTTCCAATTTCTGGATGAAACGTCTAATGGGTATATGACAGCAGTTTCCAATGAAGTAGTAAGCAGGCCAGAATCAATATCTGATAGGCTGCTAGAGGAGGACAAACAACATTAACTCCCTAAAACTAAAATATCTGAAACCAATAAATTTATAGGCTTGCCAACAATATACCAATCCCTCACATCCATACTTTACAAAAGACAGGTTTTACATCTGGAGATAAATAACTTATTGTCAAAGGAACTGAAAGGATGTTGAAAGGGAAAATATGAAAACAGAGAAGAAGTGGTATTGGCATGCACCAAATGCAGTGTATGATAAAGCCTAGCTGCAGTTATCAGGAACTTACTTAAGTGACAAGGATGTCAAAGTAAAATATTCGGATCCTTTTGGTTTGAACGGCATTTTTTTCTAGCGGTGTCATATGAAATTGTCACCCATAATTATGACCCTAGTATCGATCTATTGCATTTCAATCTATTTTAGGGTTAGGTTTAGTTAGGGTTAGGGTTAGGGTTAAGGGTGGGGGGAAGGGTATCTTTTTTTCTTAACAAATGTAAATAAACCCAATCTGTTTCTTAAACAAGGGACATATTCATATGGCACAGAATGCTTTTTACCCCAATGGACGTCAGTGTTTGGTTGAAATTGCAGAAATTGAAGAAGAAAAAAACAACAAATATCTTACAAACTATAGAATTTTCTCAAGAAAGCCAAGAGAAAAAATGTTTTAGAAACACATTCTACCAGTATACGAAGTTTATAATTTTTTAGTTACTTACAAATTATGTTAAAAACTGCCATTCAAACGGAAAAGATCCAAATATTCAGATATAATGATCAATGATTGGAAAGAAGATATATGCACCTTGACAGACATTGTGGTTTCTTTTGAACAAAACATTGCATGAAAGGAATTGGATAAAATTGTTCAGATACAAAGATCTCAACCCTGAAGTACCATGTCAGACATAAAATTAAAAACTGAAGTAATAATGATTCTGTCTCACATAAATTCTTATTCAAACTCTCAGTTAAATATGACATCAGTGATTTTTCAATCACTGTTTTACTATCTCAGTAATGATGAGTTTTATCTTAGCATATGGTTGCCATTGGATACTTGCTACTGACAAAGCCCCAAAGGGTAGTAATGCACATTTTAAAATTCCACTACCACTACTGGATGATTTTTCTCTGCAACAAATGTATCTCTGTGTTTTTTGAACACTGTACATATGAGTTACTATCTCAGAACAAACACAGCAGTTAATTAGGCTTTCAAGGCTTTTAAGTATGATACACAGACTGCTATTTTAAAGTAATACACATGTATACACACAAATACTTATACATATGTATGTGTATGTTCACACACACACACACACACATGTAAGTAACATGTATGTATATTTTTTTATTCTTTTACTCTTTTACTTGTTTCAGTCATTTGACAGTGGCCATGCTGGAGCACCGCCTTTAGTTGAGTAAATCGACCCTGGGACTTATTCTTTGTAAGCCCAGTACTTATTCTATCGGTCTTTTTTGCCGAATCGCTAAGTGACGGAGACGTAAACACACCAGCATCGGTTGTCAAGCAATGCCAGGGGGACAAACACAGACACACAAACACACACATACATATATATATATATACATATAAACGACAGGCTTCTTTCAGTTTCCGTCTACCAAATCCACTCACAAGGCATTGGTCGGCCCGGGGCTATAGCAGAAGACACTTGCCCAAGATGCCACGCAGTGGGACTGAACCCGGAACCATGTGGTTGGTTAGCAAGCTACTTACCACACAGCCACTCCTGCGCCTACATGTATACTTGTGTTTTGTGCACACACACACATAAAATTAATGTGTTTCTGCACAGTTTGCATCTACCAAGTTATACTCTTATAGCATTAGTAAACCTAAAGCTACTGTAGAAGATACTCGCCCCAAGTACTGTGATGTGGAAGTGAATCCAAATCCATATTATTGTAATGAAAAATTCTTTACCCCACAGCTATGCTTACACTTATATAATAAATCACAAGATAATATTGATATCTATTTAAATATTGGTTTGTCTGGGAAGTTCATGCCGATTTATAGTAGCTTACCTTTCGACTTATTTTAAGTCCATAAAATGGGATTTGACTACACCTCCATTTAGAGCACAGTTTAAGCTATCTTTTCATGGAAGAAGGTTTATGTTCCTATAACCTGTGTTCATTCTGTAAGCCTTTAAAATGGAAGATAAGAAAGTTCATTTTCAGCACTTGATACTTTACTTTTTCTGTAAAGGGAAAAATGCCTTGCAAGCAACCAAAGAAATATGTGCAGTTTAAGGTGATGTTTCTTTATCTGAAAGAACTGTATGGAATTGGTTCAGAAGGCTCCGAGCTGGAGATTGTAGCCTTATTGATAAAGAGCAATCAGGCAGACCATCCACTACAGATGATGACCAAATCAAGTCGTTAATTGAGAATAACCCACATTGCACAACCCAAGAATTGGCAGAAAGTCTCAACCTATCAAACTCCGTCGTTCATGCAGTAAGTGACATGAGCCACCCTCAGCCACCCCAAAAGTGGGTTTTCATCCTAACAAAGTTTTGCTTTGTGTCTGATGGGATTGGAAAGGAATTCTGTACTATGAGCTTCTCCTAAGTAACCAGACAATTAATTCTTAGAAATACTGCACACAACTGGACGAGTTAAAAGCAGCAATTCAAGAGAAACGTCCAGAATTGGCCAACAAGAAGAGTGTTGTTTTCCAACATGATAATGCAAGACTGCACGTTTCTTTGGGAACCAGACAAAAGTTGCTGCAGCTTGGCTGGGATATGTTACCCCACCCTCCATATTCACCAGATATTGCTCCTTCGGATTCCCATTTATTCATGTCTCTGCAGATTAGTCTAAGTGGTAAAAATTTCAATTCCTTGGATGATGTAAAAAGATACCTTGATGAATTCTTTGCCATGAAACCACCTCAATTCTAGGAAGAGGGTATTTTCAAGTTAAAGGAAAGATGGAGATGCATTGTGCAACAAAATGGTTCATGTTTGATTGATTAAAAATATAATGGCAAGTATTTATTGACCTTTTTCTTTCCTTTAAAAATCGGCATGAACATTCCGGACAACCCAATATTTTCTAAAAGATGGCAAATTTTATCGTAGATATTAATTCACCACATGTCTCTCTTTCAGAATATCATTGACCTTTTACCAAGGATGGCTTCGCCTTTTATTCTTCTAGAGCTGATAAAATAAATGCCAGCTCAGCTCAGGGAAGAGGGGTGGGGGATAGAATGTAATTGACCCCCACCCACCTCTCAAACTTGCTGGTTTTGTGCCAAAATCTGAAAAACATATTCTAATAGCAGTCAGAGGTAAGAAAGTAGGTCAGGATTATTTATCGCTGCATCAGTTACAGATTATTGCCTAAAAAAATGTGTACATGTATATGTGCTTGCCTCTGTATTTATGTGAGTGAAAGGTAAAATTATAAAAGAAATAAGATGGCTCCTCAAAAACATAAAATAAATAAAAGGAAAAGAAATGTAAAATGAAATGGAAAGCAGACATTTTACTAGAATGGTCAAGAGGGTTGCAATCTTATGTAGGAATAACATACTTTCAATCTAAAGCAATGAATTAGTGAATTTTTGAAGAAAATATTATATTCATAAAATAAGAAAGTCTTTCGAATAATCATTTAATTAACAAACCTGCAGATTTAACATGCATTCGATTTTCAACCAGGAAAAGTTGTAAGTATTGAGGGCAGTGAGGAGCAAAGTCTTTGACAGCCCATGATCGCAAAATTGTATGTTGATCCTAAAGAGATGAAATGGAATTATTAGTAAACAGAAATCAATTCTAACAGTGGACATAAAGTTTTTAAAAAATGTGAAAAAACAGATTCTCAAGTGTAGGTGTCACAATGAGTACAACATACATTGTGCATTAAATTTATACACACATATATATATATATGTGGAGGCGCAATGGCCCAGCGGTTAGGGCAGCAGACTTGCGGTCGTAGGATCGCGGTTTCGATTCCCAGACTGGGCGTTGTGAGTGTTTATTGAGCGAAAACACCTGAAAAGCTCCACGACGCTCCGGCAGGGGGTGGTGATTCCTGCTGTACTCTTTCACCACTCTTTCTCTCACTCTTTCTTCTGTTGGCCTGCTCGTTTAGCCAGCAGGGTGGCGTCATTTGAAGGCTAAAACAATGCGAATGCATTGTGACCAGCGATGTGTAACTACATCTGATGGACTGGTCGGTCACGTGATCACGTGATATATATATAAATATTATGGAGATGTACTTGCATAGCAAGTGATTTGATCTGAGATCGTGTGCTGAAATGAAAACAATTGCAGCGTGGAAGGTGTTTGTAAGCCATATAAGAAACACACAAAAGCCGTTCGATTCACTTCAACATTTAAGTTTAATTTGTCAAAATATTTTCCTCGCTTTAAGACCTCGACCTGTTCACTGACAAAAATCCGTGC
This sequence comes from Octopus sinensis, assembly GCF_006345805.1. Lineage (NCBI taxonomy): Eukaryota > Metazoa > Mollusca > Cephalopoda > Octopoda > Octopodidae > Octopus > Octopus sinensis. The sequence continues at coordinate 156,707,680 of NC_042999.1, forward strand.
TGCATCTGGGCATTGGTTTATATATAAATAATCAAATGAATAACAGACAATGGATAATTGTTAGCTCTTCAACACTTGGTGGTTAAAAAATATTGCCAAAGGGACATGATACAACATTCAAAGGTAGTTTATATCGATATTAATCCTCTGCCACTTCGTTTTCATTTTAGGTAGAGGCTAGGGTTAGGGCTAGGGTTATGTTTAGGGTTAGGGATTAGGGTTAGGGTTAGGGGTTAGGGGCTAGGGTTAGGGTTGATGTGGAAATTATATATGCAGTTTAGTCTCACATGTATATAGCAATGAAGACAAAACACAAACATTGTAGATCTTCAATTTTGTCTCAATTGAAATTCCATTCCAAGGCCATAAACGTCTATCCAGTTTTTGGAATCCCCATCTGGCTTTCTTGATTTGAAGGGAGATTTCACCATCAAGAGTATTTGTCATGTTTACTAGCTAAATACACAAATTTTTCCACAATCTGCAATTTCTCTTCATACACATAAGTGTTTGGCTCAGAAGAGGCTTTACTTGGAACATTATGATTATCTTTTTTAGGCTGATTGTTAGACACAAAGCATTGCATGCTGTGAAGGTAGAATTCATAAGCTGCTGCTGCATTTCACTCTGAGAGTGAGCAACAACATTACATGTGTCAGCAGACAAGAATTTACATATCAGTGATGGGAACAGCCTTGTTCTTACATCAAACTACCTTATAATCAACATCTGATGTACACCTCATGTAAGTATCCCTCAAAAGCCATAAAAAAAATCAGGCAAATTAACATCAAAACCCTTACAAACATTTCCATTGAGCTTTCCACACTTCATAAAATTTTGTTTGAATTCCCTCCACCCATCATGCACTGCTTTCTTCTATAATGGACAATCTAGTGAGGTTCCCAACAATTCTCCTTACCAGCTTGTTTGGTAAGGAAGGTATATTTTGTTGGACACTCTGACATGAAAAAACAAAACACACACATTCATACATTTCTTGTTTTTTATATAATTTCCATCTTTCTTGCCCACATATTGTTCTGGTGTCCACTGAATTTTTCTCTAGAGAACATTCTTTTCTTTGTAGTTTGATCGCAGATGATCTACTTCTAGCATATGGCTGACCACATAGTGGTATTTTAGCCCTTTAAATAAACACATGTATTAAAATACACATATGTAGAGAGAAGGTAATATAATGGTATATAACTTACTGCTTCACTTCTGTGTTTTGTATTTCTCTCAGCTAATATAAAGCATGCCTGTGCATCTTGAACCCTGAAAGTAGAAACAAAATTGAAACACAAAATACATTAACTATACAATGGGGTCACAAATTGAATATTGCAATCCCTGCCAAAGAAACACAGAGATTTCTATATTTATACTGTAGATAAAAAAAAAGCTGTGAAGTCCTGGATAGACTGAGTATGCACTGGAAGACCATATATCTTCTAACAAGATTCTGTGCCATCTCATTAGGCTTGAACAATCCAAACATGGATACATACTAATCTTCATGATCACATTATCCTAGACACATGGCCTCCTAGCTCACCAAACCCCAATCCACTGGACTATTATGTATGGGGCATAGTTAAGAGAGAGGTCAATCAATGATCCCATTATACCATACAAACTCTCTAATCCACCATATCCAGTACTATGTCCAAAATTGATAAAGATCATCTGATTTAGGTATGTCAGTGTTTCCATATCTGATTTAAGCATGTCAGTGCTTCCATATCTGATTTAGGTATGTCAGTGCTTCCATATCTGATTTAGGTATGCCAGTGCCTTCAAGTCTGCAGCTATTGATGTTAATGGTGGATTCGTTAAATGGGTGTAATAAAAGGATTCTCATGATTGTTTGTACCAATTGGTTTTCAAATACAACATTTCTTTGAAGAGTTATGTGTCTTTTTCTAAATTCATACAAGTGATCTCAAAAGCCTTATGTACCCTTTATATAGACAGTTTAAATATTGTTTATAAATGACATCTGATTTTTTTTTAAAGTTGAAATAAATATCTTTACCAATATATACTCATGGTGGCACGTAAAAAGCACCATCCGATCATGGCCATTTGCCAGCCTCGTCTGGCACCTGTGCCAGTGGCACGTAAAAAGCACCCACTACACTCATGGAGTGGTTGGCGTTAGGAAGGGCATCCAGCCGTAGAAACATTGCCAGATCAGACTGGGCCTGGTGCAGCCTTCTGGCTTCCCAGACCCCAGCGGACGCTAAACGATGATGATGATGATGATATCTTGTTTAGTTAACCTGTAATAACTTCTAGAGCAGGGGTGGGGAAACTTTTTAGTGCAGTGGGCAAAAATTTCCAAAGAAAAAGGTCCATGGGTAGATCGCAAGTTCTGGCTCTTATATCTGTGTAAATCTGGTAAAAATCTATGTATAATTCAATATATGAGGGTAATTCCAAAAGTAAGGTCTCCAAAGCAATTGGGACGCAGGGAAACTGTACATGTAGGTATTGGCAACACTGTTGTGTTTGTTGTGCATGAGTCTGCCCCTGTGTGCACCTTGCTGCCTTGCTCAGTCTTGGCTCAGCAGTCATATCTGATGGAGCTCCCAATTGATGCTACTGCCAAGTGTGAAGGTCATGCAGTTATTTGGTGTTTGAACGCAAAAGGTATTAAACTGATTGAAATTCATTGCTAATTAGCAGAAGTGTATGACAAGTCATGCATGGGTGTCAAAAACGTCTGCAAGTGGTGTAGAAGCAGGTGACCATCAATTTCTGATGAGACCGTTGCAAAGGTTGAGTAAATCCTACATGAAAATCGGTGGATCACTTTGGATGATCTCTGCATTTTGGTTCCTGAGGTTTCCCAAAGCACTTTTCATAGGGTTTTGAGTGAAAAGTTGTAATACCAGAAGGTGTGTGCAAGATGGGTCCCACGAATGCTCACAGAGGACCATAAACGATAATCCACCTTACAGTCCAGACTTGGCACCCAGTGACTACCACCTGTTCCCTAAACTGAAAGAACATTTGGCTGGAACACACTTCAGCCATGACAAGGTGAAAGATGAGATTTAACACTTCCTCAATGACATGGTGGTGAGCTGGTATGACATGAGCATACAAAAACTGCCCCAGCACCTACAGAAATACATCAACTGAAATGGCAATTATGTTAAAAAATAGATAAATGTTCAAACTTTAAAATGATGTAAACATCATTGACAATAAACGTTTCTGTGATTTCTAAATATTTTTGGAAACCTTACTTTTGGGATTACTCTCATACATTAATAAAAATAAGTTTAATGCATTAAATTAATGTGTAACAGCTTCATTAACACCACCACTGAATTTAGAACGTTTATATTACTTATGTCTTCTATATTTTTTCAAAATGTACCTATCCTAATATTGGAGAAATCATAACAATCAAGCACAGACCGAATTTAATTTTGAAAAATTACATTAATACCTAAATAATATTATATGTAAATGGCATATTTAGACAAATTTATCCTAATGATAATTTTATCAAAGCTAATTAGCCTTAACTTTAAAACTTGGTTTTGTTTAGTGAGAAGGATTAAACTGCTTTTTTTTTTCTTTTTTTTTTTTTTAAGTTTAGGAATATTACATGCTTTGAAGAAACTGCTATTCTTACTTTATTACCCAAGTTTTCATCAGTAGATCTGCATAATTCAATTTGGAAAAAAAACTACTCACATTGATAAGTGGTTGAAAATTGAGATGGGAATTTCAAGACATTTTTATGTAAAGTAGGGAATTTCTCAGGATTGATGGACTTGTAAAAGTGCAATAAAGACAGATTAATATATTTCAATTTTATTAAGTTATCTTACTACTAATCAATTAATTTTAATTGTAAGAAATCTGGAGCCTCCTAGGAACACATCAAAAGGTGTTTCAAAAACACGTAGTTTGATTTTATTTTGTATTTCTTCAAATCTACTTTCAGATTTCTTCATAAAATTTTCACACTCATCAGAATATTTCTTTGTTGATTTGGGATTTTGTTCACTCAGTTTCAGAAAATGTATGAATCACTTTCTTTTCAATTGTGTGACAAATAAATGAAGCATTGATTCAAAGCTTTTGATATGAGAAAGCAAACTGGTTATTAGCTGATTGGAACCTTGTAGTTTCAACTTCAAATTATTTAAATGACTAGTTATATCTACTAAAAATGCTAAATAACATCGAAGCTTTTTATTTTCCAGTTCCATAACAGAACTTGCTATAATAGCATTTGGGCCTTACTTAATCACTTAACTTCACAATGGAACAATAAAGCCCATTATTCGGCTTCAAGATATTTCAAAAATTCTTAAAATTTCCTATTATTCAACCCTTTGCTTTTTATCAAATTAATGGCTCTAGTTACAACTTTCATTACATTACCCGTCTCGAGAGATTTTACACAAACTTTCCATATGAATAAAGCAGTGACACAAAGTTTCCAGATCCAAAAGGTGCTTCTTAAATTCACTCATAATCAAATCTATGAACCCTTTTTCATGACCTACAATAGATGGAGTGCCATCTGTAGCAAGACAACTCACTTTTTCATACGGTAAATCAAAATCTTTTAAGGCTGAATTGACCACTTGAAAAAATCTTCACCCCTAGTTGTTCTATGCATTGATTTCAAGGTGAGAAATTCTTCCCGAATATTGAATTTTGCAGTTACTCCATGTATAAATATTCTTTTCTACTCTAGGCACAAGGCCATCTGAGCAGTATTAGACAGCTCAGGTGTCTCATTAATAACTAATGAATACAACGCGATTTCTGCTGAATCAAATTTTAGAGAATTTTGAATGTCATCAGCAATATCTTCAGTACAATTAGAAAGAGTTCTTGACAAGAGTTCCAAACAAACTAAGATTTCCTGGGTATACATTCTTTCACAAATTCCCCATTGCTATGTGGTTTGAGTTTTTACAGCATAACTAGTTCGAGTTACTGATTCAGTTTCAAGAATCAACCTTTTAAAAAAGCCTTGTTTTTTAGTCAGATTTTCTTTCAAGGAGGCTATTTTGTCTAAATGTTCAGATTCTTTCAAATTTTCAGAGGTCTTATGCTTACTCACAAAATGCCTCTCAATATTATATTTTTTATGAATGGCTACTTGTTCATTGCAATTAAGACAAATGCACTTGTTATCTATTTCAATAAGAAAATAAAGATCAGCCAAGTTTTCATTAAAGTACATTCACCAGCGCTTTTTTTTTCAGGGATTTTTATAACTGTTTGCCATATTGTTAAGGGTACTGAAAAATTCATTTAACAAAGTTAACAAAGTTATAAACTGGTAAAATTTTTGTTATTACTGCTGCTTGGGAAAAGCAAAAGCCAACTGGCTCATAGTCGTAATGCATGTGTTCAGTGTTGTAAAAACTGTAAAAAATAAAAATCTGCAAAAAGTCTAAATATTGTTTGGTTCTGCAAAGTTTAACTTGATTTTTCTCTCCGCTTGTCCATACAGATGTTGACAAGTGAGTGGGTAGGGAGGGGCGATAACTGATAAGCTGATGGTAGATGAAAGTAACTCCTGTTGACCTTCTTGACACTGACTGATAGCAAAAGAACGCGACCCTTCCTTTTGTAAAAAGTTATATAACACTGCTTTTTCAGAAAAACAGTTGGTAATATTTTTTTTATAATCCTGTTCATAAAGACACCAAATAAGTAGTTTCTGTTCCGATGAAGCTTTACCAATTTGCTTTTGATTTTTAATAGATTTCAAAATGTTTTTTGCTTATCGATTGACAGAAAGGGGGTGAGTGTCAATTTTGGAGATTTTTTTTTTTTTGTAAAAATTTACTTTCTTTTGTACATACGAGTATATCAGCCTGTGGGCGCAATTTTACCTGTGGGTGGGTGTTTCCCCACCCCTGTTCTAGAGTCATTATGCTTTAAAAATACTACTGAATGCCCATTATGTACTATCCAAAATACTCACGGGAAAGCCTTATACAGCCACAACATTTTGAGAGAAGAGTTTCTTGCAAAGTGGAAATTAATTCTTCTATTGAATATCCTAAGTCTGATTATTGAAGACTTAACATAACACATATCATGAAATCATACATAATGGTAAACATTATTGGGAAAACCATCCATCTATTAATTGTATATTACCTGGCTTTATCAAGGTCCATGTCTTTTAAAGCTGATCCCTTCAAATAATGTACTCTATGGCCCCATTTAGGATCTTTCAGAACAACATTGATGTTTGTGTTAAGTTCTGTAGAAGCCATAAAGACTACATGGTAACACTGTAATAAAAAGAAAAATAATAGAAATTTCATTTTTAAGGTCAAACTGAAGGTGTGATCATCATCATCATCATCATGGTTTAACGTCCGTTTTCTGCGCTAGCACGGGTTGGACGGCGTTGGGAGGTATTTGTTGTTACTGTTTTCACAGCTTAAAATGTTATTTGATAATATTCATAAATTTTACTTAATAACTCCAGATTTTGTAATCAGTTGATCTGAGATCAGTAATAACTAATTACTCTTCACATAATTATCTTTAACCCTTTAGTATTTAAACCGGCCATATCCGGCCAAAATATTTAATCTGTTTTATGTTCAAACTGACCAGATCCAGGCTCTCACACCTACCCTACAATGTTATTCTACATTAAGTAATTACACCATCAAGATCTTGAAGATATGAGATAATGCATGATTAATTCAAATCAATGGGAATCAATAAGCATTATGTTTGATAGAATAATTAGAACATTAAAGGGTTAATCCTGTTATCACCACTGGTTTATAGTTAGCTGCTAATGCATTTTGCATGATAAGCATCATCAACCAACCTTACAAATATTTGATAATTTACCTGTTAATAAATTTAGAACTTTAAATGATATTGCATATTCAGTCAATCCTCACTTTATTGAGATAAACTTTGAATCGCACCCATAAAAAGAGAAAAACAAATTAGTTGCTCAATATAAATTTCCAAATATTTAATTTTTCTCACTATTATTGTATCTAAAAATGCTGAGATATTGAAGTTTCTTCATAAATTAATAGAGAACTTCTGATGTGTAGCATTTTCTAATTAGAGATATTAAAGAAATTATGCTGATATTATTTGAAATTTTAGAACATATTTGAAACAACAGAAAATAATTACTTTATGCACAAAATATTTAAGTATTAAACTCAATAAACAGATAATATAGCATATTGAAATAGATTTGACAAAACACAATACGTTCTCTTTCTGGTTCACTAGTTCAATTTCAAAATATTACCAAGTAATTTTACTTTTATACATGGTAAGATTTAGAATTTAAAATTCTTTAGAACATGAAAGTATCAAATTACTTAATTACATACAGAAAATAACTAATAAAATACATTATGTTTAAAATTATATATTTAATTGCTTAAATCATATTTAACAGTGATATTTATTCAACAATACTGAAGATATAACTCCAAATATCTAAATGTCATGTGACATACAATAAGATATTAGTTTCACACTAATTGCTGCTCTTCAGCTCCTTCCAAACTGAATGTAGCAAAGAAGTACTACAAGAAAGATTTAAAGAGTGATACTTGGTACTGTTTTAAGGAAATTGATCATAATTAATACAATTAAATAGCAGACTATATACCTAAAAGGTATATGCAATTGAGGCAGTATTAAGTTACAATAGTCATCTAAGTATCATACTTAATGTATACACACTTAATATATAAGAGATAATATCTCTTATGGACTTGCTGTGTTAAAAACAATATCTTGAGGGAGATCAAAATTCCTTCCAATAGCAGCCAACAAGACCACCAGATACATTTCAGCTTTTTGGGGCCTTTTCAGTGGTACATACTCATAGCCAGCTACATGCTCAAACAAGAATTCATCACCTCTGACACAAGGAAAAAAATGGACTAAAACAATCACTGATGTTGTGATAGTTGTCCAGCTGAATGAAAATTCAGTATAAATGATTGAAGCAAAATTAAATTAAAATAGCCATCTATGATACATACTTAATGTATAAACGTTGTCGATACGCTAATTACTGCAGTATTTGTTCTTAGATAATATCACTTATGGAACTGCATAAATCTCATATGTATACATTCATACACAAAATCATAGATGTGTAACTACATAGATATAGTATATACATACAACATATATAAATATATCAACAGTGAGAATACAGGAATCTTCATGGCACATCTTCATGGATGCTTGTGTGAGTGAGTGTACATGCACCATATAACCTACATGAGAATGTTTATACATCCATATCTGTTAACATTTATATCTAATATTTTTTCCGCTGGACTGTGTGTTTGCTTCTTTTATGTATCTGTCATTTTATTCCTTAGTCTGAACGTCTAGTTTCTGCTATTTCCATAGCCTTCATCAGTAAGGACTGCTCGTTTGGCAGATTCCAGGCCAATCCTCCTGTCAGCATATATGTATTTACTTTAAAAATTTATAAATGATTTAGCAGATCATTAATCTATATACAAAAAGTAATATAAGCAGCTATGTGCAACGTGATACCATAAAGGAAAAATATACTTGCCACTGAACATATAAGAAATAAGAGCTAAAATGCTCTAATGATGTAGGAAAAACACATGAATGTATACATGTATGCTCACAATGACTGAACTTGCTCAAAACACGTTAGTAATCCACTAAATCATCCTTAAATTTTTATGATAAATCCATATATGCTGACAGGATGATTGGCCCAGAATCTGCCAAATCTTACTGATGAAGGCTATGAAAATAGTCTGAAACTGGACGTTCAGTCTAAGGAATTCTTAAGTTGGTGTTTTGGGTGATTGCAGCCCCTATGAGCATGTATGTATACATCTATGTGTTTTTCCTACAGAATAAGAGCATTTCAGTTCTTATTTCTAGCGATGTAGGTGTCTTGAGATTCTTAATTGTGTTCATCGACAGTTATATTTTATATATATGTGTGTATGCATAGTTAAGTTTTATATCTGGTCATAGAGTGACCAATGGTTTTGCATCCAGAAAGGGCTTAGCCCCATGGATGGCTCATCAGACTCTAAAGCCAAAGACAAGTGTAACTCTTCACCTCTGAGAGGCAGGAATCCGTTAATGGTCATTTGACCAGTAAGTCGCCAAAGACTAAATACTCCAGGATCAGCAAGGACGGGTTATCTCCCTTAGACCAGTTCATCTGGGCCAAAAGAGGGGGAACAGAGGAGTTTTCCTTTTGGCTGCTTTTAGATTTAAGGACTTCCAGGTCTAATCAGATAATGGGAATTCCCATGCTTGAAGCAGGCAGCATTAGAAATGAATGCAAGGGCTATAAATTTCCTGGTGAGTGTTCAGTGATCCAGGTTTCAAGGAGTCTTTCAGTATTCTTGCTCACTCAGCTATACAAAGCTTGCAGCATTTGCTCCTGTTAATGTAGGTTCCAAGCCGCTCTAAGATCCTCCACTTAATAAACAACAAGCTTCTTTTAGTTTCCTTCTACCAAATCCACTTACAAAGCTTTGGTCAGCTCAGGGCTATAGTAGAAGACACTTATCCAAGGTGCCATGCAGTGGGACTGAACCCGGCACTATGTGGTTGCGAAGCAAGCTTCTTGCCACACAGCCATGGATCTTTTCAAAAATTATAATGTTTTGCTACTTCGGTATCGAATCTGGTCAAGCCCAAGGACTCTGTCGTGAACATAATTTATTGGTAAAACTTCATTTTTCTTGTTAGCTTGGCTAACCTGCTCTTTAATTTTATGCTTAACTTCTATAAATCATCTTCTGTCACCCTTTCCCTCTCCTTCTGCACCACTCATATCTTTATTGGTCTTATCATCAAAAGCAGCATAACAGCTGCTTTAACCCTTTAGCATTCAAACCGGCCATATCTGGCCAAAATATTTAACCTGTTTTATATTGAAACTGACCAGATCTCGCCTCTCACCTCAGCCCTACCATGTCATTCTAAAACTAAAAAATCACATCACTGAAATCTCTAAACTACAAGATAGTGCAGGATTAATTCAAACCATTTTAAATAAACAAACATCACATTTGACAGAATAATGCGAACACTAAAGGGTTAATCAAACGTATCAACAGCTAGCAATAAGCCTTTAAAAATTATCCAATACCTTCTACATATAGATTCCCTGCCTATAAAGGCATCTTTTAACAACAGTTGTCTTTTTAATTAAAGGTTTTCTTTACTTATTAACAGAAGGAAATCAGACAAAATGGTCCATAAAAATATAGGTAGGTAGGTCACATAAATAATTTAAAGGAGTTTGAGAATACAAACAAAATTACATAGTTACCTGAAGATCAGGATGTGCAAAAAATTCATTTAAGAAATCCATGATAACATCTGGAAAAATTGCAGTGATAAAAACTACAACATGTTTATGACGTTTAGCATTATCTTTACTGAATTCTTTCCCTTCCTTTTTCTTGTCAATAAAAGTTGATCCAATACTTTCCAGCTATATAACAGGAATAAAATGTTTAGTATAAGAAAAGTATACTACTATCAGCAATAGTATTAATAATGAAGTAGAATATAGAACACAAAATGGTATTAGCGGTTTCTTAAAATGTATTTCTTAATAACCAAAAGCAAGGGCAATGCCTATAGCAATTCAAAGTCTGTTGAACTGATTAGAGGCAGTTAGATGAGTTTATTTTGCTTAATATTTAATTTGAAGAGAACATCGACAGAGACCTAGGAAGAGATGTTATTTTAGAGAAAGAAATTAGTCAAAAAGGAAGGGGTTGAAGCAAATGAAACAAGTATGTTTATTTAGAACTAGCAGTATTGCCTGGCGTTGCTCGGGTTTGTAAGGGAAATAACTATATAAGCCTTTTTAGAGAGTTATAGCCAAAAAATAGCAAAAAAATGCATTAAAAATGGAAAAAAAATTATGGTAAATTTTTTTTTAAATCGTTGACTCATCGTAGACATTTTTAGAGAGTTACTTCCCTTATATAATAGCGAAAAAATGCATTAAAATGGAAAAAAATGATGGTAAATTTTTTTTTAAATCGTAGACTCATCGTAGACACGCGCTAATACCCAGAAGGGCTCAATATGAATCACAACTATAAGATACCCGGTTTTGGTTAAACTGCACTGCAAAATGTGGGAGTAGTTAGGAATCTAAATCGTAGGAGACAAACACACAACCTCTCTTTTATATATAAAGATTATATAATCAATAGACACCCGGGTAGGAGCAGTAAGATAGACAGAGGGAACACATGACCTGGCAATGGGTAAGTAGTTGAGGAGTATCAGAAAATATTTGTCAAGTGGATAGTCTGTCTATGGATGCAATTGAAAATGTGCATATGTAAGAATCCAATGCCAGATGTCTGTGCAATACTTAGGGAAGGAGATTCTTGTAAATTATACAGAATAAGTAACTGTGGAAGTATTTTCTATCAGATGAAATAGTATTTTAACTTTTTGTAATGCCACCTTGGTTATGTTCATGTGTATTTGGAGATAGTAAGCCTAGCAATATGTGTCAATCATGAAGGGTCTTGCTGTGTGTTATGAGCAATGGCAATGCAATGTTTATGTCTTTGTTTGCTTTGTGATTTTTGCAGTCAGAAAGATGTTGATGGTATACATAATGCAGTGTAGGGAGATGTCATCTTTAACAAAGCGCATGTACTTATTAGAGTAGATGTTGTTGGAGGTGATGTAGATTATGTAGATTATGGATGTTTTGAAAAAAGAGTGTGATGAACAAAACTGAAACCTGAGACACAGGACTGATAGAGTATGGGTCAGAGAGAGTTCCATTAGCAAACAACACAATAGTGTGATCCAAAAAGAAGTCACCAATCCAAGAGAAGTGAGATAGAGGGAGCTATAGGGGTAGTCATTATAGGAAGTTTATATGCCTGACATAACTAAAAGCTTCACTGATGGTGAGTACAGAAACAATGCTTTCAACAAATTTTTCTGGTGAGTAACATAGAGTAGGTCACTTGTGGATCTGGCTTTACGAAAGCTGTATTGATGATCATTTAGGAAAGAAAGAGAATCAAGGGGTTGGCAAAGGTTACTGTTAAAGTTGTTAATATAGGATATAATATCAAGGCTGTCGTCTCATTGTAAACATTAAAATTAAATATATTACAGGAGGCTTTAATAATTTTGATGAGAGGTCATCTGCTACTTCTAAAAACTGGTGTTTCTCACTTCCTTGTATATGGTAGATACAAAAAATCAAACAATTTGACCATCTACTGCAAATGTGTACATTTTACATGCATATATGTACATTATATGTACAGTATATAAGGTTGGGTTCTATGTGTACACCGTTGGTTGTAGTTTTGTTGGAATAGTTTAATCACCACAATTATTTGCTTCCAGAAATCATTTTAAGTAAACTTGTAAAATTTAACCCTTTCGTTACTGTATTTATTTTGAGATGCTCTGTGTTTCTTTCAATTACTTTAAATATAACAAAGAATTTAGTAAAATAACTTAGTTATAATTAAGCTAGTGTTAGGAACATAAATTGTAACTAAGGTTTGGTGGAAGGTTTTAATTCAAAACTTATGAAAACAAGACATTTGTGCTACAGAGCCAGTTTCAGCTGGGTTGGTAATGAAAGGGTTAAGATATTAAATTTATTTATCATAAGAACTAAAGTGAGGTAATGTGAAACAATATTTTTTAGTGGGGAGATGAATTTACTTGCATTTATACTGAATGAAAGTTTCCAAAAAATTGAAATCCAGTTCTTGTATATAATTGACTGCAAAACTGACCAATGATAAAACAAACACCATTAAATTAAAAATCATAATTCTATGTATAGCTATATTTAATAAATAATACCTGTCTTGGAATAAAGGCAAATGCAATGACAATCATTGCCAGCATGAAAAGTTGTCCAAGCCAATAATCAGGAGAGAAATCTCCATAACCAACTGTAGTGAAGGTAACGATGACGAAATAGAAGGACTGGAATAAATTCAGTTGTTGTTCAGACTCATATGTTGTTGCTCTCTGGATATGCTGTATACCACAGATACTGAATAAAAATGAAATATATAAAATCATATAAAGTGGTAAAATAAGAGTTTATATTTTCATTCCCTAATAAAAATGAATTACTTGTAAGTCACAGCTAGTCAACAGTCACAAACTTTATTGGAATAAAGTAACCTAGTTAGACAATACAAACTTAGTCACAGAGATGATTCAGAATGGAATGCAGAAATATGCTATAGGTCAGGGTCAGAATACAGAGGAAGCAGGTTATAGTCCCGGCC
>NC_042999.1:156726001-156781001 GCF_006345805.1 Octopus sinensis
AGCTCTCACTAACCATTCTTCTATTCCTAGTTTCCTCATTGACCACCATATGAGGGATTGGGGGACCCTGTCGAAGGCTTTCTCCATGTCAACAAAAGCCAGGTACAGGGCCTTATCTTTGGCTAGGTATTTCTCCTGCAGCTGCCTTACCAGGAATATAGCATCAGTGGTACTTTTCCCTGGCACGAAACCAAACTGCATCTCATCTAAACTAACTCTCTCTCTAATTGGCTTATGACCCTCTCTGTAACCTTCATCACCTGATCCAACAGCTTGATACCTCTGTAATTATTTGTATCTAGGGCATCACCTTTACCTTTGTAGCAGTTGACTATTATGCTGCTACACCAGTCATTGGGTATGACTCCTTCATGTATCACCTGATTAACTATACAGGTGACTAGGCTATAGCCGACACTACCAGATATTTTGAGCATCTCTGCAGTGATACCTGATGGGCCGGGCTTTCCCTGTCTTCATGCTTCTAATTGCCTTAGCTACTAAGGAACTATCAACCCTGATAGCTGGTCCCTCTGTTGGGTCAACGTTCAGCAGACTCTCTTTATCCCATTCATTTTCTTTATTCAGCAACCTTTCATAGTGGCGTCTCCAAGCCTCTCTCTTTGCATCCTCGTTTAGCGCAAGTGAACCATCTTCCATGCGAACACACTTCTCTCCCACCACATCACAATTCTCTCTCACACACTGTCTTGCAACGCGAAACACCTCCAGCCTTTGGTCCTCACGGCACAGAACATTGGCAAATTTTTTCTTATCTGCTTCCCCTCTGGCTAGATAGACCTGTCTCCTAGCTTCCCTTTTAGCAGTCTGATACAATTCCTGCTACCACCATTCTTCCAGTGCTTCCAAGTCTGTCTCTTTTCTCTAATAGCCCTGTCTACGACACTGTTCCACCACCACGTTACCTTGGGACGAGAGGGGACTTTGCACCAGCCACAGATCTGGTCAGTGGCTCTCAGCAGGTTGTCCCTTAGAAACGTCCAGTTGTCCTCTACCCCATGTGATACATTATCCCCTTCTACTTCGTCAAAGGCTTCAAGTAACATGTCTCTAAATCTCTGTCCATTCACAGGATCCTTAAGCTTCCAGATCCTTCTTCTCCATGTTGGTCGTCTTCTGGTTGTCCTCCTACTCCTGATCCTAAAGTCACTAACTACCAGTCTATGTTGTGGGGTGCATTCTTCGCCTGGGAAGGTTTTGGCATTTATAAGTAGCCATCTCTCCCTTTTCCTGGCAAGGATGTAGTCAATTTGGCTGGTATGTTGGCCCGATCGGTAGGTGACTAGGTGGCTGGTAGGTTTCCTGAAGTTAGTGTTGCAAATCATAAGATTATTTGCATCGCAGAACTCCAGCAGCCTGGTTCCCTCCTCGTTGCGGGAACCAGAGCCATAGCCTCCATGTACGCCGTGGAAGCCCCCAGCATGTCGTCCAACGTGACCATTGAAGTCACCAGCCACAAAGAGAAGGTCTCTGTCATTCGTCAACGAGGTAGTCTGCAGTAGAGTGTCATAGAATCGGTCTTTCTGTCCATCAGGTAGCCCCGACTGAGGAGCATAGCCTGATATAATGGTTGCTAAACTATGATGAAGCGCTAATCTAATCTTAAGTATTCTGTCGCATACTCTGATTACCTCAATTACTTTATCTACCCATTTCTCAGCGATAAGTATACCCACGCCTCCAACCCCGTCAGTGTTCCCTGCCCAGAAAATCTTGTACCTGTGTTCCTTGCCTGTGAGGAACCTTGCAGAACCTCCTCTCCACCTTACTTCTTGCATACAACATATATCCACACGTCTCCGTTCAAGCATCTCAACTATCTCGCCAGACCTACCTTTCAGTGTGCCAACGTTGAGGGTGCCAACCCTGAGGGTGTGGGAGGTATATATATATATATATATATATATAGGTACACATATATATATATGTGTGTGTGTGTTTGTGTGTGTGTGTGTGTATGTATAGTGCAAGAATCTGCATATCCATCAGGCCAGAATGGAAAACAGGTGCAACATGCAGGAACACATCATCACATCCCAAAGAGATGCAAGAAGAGTAAGACCAGGACTCATCCCACATTGCAAAATTCCTCCATGCCCACTCAAGCTGAAAGAGGAGGTCCTTCAAAGACATCATCTTTCCAGAAAGATCAACAACCTTATTCAGGTTTACTATCACAACTTTCAGATGAGGATCATTTCAAGATCCATAGTATGGCTGCATCATTTCAGTAATCCCTTGCCATGAACATGATGTCAAGTCAGCAGAGATAAAGTGCCAAAGACTCCAAACCAAAATCCAGCATGCATCAGTTACAAATAAGAGTCTTCATGGATGACCGAACTGTAACAATTATCAACAGTTACTGTTGAAAGATAGATCTTTCAGGAATTTGAATAGCAAAAGCACGACATCTGAAAACTCTACTTTTCATTTATTATCTTCATCACAAAAAATTACGTAAGCAGCTCAAGTCTATATATATATATAGGCAGTATATTTAAGAAAGAATTACATATTCAAGGCATTAACAAAATCTCAGATAAAATGGTATTGAAAGAATGGATCAACAGTAAGTAGCTTATGATTTTACAGTTTACTCAAATTCGTAAGTCCTCCTAAAATGCAACATTTAACAGCAATAACATATTAGCTCCATACAATACAGAGCAAAAAATATTAAGATTGATGTTTAACTACAAGCATTTAACGTTTCTTATCTCACTGTTAAAACATTTCTTAAACTTCCATTTGCGATTTTATACTTATAGATACATATACATTAGCAATTCCATACTCACTTTAATCTCAGAACATAATGTATTTCTTATTTTTTTCTTTACGTTAAAAAACTTCATACACCACAAAGTTCTCCTCACTAAATTATACATCTACTGAAATATCTCTGTATGAATCCCATTTATTTACTACCTTAAAACAATTAATTTCATCATGGCCTGTATTAGATTTACAAAATTTACTGATAAAAGTAAAGCAACTTACAAAAAGAGTCAAAAACGCATCGTTAGCCAACCAGCAATTTAAAAAGGTTGGGTAAAACATGTTTTGTAATTTGTCTGGCCAAAATACCTGAAAAATGTATCAAAAATAGAATATATTTAAATTTAAGTAAATGACTGGCATAACTTTGTAATTTCTATTTTATTATTATTATTATTTTTGTGGTTCTAACAATTTAATATTTGGTAATTTATAGATCAAAATAAAGTAATTAATAATTTAAGGAATTCCTAATTTCAAAATCTTTTCAATTCAATTACAAAACAACTCAAAATATATAATTGAAAGGAATGCCAACAGAAACCAGAAAAATTCCCAGGGGCTCACAACACTCTATGTCTGGTCAATGGAGATCATGAGTGTTAAGGTTCTAGTAGGGTTGCTGTCAGCTCTACAGAGCCAACACATCTAAGTACCACAGAATATGCAAAGTGAGTGGAAATGAAGCAATCACTTATGTATTCATTTCTAACCTTATGTCAAACAGCTGCTATGTTATATCTTTTTTCTTTTCTTTTTTTACCGACCAGGCTATCAGATGTTGCTACACATCGCTGGTCACAATGCGCTTCGCATTGTTTTAGCCTTCAAATGACGCCACCCCGCTGGCTAAGCGAGCAGGCCAACAGAAGAAAGAGTGAGAGAAAGTTGTGGCGAAAGAGTACAGCAGGGATCGCCCCCCCCCCCTGCCGGAGCCTCGTAGAGCTTTAGGTGTTTTCGCTCAATAAACACACACAACGCCCGGTCTGGGAATCGAAACAGTGATCCTCCAACCGTGAGTCCACTACCCTAACCACTGGGCCATTGCCCCTCCACGCTATATTATATAGGATGTATAATATAGACCCATTGTAAAGATTTCCCTACTGTCTTAATTTGGCAAGGATGGTCAAATACATTTCTTCATTTTGTGGTGGCAACAAGAGAGACAGTAAGGTAAGAAAACTGAGAAAATCAAAAAAGATATCTCCAATTACCATCAACAAATAAATTAGTAAGCATTTTAGAAGATTATTTTTATTTCTTTTCAGTGACAATATGTCGACCTACTCAATCTTGATTGGCACTTTATGAATTTGTAACCATGGTAAATTGTAATAACAAAAATATATTTACAGCAGAAATGAAAAGATAAAAATGAAATGCCTGCAGATATTTATCTGATTATTTTCATTTTTAATATATATAGGATTGTAAGGTGGCGAGATGGCAGGATCAATAGCATACTAGGTAAAGTGCTTAGTGGCATTTCAGCTATCTTTACATCCCTAGTTCAAATTTTGCTGAGGTCTGCTTTGCCTTTCATCCCTTTAGAAGTCGATAAAATAAATACCAGTTGGCACTGGGGTCAATGTAATCGATTTTTCCCATCCACATAAATTGCAGTTCTTGAGCTAAAATTTGAAACCAATATTGCTAGGGCTGCCTGCTGGAGCCTAGTGGCAGGTATTTAAAGGGAAAAATTTGACAAGACAGTCAGTCACCGGCTGACACTCACTGACAATACATTGAAGAGGCCAGGGAACAGAAGAAAGAAGACATGCACCCAACACCAGAGCTGAAGACACCTCCGAAAAGGAGGGGGGGGCAGCCATGTCAAAACGGTAGAGGAGTAGGGGCCGAAACCGGACATGGTTCCTCCTGATGATGTCTTGAGCTAACTGGATCCTATAAAGGAGCTGTTGTGGTAGCAGACCACGAAACATGGTTGTAATTCCTCCTAGGACTGCATCCCAAAGATGATCTATTCTCTTCAGGGCCAGGAAATACTTCAGTTACCAACGATTGCTGATACTCTTCAAAGTTCAAATGAAACACACAATAGCATATTATTCTCAACTGGTATTGCACACTCACAAACATTCTAGACTGCATACAAAAAAAGAATCTGCTCAACTGATCAACATACTGTCTCCTCTCTTTGCTTTTTCTATTACTTCTATGATGGCCTCTGCTTCATAGATCTCTGGTTTAGTGCCACTTTACACAAGCACTCCCAGCTCATTCGTCTCTCCTTCTCCCAACACCCACATTGTCTCTAACAACCCAGGCATCACACAAACTATCACATTCATTCCTTTCTCTCCAGAATGCCAAACTTTCTTACTTGTAACACTTTAAATAGAACATTAAGAGCATTGATCTCAATGGCCTCTGGGGGCCTAGCACTTTCTACAGACCAGATAATATATATCCATCTCTCTATCAATCTCTCTCTCTCTCTCTCTCTCTGTATATATATATATATATATAATTATTATTATTTGAGGGAATAAAATTCAAACTTACAAGGAAAAAGAATTCAATTTAGAAATACTAAATCAAATTCCACACAATATAATATATATATAAAATATTAGAAAAAAATCACCTTTTATCAATTCAAAATGAATAATTAAATTACACCATCTAGAAAATTACATGTAATAGAAAAGTTAAAATTAAAATAACAATTAAAAAGTAAAGATTAAGTAAATTACAAAAATAATTACCTATTATATACATTATTATTTTTGAAATTTACTTAATCATTACTTTTTATTGTTATTTTAATTTTAACTTTTCTATTATAAGTAATTTTCTAGATGATGTAATTTAATTATTCATTTTGAATTGATAAAAGGTGTTTTTTCTAATATTTTATATATATATATATATATATATATATATTATATATATATATATATATATAATATATATATATATATATATATATATATATATATATATATATATGTGTGTGTGTGTGTGTGTGTGTAAATATATAAAGTGAGAGAGAGAGGGTGACAAAAAGAAAGAAAGACAGACAGACAGACAGAGAATAACTGCAATATAAAGGATAACTGGATAACTTACTGAGAGCCACAGACAAAGTTTGTAGGTGGTGAAAAGTTACAACCAGACCTAGGGTGGCTTGGTGGTGGAACAATGTAGTTGACAGGGTCATTACAGCAAAGAAACAGGACTGGAAGGGTGGTGGTAGCTAGGAGCTATATCAGGCAGCTAGAACAGAACCTAGAAAGCAAGCATACTTAGCCAGGGGTGAAGTAGAAAGGAAGAAGTTTGCCAATGTTCAGCATTGTGAGGACCAGCAGCTTGAAGTGTCTTGGTTTGCAAGACAGTGAGCCAGAGAAAATTGTGATGTTGTGGGAGAGAAGTGTGTTCATACGGATGATGGTTCACTTGCAGTTAGTGACTCTACAAAGAAAGAGGCTTGAAAGCGACACTATGAAGGACAAGGAGAAAGCTTTGACAGGGTCCTCTGCTCCCTTATCTGATGGTCAATGTGGAAACTAGGATAGAGGAGTGGTTGTTGAGAACTGGTCAAGCCATGTATATGGATGCAGTCAGAAAGGTAAGGGATGGCAATGAGTATAGTGATGGATTCAGGGTACATTCAGGGTGACATAGTCCTCAGTCCTATAGAACAGAAAAAAACTACAAGACAGTTTGGGAAACAATGGAAAAAAGTAAGGAGGGAGCAATATTAGGTAGCTGAGGTTTGCCAATGTTCAGTGAGGAGAGGATCAAAAGCTTGAGATTCTTGAAGAAAATTATATTCAGAATGGTGGTAATGAACTTACCCTCATATATGACCAGAAGAAAGAAGTTCGCAAATGTTATTCTGAGTGGTTGGAAGAAAGAGTAACTACTCCAAGTAAACCACCCACCCACTCACTGTGCAATCAACAGCACTATTAAGGATATTAAGGCAGGGAAGGCAGTAAAACAATTAAAAGATTAAATACTTCAGTTCTAAATTGTTTTAACTTTAAAAACAATCCTAATCATACCAATATGAGAATAGGTAAATGTGAAAAAACTTTAATCTATTTCTGAAAATGTGTGGTGATATTTACAGATCCAGCATATCATAAATTAAAATGGGCACTAATTGAATACTAATATCTAGCTTGAAATCAATAGCTAATATGTGATTTAAAAAAACAGATCGAAGGATATTTCAATTAAATATACTACTCACCGTGGCAACAACTGGGATGGTACACAATACTTCAATAAGAGTGGTTGCTCTGAAAATTCTTTGAAGAGCTTTTTGCTGAAAAATTTCAAAATTTCAAATAATTAGATTTATAAATTACGTCCTACAAGGGCATTTGGTTTAGTCAAAAAGAACACTCTTTTTTTAAGATATTGATCAATATAAGCTGCAATAAAGTCATGAGGAGAAAAATCACCTTGTTTAATGTGAAAGGACAATACAATGATATTAAGCAGAGCCAGATACTTTCCAATAGTGTTTATAATTTTCTTTGATGTTCTTCTCAAGCATGTTTTTGCAGCATCTCATGGTTATACTGTTCCCACCACTTTTGCAGCAAAGGGATTTTTGCATCTCACAATTGCTCTAACATACTGTGCAAAGATTTCTGCATCAGAAAGTCATTATCAATTTACTCCATCTACTACCATCCATATTTGTCATTTAGAGACTGTTACCAAATTTGTGTACTTGAATTCTGCAATCTCAGGCAATTTCTCCTTCAAGAGAAAATTCAGACAATTGCTCCCTTGAGGCCAAAAAAAAAGCTAATTGATATCCAAATGTACAATGCTAGCATCATGAGCATAGTCAACTACAGCAGAAAATCTTGGACCCTGCATTCCTGCCAACACTTTCACATATGCTTTTTAAAAAATAGTCTATGCATCTCACAATGTTGAAATTCCATATATATATATCCCCTCACTCTTTATACAATGACAATTGCATTGACTTAATTCCCAGAGACTTGCTCTTTAGAGAACTGGCTGAGGATAAAATCCCAAATATAAGGTTTTAGTAATCATTCAAAGTGATCTACAAATATAATCTTAAGTCATATGCTATTAATATCAAAATCTGATAAACAATGGTCTAGATCAGTGGCTCCCAAACTTTTTACAGTGGTTCCCAACAGTGGTTCCCAATCTTTTTATTTAAAGGAGTTTTCCCATGGACCCATTTTTATATGCTTATCCTTATGTATGTATGTGTGTGTATATATATATAATTTTTAGAAAGACATAAATCTGGAGAAGAAGCACACTAAGAAGTAGAATAGTCTATATTTTTTCCTGGTGAAGTCTGGTTTATGGATATTAACTTTATGGCACATTGTCAGACCCCAAGATCTGTTGGCCAATGACCTCTTTAAAATACGGATGGGAAAAGTCTAGATTATCCCCCTTTGCCGACAGCAATTAGCAAAGGGAAAATAATGCAGACTTTTCCCATCTGTATTTTAAAGAGGTCATAGGCTAATAGGTCTTGGGGTCTGATGATATACCATAAAGTTAAACCCTTTATGGATGGGAAACCTGGGTTAACCCCATAAACTGGCCTTCACCAGGAATATATATATAATCGATGGACCCGCGCAGTTGTCGACTGGTACCTGCGCGAGCGAAAACGACCACCTGGAAGGCCTCCACGACGGTGGAGTTATAATTTCAGGAGGACGATTGGGATCACGTGGATGAAAAAGGTGTAATCCAGAGAGGAGTGGACAGCGTGCTGTGACCAGCAGAGGCAAATGGATGCCTGACAGACTGGTTGATCAAGGTGATATATATATGTGAAATTTTGAATTTAGTTCGCAGACCCTCAGTACTACCTTTGTGGACCACTAGGGGTTTGCAGACCACAGGTTGGGAACCACGGTTCTAGATGAAAATAAAAACTAGGAAGAAAGGGTGCAGATAGAACTTTGCAATAAGTAGAAGTTATAAAGCTATAGTTAGAAGAAATCAATAATTCTCTGTGTTGTTGTGGCAGCAATAACAAATTCAAATTGGAGATTTTTTTTACAATTTTTACAATAGCTTTCCTTGGAAGATAAGATAAGACTGCAAAAGAGTGTGCAAAAAAAAATTTGGTCATTTCTAAATACAAATGAACAACTTCATGAAATGTGACTGTCATGTAACAGGCAAGCAAGTGTGTTATCTCCATAATCACAAGAATTGTTGATTTGCATGTGTATGAGACAATTTAGTAAAAAGAGAAAGTTATGTTTGTTAGAATATTGTGAAGAGGAAAATATTTAATTCCACATATCACACTTTGTCAGAGGATGAGAAAATATAAGAAAATTTAGTATGATAGAAAGACAGTGAGAGACAATAAATAGAGAGAGAGAGATGGGGAGGATGTTAAAAGATATGACATAGGGAATGGGGCAATAAAAAGTAGTAACAAGATAAAAAATATATCTGTAATGGAAGATGTAAAAGTTGAACTGCCAAGATAAGATTCCTGTTTAAAGAATAAAAAAAGAAATATAATATTAATTTAAAAAAGAAATTAATAATAAGTGGCATGCAGTAAAAGAAAGAAGAGAGCAAAAGAAGCAAAGAAGAGCAAGTAAAAATGCAATGAAGAGAATTGAAAAGAGCAAGAATAAGCAAGAATATTGGATTAAAGGGTAAGTTGCTCAATTAGTTCACAAAGAGTACACAGGCGCAGGAGTGGCTGGGTGGTAAGTAGCTTGTTTACCAGCCACATGGTTCCGGGTTCAGTCCCACTGCGTGGCACCTTGGGCAAATGTCTTCTACTATAGCCTCGGGCCGACCAAAGCCTTGTGAGTGGATTTGGTAGACGGAAACTGAAAGAAGCCCATCGTATATATGTAAATATATATGTATGTGCGTGTATGTTTGTGTGTTTGTGTTTGTCCCCCTAGCGTTGCTTGACAACCGATGCTGGTGTGTTTACGTCGCCGTCACTTAGCGGTTCGGCAAAAGAAACCGATAGAATAAGTACTGGGCTTACAAAGAATAAGTCCCGGGGTCGAGTTGCTCGATTAAAGGCGGTGCTCCAGCATGGCTGCAGTCCTTGACATTCGGCATATAGATTGTCACCCATAAGCAACTTAGACACTTCATAACAAACTTACACAGGAACCTCAAAAAATAAAAGCCCCCTTTAACCCTTTCATTACTCTATTTATTTTGAGATGCTCTGTATTTCTTTCAATTACTTTAGATGTAACAAAGAATTTAGTAAAATAAGCTAGTGTTAGAAACATAAATTGTCACTAAGGTTTGGTGGGAGATTTTAATTCAAGACTTAAGAAAACAAGACATTTGTACTCAGAACCAGAGCCGGTTTCAGCCGGGTTGGTAATGAAAGGGTTAATGGTAACATTGCAAGCTAGACTCCTTCAACAGTTTTTATACTATACTCTATCTATAAGGACATAAAATTCTGGATAACAAATTTTGGGCCTTGTGATTTCTTATGCTTTCACATATATTGTTACCAAAATTGCATCAAAAACTTTGTGCTGTCCCTGTAAAACCAGAGTATGCTTTCACCCAAATCAGATGATGACTATTTTCAGGACTCAACATTGAAGTATTGCTCACATATGTGCAGTGGTGTTGCAACACACATAAGCAGTCTAAACTGTCTCCCAAAAAGGCATTGGATGATTGGAAAAGATTCCCTCACATAAATTCTCTCTGCATCAGCAACCACTAAACTAAAAGGTTGCATATCCACTCCACTCAAAACCACTCAGCATCCTGTCTTTTTCCATGTCTCATCCCTATTTTGTCTCATCCCTTATTTCTACACTAAACACAGCATAATCATTTTTTCTTAAAGCTACAGTTCCTTTGAATTCCTTTGGACCATTTTAAAGCAAAATTTCAAACTAAATGTCAACTGATTCAATTCCATAAGTATTGAAAAGCCTGCAAGAATTACAAGCACAGCTCTTCTGATTCTTACTGTATAAAACTAGATAAACTGAGATTTTATGAAAAGCTTCAAATACAATACTGTGCAGAACAAATTATTTTTACTTCAGTTGAAGCATTAGATAGTCTAATTTTACATTTTTTTTTCATTCATTTCTCCAATCTATCATCATCATCATCATTGTTCGACCGTGGTCGAGACAATGGAATTTACCATGCTATGCCAGACTTCACGGTCTATCACAGCATTACGGAGGTCCTGTTGCAGGATGCCTGTATCCCTGGAGATTACATCAGGGTAGGAGAGTGTGCACCCTCTGGTATTGCGAGTAGATGGCTTTCTAGAGGCAATTTCTACTCTTCTCCTCTGGAAGCCATCTACTCTCCAATCTAACCTTGAACTGACAATAGTTCAGTGATAGAATTTTATGAAATCACAGGAAAAAATGGATAATGCATTTTTTCAAATGATTCAATTTCCTAGATCTGGTGACACAGGACACATTAAAATCATTTTCCAATTCATCATTTTGATTTAATGTCACCAAAACCTTAGCCCATATCTTAGATGAGAACCTATTACCTAAGTTGCCTTCTTCTGAGCTCTAATCATCTTTCATATTTTTTAAGCAAACACTCCTTGTCAAACTACTCAAATGTAGCTGCTATCAATTATATGAATGATGAAAAAAATGGATGAAAAATTTTGTAGATCAAATTTTAAAACAGGGACTAAAAACTGCTTGTATGCGACACTGAAAATATTTCAGACTAAAAATCTAAATATGCTGATGCATGGGTACAGCCTATCTTTCAAAATATTGCTCATTGGCAGAAACAGTTTCTTCTGAAAAAAGAAAATAATGAATATTAGAAATGCTCTTTAGAAACAAAACTGAAGGAAACGGTAATAAAAAGTATTCTTAAAGCAGTGATGCCCCAGCATGGCTGCGGCCTTCGGGCTAAAACATTTTTAAGGATTTAAGGATTTAACTGAAAATACAATAATTAATACACACTGTATCTAATTGTATTATATGGAAATACATGTATTAATTAGTATCTATAACAACAACAATTAGTATTTAGTGTTTCACTGGGTTTTTTAGTATGTTATATAGCTCAATTAGTACTAATGTATTTGTTTTTAAGTTGTTTTTTTCTCACCTTACGTACAACATAGAGTTGTAAAATAAATTTTGAAAGCATTACAAATGACAGAACAACTTGTGCTATCCATAATCCGAAGGGGCGGTGTACCCAAGCAACAACATACCTGTGTAAATGATAATAATATAAACAAGTTTTCAGAGAAGTTAATTCCCTAATGTTCATGTAACCTGATTATATCAAATTTTGATGAAACAGAATTAATTAAAAACAATTATGCTTGAAAAAATAATTAATAAAATATATCTGAATATTTGAATCTAATAATACTTCTGCCAACTTGCATTAGGCATGATGACAGACATACCCTATAGCCCATCTATATGACATCGTTTCAAAGGTAATGCCACTAAGGGTCACTGCTCCTTACTCTTGGGGTTTACTTCTTCAACTTCCCTTCAACAGTATTTAGAAGCAACACAAAGAATATTAATTGGGATTTCCAAGTATAATCGCTTGAAGACGCTTGACAGACACCAGAATCAGTCAATAAAACTGACCTCAATACATGACTGGTACTTTATTTTATTGACCTGTTATTGTAGGCAGTGCTGTCAGAATGCCAAGAGCTGGAACAGAGACTGCAAAGCATCCTATTTAACACTATTCTTGCCAATCCACTGCTCTGAAAGGATCAAAAGCAAATTTCACCATAGTAAGATATGGACTCAGGTGCAGAGAATCAGAACAAATGTTGGTTGAACAAATTTGCCTATTCAATACTTTTATTCTGTGCATGTGCTTATGTATATGTGCGTGTATTTGTAGTACTGAGATTACTCACTGTTACCAATCAGAATTTCATGTCTACTGTTGAGTGTGTAACTAGTTTATGATTTATAAGATATGATATTTATAACAAAATATTTATGAGTGTTTAGTCACTGGGTATAGAATGGATCAAATGAAAAGTAATGGTATAGAAAATGATGTAATAGAAAAATATAATAACACACACACATACGTGTAAAGTGAGTGTTTTTGTGTGCAAAAAAATACTTGAAAAATTAACTAAATAAAAGACTAACTACAAGTCTGATATTTTGAATAATTTTATTTACAATCACTTCAAAGTTTCACTAGTTATCAGCTTCATCAAAAGTGTGAATTGCCTAACTGAAAGTACTGTTCATATACATGGGTATATACATAGGTATTTTAAGTACAAAGTAATTGAAATTAGATCAAGTAATGGAAACTATGAAAATTGTTTTTTAGTGTACCTGCACACCTGCCACAGGTAAAGACTACTTTCTTCGTTAGTCATCCAGGGATTCCACTGCACTTCTTATGTGTCCATAGCTTGCACTGTGTACACCTTACAGAATTTCTTCTGACAACTTTTCTACATATTGTGCAGGGCCATCTTCCTGAAGGGATCTATGATTTGTTTATTTTCCTATTTATCAATACTTTGATTTTGGCTAGATTCACTCTAAGGCCCTTTGATTCCAGATCTTGCTTCCATACCTGAAATTTCTTCTCTAGATCTGGTAGTGACTCGGCAATAAAAACAAGATCATCGGCATAGAGGAGCTCCCAAGGGCAGCTGATCTTAAATTACTCAATTATAGCTTGGATGACCATGATAAATAAGAGGAGGCTAAGAACTGAACCCTGGCAGACTCCTGTTTGTACACTAAACTCCTTGCTATACTAAATTAATTTAGCATTAGAATTCTTCAAGTTGTATAAAAATAGTTATTGTCTGCATCATTCGAAAGAGAAATAAATTCTGCATAAGGTGTAAACGATAAAAATAATTTGTATTGTGCTAGTAACAAAATATTTTGTAAGAAATAGATCTTTTATCATCGGTCTTAAATTTATTTTCACCAGTGTATGTACATACAGATATACATATACACACATATAAATGTATATAGGAATATGCTGTCTTTGAGAAGCCTGCAAAATCCAACCACTAGATTTTTCTTGCTTTTCTTTACTTGCTTTGCACACATCCACACACACACACACACACACACACACACACACACATGTATATATCAATGTTTTATGCTTCCCTTGCTGGCCAGGGGTATATGTATTTGAGGCATGTTGCTTTACCTAAATGGGTCAGATGATTCAATCTCAGTCGCATTTCATTTTAGACTTGGTATCTACATTTGAATGGCCTTCTTAATACCATCTACTTTACACAGTGCACTGGGTGTGGTTTTAATGACCCCCCCCCACCAGCACTAGAGAGGTAGCCATGTGGTCAATACGACTGAACTTCATGACCCTAATCACTTGCCATCTTTTTTATAGAGTGAGACGTATGAATGATAGAGGCATATATCATACTGATGAGAGTGACATGTGATAAAGGGAAGTATTATCAGACTTCATAGTGATCTTAGAAAGGAAAGTATATTCATGGCAATATAACTAAGATGACAAGGAGAAAGAGAAATCTATGTAACCTAAGACATTGACAGTGCCATGTGATGATGACAGACAGAAGAGGAGTTGGGGTGAAGGTAGAATGAACTGGGTACATGTGGCCCAATGAAGCCACCTTCATGTAGGCTACAAGAAGGGCTGGAGGAGTCAAGGTAAGCAACTGGTGGTGTGACAAATGAAAAACAGGTAAGTTCTGTACCTAAATGCAGTACAAGAAGTGAGGGGAGAGAGTCAGAATAGGTGCAGTGGCATCCTTTGTTACTCTGACTGGATGTAATGAACAATGAATAGAAGGGATCCTCTGCCATCCTCAGCCACATTGAGAGTTAAAGTGAGAAATGAGCAATAAGTGTGAGTAAGAATGAGTGAAAAAAAAATGCAATATATAGTGAACAGAAGAGAAGCAATGAAAGCATGGACAAGGGAGAGCAATGTATGAGGAACAGAACAGCAATGTATTGCCATCCTTAGTCATACCAACAACAGTGTAACTGATAAGAAAAAGGAGAGAATGGAAATGAGTAATAGGAACACGAGTGTAAGAAGGAGAGATACAGGCATGAGCAAAAGGTAAATGAATGACAGTGGTATGGGTAATAGACAGATGAGTAATAGGGACATGAGACAGAAGGAACAATAAACAGAGTGACAAGTGATATGGGTGTTAGATGGGTAAGAGGGATATCAAAGAAGTCGATAATGTAGGCTAGATAGTAGGCAGACAAGCATGTACATGTGCACTAGAGTGGCCCTTAACAATAGGTAATTTTTCAAAAGTTACAACTTCATTTTCCACATGCTATGCTTGAATATTTAGATAATACAAGCAAGATGCACAAAACTTTCGGCAGAAGAACACTAGTATGGTATTTACATGTAGGTTGAAAGCCAAGCATTTTTACAATAGATGCAGCAAGTATTTTTGTCTCTAGAGCCAGGTATTTTTGATATTAATACAACAAAGTGCTAACACCATATATCTAGTTCTTTTGTGTCTTTAGAAGAGTCTACTCAGTTGCAAGCATTCAAGCAAGATCTCTGGTTTGAATATAATTTTCATTCTTCCTTCCACTGGTTACGGAGGCTCTAAGAGGGTAATAAGTATTGGCTATTCTCTTCTGTGGAGGCACATGGCCTAGTGGTTAGAGCAGCGAACTCACGGTCGAGGGATCGCGGGTTCGAATCTCAGACCGGACGATGTGTGTGTTTATGAGCGAAAACACCTAAGCTCCACGAGGCTTCGGCAGAAGGTAATGGCGAAACTTCTGCTGATTCGTTCGCCACAACTTTCTCTCACTCTTTCCTCCTGCATTTTGCAGCTCACCTGCGATGGACCGGTGTCCCATCCAGGAGGGGAACCTATACACCAAGAAACCGGGAAACCAGCCCTTATGAGCCAGGTATGGCTCGAGAAGGAACAAACAACTATTCGCTTCTGATTAAACCATTCAAAAGACTGTTAACCCTTCAAGATCTTTAATTAACCAATCAACTCAGCCACCCAGATAACTCTCATTGTTAATTATTAAGTCCCAGAAATTGCAATTTCATGGTTTGTGTAACCTAAGTTAAAAACTGACAAGAATATCTAATGACAAACAATGCAACTACTATAACAAAATATGCTAAGTTTAGAAATTTATGTTATAAAGGAAAATATATTAAAGCATTGAAAATTGGATATGATCTAATACTCAATAACTCATTCATGGACAAAATTAATTGCATGTACTATTGTATTTATTATAAAACTACTGTAATTAAAACAAGCTATGCTTTAAAGTGGCTCAGTAAAATTTCCAAAACAAACTATTTAAAAACAAATTCTTGTTCAAATAAGGCAAATAGTTTATGGAGTGAAATATTGTGAGAGTTGATTTAAAAATGGATATCTGCAATAATAGTTAAAGTAAAGCATATCTTACCAGTTGATTGGTTTGGGGCGTGAAAGTTCTGAATGATTGCTTTCTTCTGTGGCACAAGGATAGCCATAGCTATGAAACAAAACAGTTTTGATTAGTTTTTAATTTCAATTTGCTTAGTTTTTAGTTTCATTTCAAAAATGATCAGTAATGAAATATAATTGGTATGTCGTTTACATCAGTGATAGTATATAATTAAGCCTAATTATCTGTCACACTGAAACACAACAAAATAATGATGTCTAACATTGGCACAAACCTACAAGTTTACAGGAAGGGAATGGTAAATTAAATTAAATATGTTCATCAGAAATTAAATGAATTAAGAAATTTGACATGTACAAATATTTATTTCCCCCCACTGTATACAAAATATATATGTATATATATATATATAATATATTAATAAATAAAATAAAACATATGCGTATATATAAACATAGATGTACGTATATATATAAACATATATATTATATATATATATATATATATATATATATATATATAGTTAGTTGATAAAACATATATCAAAAAAGAGGCACATGCTAAAGAATAGAGCAGTAATTGTTACAACAAAAATTTTTTTATATCTTGGACATAGAGTAACCCAAGATTTCATATCCAGAAAGCCAAAGCTTTGTGGACAGTTCATCAGATTCTATATAAAGACACAAATTTTAATTTTCTATGTTGCAGACATGAGGAAAAGCTCAGAAATTGAGAAATAAAGTCTTCACATAAATGTAAATGAGGGCAGGTTGTCTACCCTGAACCAGAGGATAAAACATCCCTTATAAACCCGAAAAGGCTTAACGAGCAAATGAAGAGATTCAATTTTCCAGTAAGTAGCCCTTGAAGTGGACACATTTAGAAAATACTTGTTTCCGACAGATTTCATATAGTCCTTAAGAATTTTGGCTTTCTCCATGATGCATATTTTGCAATGGCCACTTACATTAATATATGGACATAAAATAATATATGCACATAAAAAGCACCATCCGAACGTGGCCGTAGCCAGTGCCAACTTGACTGGCTTCTGTGCCGGTGGCACATAAAAAGCACCATCCGAATGTGGCCGATGCCAGCGCTGCCCCGACTGGCTTCTGTGCCGGTGGCACATAAAAAGCACCATCCGAACGTTGCCAGCGCCGCCTTGGGTGGTTTCCGTGCCGCTGGCATGTTAAAAGCTCCAACCGATTGTGGCCGATGCCAGACCCCCCCCCCTGGCACCTGTGTAGGTGGCACGAAAAAAGCA
This sequence comes from Octopus sinensis, assembly GCF_006345805.1. Taxonomy (NCBI): domain Eukaryota; kingdom Metazoa; phylum Mollusca; class Cephalopoda; order Octopoda; family Octopodidae; genus Octopus; species Octopus sinensis. Next base: position 156,743,510 of record NC_042999.1, read on the forward strand.
CCCACTACACTCGCGGAGTGGTTGGCATTAGGAAGGGCATCCAGCCATAGAAACTCTGCCAGATCAGACTGGAGCCTGGAGCAGCCCCCGGCTTCCCAGACCCCGGTTGAACCGTCCAACCCGTGCTAGCACGGAAAACGGACATTAAAAAGGAACCCTCAGGGTCAGATTTCTTGACCTATGTTGAACCTTTGCTGAATAGCACTGTCTTCCTGGCATGCAAGATAACTCCAACATCACTATCACTAATATCTGTGAAGTGCCTTCAACAATAACTCTTTAGAAATTGATGGATAAAAGTTAACAATGTTGAATTGTGTAAATCTAGCTCTGCCTCTGTCTCGGTTAGCAATAAACCATGAAGTTACCTCATTGGTGCTGCACCATAGCAGGAGGCTCATGTGCCTTCTTATGCCATCATTAATCTTCTTCAGTATATACTTACTCGCCTGGCCAATCTTGGACTTGGCCTGCTTGATCGGGCAGCATTTGGGGGTTAGAGGCAAAATTCAGCTTGTGGTCTTTTAACCCTTTCGTTACCAACCCAGCTCTGGCTCTGAGTAAAAATGTCTTGTTTTCATAAGTTTTGAATACAAATCTTTTACCAAACCTTAATCACAATTTATGTTCCTAACACTTGTTTAATGATAACTAAGTTATTTTACTAAACTCTTTGTTATATTTAAAGTAATTGAAAGAAACACAGAGCATCTCAACAGAAATACAGTAATGAAAGGGTTAAAGTAATAAAGGCATTTCTCTCGGCCAAGATCTCTACACAGTCTACTATACCTAGGCTAACTGCTATCTGTTTAGCATCACAGTTAATGTTATTAGAAGTGGGTGGGGAAGTGCATCTGTATTTTTGTGTAATTGAATCATTTAAAAGCCTATTGTAAGTGTGTGTATCTATCATGTATAAGTTCTTAGTCTTATCTGAGTAGATTAAGGACCTATTAGAGTTTCTTATTTGTTTTGTATATTTTCATGGAGTTTATTTTGAAAAGGGGAAAAGGACTTATGGAATTTCAGCCTGGGTAGGTCCTAACATATGGTAAAACAGAGGGTTAACATTTGATATAATAAACAGCATAGTCATGGCTATGTGATAAGAAGCTTGCTTCTCTACGACATGTTCTGGGTTCAATCCCACTGCATGGCACCTTGGGTATCTTTTATGATAGCCTCGGGCCAACCAAAGCCTTGTGAGTGGATTTGGTAGATGGAAACTGTAAGAAGCCTATGGCATATGTGTGTGTGCGTGTGTGTGTGTGTGTGTATGTGTGTGTGTGTGAGTGTGTGTGTGTTTGTCCTCCTGCCATCGTTTGACAACTGATGCTGGTGTATTTATGGCCCCATAACTTAGCAGTTCAGCAAAAGGGACTGATAGAATAAGTACTAGGGTTACAAAGAATAAGTTCTAGAGTCAATTTCTTCAACTAAAACCCTTTAAGTGTGTGCTCCAGCATGGCCGCAGTCAAATGACTGAAACAAGTAAAAGAATAAAAGAATATCTATCCATTTTACTCATATTATGAATTCTGGGCATCCTGGCATTAGGAAGGGATTGGCGTTAGTAAGGGATTGGCATTAGGAAGGACATCCAGCTGTAGAAACACTGCCAGATCTGACTGGCCTGGTGCAGCCTTCGGGCTTCCCAGATCCCAGTTGAACCATCCAACCCATGCTAGCATGGAAAGCGGATGTTAAACGATGATGATGATGATGATGATGATGATGATGATGATGATGAAAATGCTGGCACTACATCAAGTACATTTGACATAATGCAAACATTATATTTTATTTTAATGTAATAATTGTATAACGTATTTTATAATTTGTACCTTACGACATATGTATATATTCTAGAAGTCAAAAATTATCTGCACTTTCACCAAAACTTTTTTGAGCTGTCCACACTGTTTTCAGTGTCCACATGTTAAATTCTGGTATTCCTATGGTTATGTAACAGAAGTCTGACCTTGATCACTTGAGTTTTTTTTCTTGTGTTTGAGAGTAAACATTGTCACTCTGCTGGCTGTGTGCCCCAAGAAAGAACAGAAACCATTGAGATGATTTCTCTGGTCTAAAGGTGTGTCACAAGCTGAAAAGCATTGCCATACACATTTCTACATGGTGGAGGCGCAATGGCCCAGTGGTTAGGGCAGCGAACTCGCAGTCGTAGGATCATGGTTTCGATGCCCAGACCGGGCGTTGTGAGTGTTTATTGAGCGAAAACACCTAAAGCTCCACGAGGCTCCAGCAGGGGATGGTGGTGATCCCTGCTGTACTCTTTCGCCACAACTTTCTCTCACTCTTACTTCCTGTTTCTGTTGTACCTGTATTTCAAAGGGCCGGCCTTGTCACTCTCTGTGTCACGCTGAATATCCCCGAGAGCTACGTTAAGGGTGCATGTGTCTGTGGAGTGCTCAGCCACTTACACGTTAATTTCACGAGCAGGCTGTTCCGTTTATTCGGATCAACCGGAACCCTCGTCATCGTAACTGACGGAGTGCTTCCATATCCCATCTACATGGTACAACATTCCACCATGTAGAAGTGTGTATGAATGGATCAAGGAGTTTAAAAAATGACTGAACGAATGTGAAGCATAAAGAGGAAGCAGGACATCCATCAATCTCCATCACAGGAATAAAAATTCAACAAGCTCAAGAGATGGTTCTGGCAAACTGATGAGTGACTATCTGTTTCTTTATTACCCACAAGGGGCTAAACATAGAGGGGACAAACAAGGACAGACAAACGGATTAAGTCGATTACATCGACCCCTGTGCGTAACTGGTACTTAATTTATTGACCCTGAAAGGATGAAAGGCAAAGTCGACCTCGGCATCAATGAGATGGCGTGTTCTCTACAAATTAGTCATGCTTCTGCATATGAAATCATTGACAACAAGCTTTGCTTCCATAAAGTCCAGGCAAGCATAGGTACCTAAAGAGCTCACCAAAGTACATAAGTGCAATTGTGTGAGGATCTGTCAATGCTTACTTGATAGCTACAAGGATGAAGGCAAAGCCATTTTGGAGAGAACAGTCACAGGGGATGAGACCTTGGTCCATCACTTTGAGCCAGAGTTCAAATGGCAGAATATGGGGTGGAAACACCTAAAATTGGCAGCAAAAAAAGAAATTCAAGACTCAACAATCCACTGAAAAAGTGTTGCTAACCATTTGGGGATTGCAGAAGTGCCTATATTGGAACATTGCCTGGAAAAGGGGTCTACAGTCACAAGGGTAGGTAGCAGTGAAATGCTGGTCACAAACTGAAACCAGTAATTTGTACCAAACACCAAGGTCTGTTGTCAAATCAAGTGTTATTGTTGCATGACAATGCACGCCTACATACAGCAGTCTACACTGGCGAAACCAATGAAAAATTGGGTTTCAGGTTACTGGAACATCCTGCATACAGTCCAGATCTTGTATCTTCTGACTATCACCTCTATGGTCTGATTAAACATCCTTTACAAGGTCATTGACTTGCTACAGATGAAGAAGTGTGAGAAGTGGTGCATAAATGGCTGTGTGACAAGCTGCAAACATTCTTCTCCAATGACATAAGCAAGTGGACCACAGGAAGAAGTGCAATGAAAAGCAAGGAGACTACGTCAAAAAAGGATGTACTGATCAAACCCTGTCTTTTGTTTCAATAAATTACAGAAACAAGTGCATGTATAATTTTTTACTTACTCTTGTGTATATATATCATCATCGTTTAACATCCGCTTTCCATGCTAGCATGGGTTGGACGGTTGACCGGGATCTGGGAAGCCAGAAGGCTGCACCAGGCTCCAGTCTGATCTGGCAGTGTTTCTACAGCTGGATGCCCTTCCTAACGCCAACCACTCCATGAGTGTAGTGGGTGCTTTTTGCGTGCCATCGGCACGGAAGCCAGTCGAAGCGGCACTGGCATCAGCCACGTTCGCATGGTGCTTTTTATGTGCCACCGGCACAGGGATCACAACAACAATTTCAATTGATTTATCTATCTATCTATATAAATATATATATATATATATATATATATATATATATATATATATGTGTCGGTGGCACATAAAATCACCCACTACACTCTCGGAGTGGTTGGCGTTAGGAAGGGCATCCAGCTGTAGAAACACTGCCAGATCTGACTGGACTGGTGCAGCTTTCGGGCTCCCCAGACCCCAGTTGAACCGTCCAACCCATGCTAGCATGGAAAGCGGACGTTAATTGATGATGATGATGATGATGATATATATATATATATATATATGTAAGAAAGAAAGAGATACACATATACACATATGCATATTCTCTCTGGTAGGGATGAATTCATGTTGCAAGATTCCTGGTTTGAAACCATATGTTGAAACAGATATTCTTATATTTCAGGGTCGTCATTTTTTTTTTTTTGTACAAAAGAAACACATGCATTATATACTCGTTCTTCACTTGTTTATTACTGTTCTTATTCTAACTCATGTCCATTGTCTGAAAATGGATTTCAGATAAAATAAGACAGGAATAAACAAGTGAAAAACGAGTATATAGTGCGAGTGTATATTTGGAAAAAGAAAAAAATGTCCATCTCAAAGTACAACAATACACACACACACACACAAACTGGACAACTGGTTGTTGAGATATTAGGGGTTTTCTGGGTATAAATACCCAAAACGATGCATAATGGGAAAATACTCCAAAAATAACTTAACCCTGAAAGGGAAGAAACTCTAACCTTTCGATTAGACATGGTAACTTGACAATGAAAAAATGAGTTGTTTATACAGTAAATATTTCTATTTTCGTTCTTTAAAAAGGAGCACTGCATCCTTCAAAACTTCCATGCTTCCTGAGATTCGCCAACACTACACTTAATTTTCTCCCCTCCATACACACGCAAGCATGTATCTGACTCATATACTGTTCACTTCCCAGACATTTGTACATTACTGCATATACTTTATACGCACTTTTGACAAGCTGTGGTGTACCTGAGCACTGTATACAATAATTTCATTATAATTATTATTATTATTATTATTATTATTATTATTATTATTTATTATTATTATTATTGTTATTATTATTATTATTATATATACACACAAGTGAGTGAACAAAGAAAAGAAATAGGCACTCAACACATTTAGTAGGGGTTACATGTATTATCATTTAAGACAGATTGACTTGGCTCCATGCAACTTAAAGTTTTGCAGGCTTCTTGCGGAAACCTAGTTTGACAGGCTCAGGAATGGACAGGTGCAGAAAGTTCAAGATAGCAACCAGAAACTGGGCTGCTATTGGTCAAGGTGGGTCACATGATGTTATTAGAAGTGAGATCAACATTCCAGCAACATCAAATACACTAAAAAAGGAGAATTTCTCAGACTGTGTAGCTGAAGAGGAAGCTGGTGGTGTAATTTTCTCTAACCAGTCTTGGAAATGACTTACAGGACAACAAATCCATGGCCAATGGTGTGTGTGTGTGTGTGTGTGTACGTGTGTGTGTATGTGTGTGTGTGCATGTGCGTGTGTGTGTATGCGCGTGTGTGTGTGTGTGTGCATGTGTGCGCGTGTGTGTGTGTGTGCGTGTGTGTGTGTGTGTATGTGTGTGTGTGTGTAAACAGAGATGAAGGTAGAAAGCTATAGAGGATGCATAAGCTTAGAAGATCAGCTTATGGTTTGCACTGGCATCAGTGGTTAGGTACCCCACCCTTGGTTATGGGACAATCAGTGTTGAGGCGCAATCAGTGTTAAGGTGACATAATTGGGTTACAGTGACCAGTGGTTTGAAGTTCACCAGGTGGGTGTATATCTGATAGCAGCAATAAGATAGTTCGTATTTCCTGTTGGCAGACACTACAGGTTGTTGGTGAAGAGCTAGCAATTGCATGTACTGAGTGAATAAGGTGAGACCCTGTTGATGATATGTATATATAGACGCAGGAGTTGCTGTGTGGTAAGAAGCTTGCTTACCAACCACATGGTTCCGGGTTCAGTCCCACTGCGTGGCATCTTGGGCAAGTGTCTTCTGCTATAGCCCCGGGCCGACCAATGCCTTGTGAGTGAATTTGGTAGACGGAAACTGAAAGAAGCCCGTCGTATATATGTATATATATATGTGTGCGTGTATGTTTGTGTGTCTGTGTTTGTCCCCCTAGCATTGCTTGACAACCGATGCTGGTGTGTTTACGTCCCCATCACTTAGCGGTTCGGCAAAAGAAACCAATAGAATAAGTACTGGGCTTACAATTAAGAAGTTCCGGGGTCGATTTGCTCAACTAAAGGCGGTGCTCCAGCATGGCCGCAGTCAAATGACTGAAACAAGTAGAAGAGAGAAAAGAGTATATAGGTGCAGGTGCGGTTGTGTGGTATGAAGCTTGCTTCCCAACCACACAGTACATACAGGTTCAGTCCCACTGTGTGGCACCTTGAGCAAGTGTCTTCAACTATAGCCTTGGGCTAACCAAAGCCTTGTGAGTGGATTTGGTAGATGGAAACTGAAAGAAGCCTGTCATATATGTGTGTATTTGTATGTGCAAGTGTGTATGTATATATATATATATCTATGTGTGTGTGTCTTTGCGTCTGTGTTTGTACCCCCATCATCACTTGACAACCAGTGTTGGTGTGTTTACATCCCCGTAACTTAGCAGTTGAGCAAAAGAGACCGATAGAATTATTACTAGGCTTTAAAAAAATAAGTCCTGGGATAGATTTGTTTGACTAAAACCCTTCAAGGCAGTGCTCCAGCATGGCCACATCAAATGACTGAAACAAGTATTTACTTGTTTCAGTCATTGTATGCACCCCAACAATCAGAATATATGGTCATACCACCTGACTGGCCCTCGTGCTGGTGGCTCGTAAAAGCACCCACTACACTCTCAAAGTGGTTGGCGTTAGGAAGGGCATCCAGCTGTAGAAATTCTGCCAGATCAAGATTGGAGTCTGGTGCAGCCATCTGGTTCACCAGCCTTCAGTCAAAATCGTCCAACCCATGCTAGCATGGAAAGCAGACGGTAAACGATGATGATGATCATCATCATCATTGGTTCCTAGGGAACAGCTGTGTTTAGGTGGCATTATTCACTACTTGTCAATTCATTGAGAAGTAGAACATACCAGAACTGGATGAATGCCACCATATATTTCTGGGCGGCGAGCTGGCAGAAACGTTAGCACGCCGGGCGAAATGCGTTACCGTATTTCGTCTGCCGTTACGTTCCGAGTTCAAATTCTGCCGAGGTCGACTTTGCCTTTCATCCTTCCGGGGTCGATAAATTAAGTACCAGTTACGCACTGGAGTCGATGTAATCGACTTAATCCGTTTGTCTGTCCTTGTTTGTCTCCTCTGTGTTTAGCCCCTTGTGGGTAGTAAAGAAATATATATTTCTGTATGAATGGCATAAACCTCGAAGAAAAAAGTGAGGTGTAATTTTGAATGTTCCACCAGCAAAGAACTTTTGAGACTCTTTTAATAAAATCGTATATTTTCACCTTCCAGTATATAATGATATATGTTTCTATAGAGCTTCATCAGCTGTCAAATCCCATTGTTGATCTGTTTCCTTTAGATTATTCAAATAGTCATTGTGAACATTGTGAACGCAGGAGTGGCTGTGTGGTAAGTAGCTTGTTTACCAACCACATGGTTCCGGGATCAGTCCCACTGCGTGGCACCTTGGGCAAGTGTCTTCTAGTATAGCCTCGGGTCGACCAAAGCCTTGTGAGTGGATTTGGTAGACGGAAACTGAAAGAAGCCTGTCGTATATATATATATATATGTAGCTGGTACCGCATCGACTGGCCTCCGTGCTGTGGGCACAACAAACACCATCTGATCGTGGCCGTTCGCCAGCCTCACCTGGCACCTGTGTCGGTGGCACATAAAAACACCATCCAAAGACCCGGCGACGTAGTCAGTCCACCTGTGCATACCTTCCTTCTTGTGACACTTGTGAAGACCTGTTGAGGCAGAGGCAAGTGTGTGACACTTTGGGAAGACCTGTTGAGGCAGAGGCAAGTGTTGTGACACTTGTGGAGACCTGTTGAGGCAAGTGTGTGACACGCGTGACACTTGTGAAGACCTGTTGAGGCAAGTGAAAATCAAACCAAATCAAAATAGATGAACATCAATGGAATTTGTATCTTTGTGGTTCCAGTACCGGTGGCACACAAGAAAACCATCCGATCGTGGCCGTTCGCCAGCCACATCTGGCACCTGTGTCGGTGGCACATAAAGACACCATCCGAAGACCCGGCGACGTAGACAGTCCACCTGTGCATACCTTCCTTCTTGTGACACTTGTGAAGACCTGTTGAGGCAAGTGACACTTGTGAAGACCTGTTGAGGCAAGTGAAAATCAAATCAAATCAAATCAAAACAAATCAAAATAGATGAACATAAATGGAATTTGTATCTTTGTGGTACCAGTGCCGGTGGCACACAAGAAAATCATCCATCCGAACGGGCCGTAGCCAGTACCGCATAGACTGGCCTCCGTGCTTTGGGGACGTAACAACACCATCCGATCGTGGCCGTCCGCCAGCCTCATCTGGCACCTGTGTCGGTGGCACATAAAAACACCATCCGAGCGTGGCCGTCTGCCAGCCTCGTCTGGCACCTGCCAGCCTCATCTGGCACCTGTGTCGGTGGCACATAAAAACACCATCCGAGCGTGGCCGTCTGCCAGCCTCGTCTGGCACCTGTGTCGGTGGCACATAAAAACACCATCCGAGCGTGGCCGTTCGCCAGCCTTGTCTGGCACCTGTGTCGGTGGCACATAAAATCACCCACTACACTCTCGGAGTGGTTGGCGTTAGGAAGGGCATCCAGCTGTAGAAACACTGCCAGATCTGACTGGCCTGGTGCAGCCTTCGGGCTCCCCAGACCCCAGTTGAACCGTCCAACCCATGCTAGCATGGAAAACGGACGCTAAATGATGATGATGATGATGATGATGATATATATATATATATATATGCGCGTGTCTGTGTTTGTCCCCCTAGCATTGCTTGACAACCGATGCTGGTGTGTTTATGTCCCCGTTACATAGCGGTTTGGCAAAAGAGACCGATAGAAAAAGTACTGGGCATACAAAAGAATAAGTCCCGGGGTCGATTGCTCGATTAAAGGCGGTGCTCCAGCATGGTCGCAGTCAAATGAGTGAAACAAGTAAAAGAGTAAGAGAATAAAAGAATGAAGCATTCCATGAGCCTGTTGTCTTATTTTCGTAGTAACTATTCCTTCATTCACTTGAGTTGCATCAGAACAGTTTGTGAATGATGTGAAGATGTGTTAATATGTTGGACATTTCTTTCCTTTCTGTATAAATGATTTCATGCCTGGCATTGTCTCCTCCTTCTACGTCTAAAAATAGATGACCTCATTGGCATCAATTTTGTCAAAACTTGTATGTATGTATGTATGTATGTATGTATGTATGTATGTATGTATGTATATGTATGTATGTGTGTGTGTGTATGTGTGTATGTATGTATATATGTATGTATGTATGAAATGTATGTATGTATTATGTATGTGTGTATGTATGTATGTATGTATGTGTGTATGTATGTATGGTGTATGTATGTATGTATGTATGTATGTGTGTGTGTGTACGTATGTATGTATGTGTGTGTATGTATGTATGTGCGTATGTGTGTGTGTATGTATGTATATATATATATATGTATGCATGTATGTATATGTGTGTGTGTGTGTATGCATGTATGTGTATGCATGTATGTACATATGTGTGTATAATGTATAAGGTGGGAGAAGAGAGAGAAGTTTTGTCAAGCGAATGCTTCAATAAAAGATGGGTGAATGTAGCAAGGATGGCACGTGTGAATTTCAGAGCCACCTTGAGCATAATCCTATGAACCAGAAAAACAAAGGAAAAAGAAAGTTACTAACTGTAAATTTGTTATTGTGTGATATTATTGCCCGAGGTTACCGTGGTCTTTGCATGGGTTTTTCTTTCCACGGATAAGTCTTCCCACTTTTGGGAACTATGTGTTTTCTTTTAGTACTATTTTGACTTTTGTATATCCCAAATAATTTCCATCCCTTTTGATCGTAGTCCCTATTTTAATTTTGTTTTGTTTACGCCCCTCCCCTCAAAAAGAAAAACTCTACATTGTATTTCTCCCCTCTATGTTCAGCCCTGTGTGGCCAATAACGTAAGTTATCTGTCTAGCTATCTATCTATCAATATATATATATATATATATATATATATATATATCTACCTACCCACCTACTGACCTACCTATCTACCATCTGTCTATCTATCTATCAGTTTTTTGTCCACGGTGATATTAAAAAATACCACCAAAGATAGTACTGCCAACACCACTACTACAACTTCAAATGGTACAACTAACACCTCTACTACCAACACTACCACTACCAAGACCACCACCACCAAGGACAAAACAAATTTCGCTGAAGCGATAAAACAAAAGAGAACAATTGTCAAATCCACTGCCCAACAAATAAACGACGCAAAAGCCCTTCAAATAACGTGAGTTCATGGTTGTTTCCTGCACCAGCTTCACATAGCAACCTCAGCCCATCCAAAATATCTTGGATCGCAGAACGGCCTGCTGTGCTTGAGGAGACCTATTGAGTCAAGTACATCAACATCAAAATAAAAATCAAATGAAAATTGTAGTTGTGATACCTGTGCTGATGGCACGTAAAAAAGCACCATCCGAACATGGCCAATGCCAGTGGTGCCTTAACTGACTTCCTTGCCGTTGGTACGTAAAAAGCACCAACCAATCGTGGCCATTGCCAGCCTTCCCTGGCACCTGTGCCAGTGGTACGTAAAAAGTACCCACTACACCAGCTGTAGAAACACTGCCAGATCAGACTGGAGCCTGGCGCAGCTTCCTGGCTTCCCAGACCCCAGTTGAACTGTCCAACCCATGCTAGCATGGAAAACGGATGTTAACGATGATGATGATGATGATGTATATATAACACATATATATATATGTAAGTATATATATATACACACACATATATATATACATATATATATATACACATATATACATATATATATATGCATATATATATATATATATATATAATATATACATATATATATATATATATATATATACATATATATATATATATATATACATATATATATATATATATATTTATATAGATATACATATATTATACATATACATATACATACATATATACATACATATATACATATAATTGTATATCGAAATCGAAACCGAATTGAACCAGCCAGGATCCCTGGCCTGGTGGTACGTAAAAAGCACTATCCGACTCGGGGCCGTGGCACGTAAAATACTCCAATGCGACCGTACGACAGGCACCCATGCCAACCCCCTTTGCTTGTGAAGACATGTTGGGGTAAGCGAAATCGAAATCGAATTGAACCAGCCAGGATCCCTGGTCTGGTGGTACGTAAAACACTATCCGACTCGTGGCCGTGGCACGTAAAATACTCCAATGCGACCGTACGACAGGCACCCTTGCCAACCCCCTTTGCTTGTGAAGACATGTTGGGGCAAGCGAAATCGAAATCGAATTGAACCAGCCAGGATCCCTGGTCTGGTGGTACGTAAAAAGCACTATCCGACTCGTGGCCGATGCCAGCACCGCCTCGACTGGCTTCCGTGCCGGTGGCACATAAAATACACCAATCTGACCGTGGCCGTTGCCAGCCCCGCCTGGCACCTGTGCAGGTGGCACGTAAAAAGCACCCACTACACTCACAGAGTGGTTGGCGTTAGGAAGGGCATCCAGCTGTAGAAACATTGCCAAATTAGACTGGAGCCTGGTGCAGCCTTCTGGCTTCCCAGAACCCCGGTCGAACCGTCCAACCCATGCTAGCATGGAGAACGGACGTTAAACGACGATGATGATGATGATGACATATATATATATACATAATATATACATACACAATAAAATGTATATATGTGACATAATAGTTTCACTTTTAATAGTTTCAGTATTAATAGTGAAACTATTAAAAGTGAAAGTATTATCTCGCATTACAATAGAGATGTTATTGTTGTGCTTTTGACACGTAATACTGATATAGTGTAAGAGACAAGAGATTGCCCCGGCGCACATTAGGCAAGAAGTTGAAAATGTTTTTGGTCCTGACACTGCACATACTCTAAGTAAGGCATGTATAAAATTTGAAGGAAATCCGACAGGTAGTTCTTGAGTTTTAGTAATGCACACATACTGACACACAGAAGGACAGACAGACAGATAGATAGATAGACAGACGCACATTCTCAGTTTTATATATATATAGATTTGGTCATCATAGGCACAGGAGTGGCTGTGTGGTAAGTAGCTTGCTAACCAACCACATGGTTCCGGGTTCAGTCCCACTGCATGGCATCTTGGGCAAGTGTCTTCTGCTATAGCCTCAGGCCGACCAAAGCCTTGTGAGTGGATTTGATAGACGGAAACTGAAAGAACCTGTCGTATATGTGTATATATATATATGTATGTGCGTGTATGTGTTTGTGTGTCTGTGTTTGTCCCTCTAGCATTGCTTGACAACCGATGCTGGTGTGTTTACGTCCCCGTCACTTAGCAGTTCGGCAAAAGAGACCGATAGAATAAGTACTGGGCTTACAAAGAATAAGTCCCAGAGTCGATTTGCTTGACTAAAGGCGGTGCTCCAGCATGGCTGCAGTCAAATGACTGAAACAAGTAAAAGAGTAAAGAGTAAAGAGTATTTGAATTAAAAGCATAGAGAAAATGTATTCAGCATAAACACAGGTAATCTAAAATATGGGATTTACTAAACAAAAGGCTGTAGGACATATTCCTGTGAATTTATTATCAAACATTCAAAGAGTTCTTCACCTGAGCTTTTCATTTTGTTGTTTTTATATTGTAGTTGATATCACAGCAACTGGAAATGCATTGAGTAGTCATTAGAATCCAAAGAAGTAAGACTATAGTTGATGATGAAGTGGATAAAGGGCTGATCACATGGATCAGTAATTTGAAAGCAGGCTGCTTATTGATTGTGTATAATTGTAGAATGTGATACAATTATTCCATTGATAACAGATGTTTCTGCTATCCACTTCGATCAACCCTTATACAAAATCTATTGGTACCACTTTTAAAACCACCAAAACACCAAGTATCATTTTTCCTTTCAACAATATTTTTTTGTTGCCAGTATCATCAATAATTTTTTTGCTGTGAATAAATATACACATCCAACAAATATTTCTCACAAAGTTATTCCAATTAACTGTTGCACTTGCAGCTCATTTATTAGAATTTTTTTTTTTTTTGGAGGACAGTTAATTGGTTGCCTGAGTAAAAAAGATCTTTCATTTATAGACTATTTTTTTTATATGTATGACAGTTCCACTTCATCATCATCATCATCATCATCATCGTTTAGAGTCCGCTTTCCATGCTAGCATGGGTTGGACGGTTCAACTGGGGTCTGGGAAGCCAGAAGGCTGCACCAGGCCCAGTCTGATCTGGCAATGTTTCTATGGCTGGATGCCCTTCCTAGTGCCAACCACTTCTTAATATTAATTGGAGACTCAAGGCAGCGAATTGGCAGAATTGCACAATGGGAAAACTGCTTTGCAGCATTTCATTCACTTTTACATTCTGAGTTCAAATACCGCTGAGGTCAGTTTTGCCTTTCATCCTTTTGGGGTTGCTAAAAGAAGTACTAATATAACACTGGGGTCAATGTAATCAACTCATTTGTCCCTTAAAATTGCAAGCTTTGTGCCTAAATTCGAAACAAAAACGCACAGGAATTTTTGGCCCATTTCACAACTTCATGAAAGGTATTACATCTCAACTGGTGACCAGATCGAGAATAATTTTTTCAAAATTAATTTCCAAAGTGCTCAAATCCAGGAATGGTAATTGTTGAACTATTTGGGGGAAGAGCAGAAATAGGATTGTATGATTTTGGATGTAGTGATTTCAGAACTGAAAAGTATTGTGACTGTTGTGTACCATACATTACATAAAAACATCAGAACACTAAACTGTTCAGAAGATTGCAGCAAATAACCTCATAAAAAAGTCAATAGAGAGTGAAAGACTACTACCATTAACCATTTTAATGCATATAATAATGTCTTGAAGATGACTATCTGAATAAGACATTTTCAAAAATATCTTTCAGCAATCTTATTCAATTTCCGGTTTTGTGCATGCACACTTTATAACCAAATTTCAACACACACTGAGATGATAGGTTTAGGCTGAGGTCATCCTTCATTGAAGGTAGTCCAATCATGACGATCACATTTTTTAAGGCTAAATGTGTCCCAGACAACATCTATCCAGGTTCTTTACTTATTAAATAGTTAATGAATCGTATATGATTAAGAACCTTTTCCCAAAGAGTTCTAAAATATTATTCTCTAACAAGGTGCAGGCATGGCTGTATGGTAAGCAGTTTGCTTCCTAAGCACATGGTTCAAGCTTCAGTCTCACTGTGTTGCACCTTGGGCAAATATCTTCTACTGTAGCCTCAGGCCGACCAAAGCCTTGTGAGTGGATTTGATAGAAACTGAAAGAAGACCATTGTGTATGTGTATGTGTATGTATATATATATATATATATATATATATAGTTAATCCAACATGAAAACATAACAATGTGAGGACGTGGAACAAATATAGTATTATTGGACACTCAGGAAGGAAGGGAAGAAGGAGGGTTTAACATTTCGAGCGGAGCTTTTCATCAGAAACATAGGAAAAGGAAAGATCCAGAGAAGGGAAGACGGAGGAAAACAAATCACCAACAGTACACACGCGGTCACATTATGAGTGTATTTTTGCTTTGTTAACAATTAACATGGAAAAAATAAATAAATAGTTACCAGGGTAGCAAAAAATCACACAAAATATTACGCTTAATTTATACAGTAACTCTTACTTCCCATATTGACCAATCTTAAGTACATTAGCAAATTTAGTAATCATTCTAGGGCAATTACTAAGAACTTAGTTAAGAATATTTCATTTAGATTTTCTAAATTATCTGCTAATGTTGACATTTTCAATGATAACGCTAAATTTTATAACTCTGCCTTAATTAAAGCAGGTTATACAGAGAAAATTTTCTACATAGATTCTACTCAGTCTAATTCTAAATTCAATAATGTAGATATGAATTCTAGTTGTAAAAGAATTATTGATAATAAACATAACTTATGCACTGATACAAAGTGGATGAAGGGAGATAACCCTTATCTAATCCCCTATTATCATTCTAAAAGTAAATGTAACACTTTCATAAATAATTACGCTAAAAATACTAGTAAAAATATTTGGCTAATAGTTCTATATGGGAGACAAATTAAATCTAATCTCCCACTGCTATTTCGTCAAGCTATTGTTAGGAATTTTCCAAAGAATTCTAGGTATTACTCTATTATCAATTCACATACAGCTAGGATTGGTTTTTTCCAACACAAAAAAATCTCTTACAAATTATCTCTTCACATAATAACAAACTGTTAAATATTAATACATTTACTAATACTAACATTAATTTAGCTAATACCATCCACCACTCTAGAAATATTAATAACAAGGTTATTGTATCCGAAGTCAATTCCAACAGAATTAAGTTTATGTCAAGTAACTCTAAAATTAAAAATTCTATATACCAGTGTATAATCAATACTAGGAATAAAGTACGATTTTACATTGGGAGCACATCGTTAGAGTTATCTAAAAGAATTTCTATTCATCACTCAATATTTAGGGATAGAAATAAACATAACAGTACTGGGCTCAGTAAATTAATTTCGGATCTAAAAGACCACAATGAACAATTTAATTTAGAATGATTGATTCTCTCAATCTCAATACCTTATGACAAAGCCAAGGGATTCTATCTTCTCTGTAATTCTGAACTATTTTTCATTATTTTTTCTAAAAATCCCCTAGTAAACACGGTTATAGAGCGTGCATATCGATGTAAACATTGGCAAAAACACACCTTTAGTGCATATAAGTAGTCTCTATCATTATATATAATTTAAAGATTAATTTCCTTTATATTTAACATTCACTATTAATATCCCTACTCTTTCTTTAAGCTACTTCTGACGTTATATCATATAATGTTTTTTCAAACAATATTAACAGCGTTCAGTAAATCACTATACATATCCATCATTTTTTTGATAAAATGTCTTATTGACGAGTTTCGTTTTTTCACTTCCATGAAGAGAAGATTGCATTGTTTTATACCATTTATTCTTTTGAATAATATCAGTGAAATCTTTGAAATATGTGGCGAAAGTAAAAAGTATTTGATTTATACCTGCGTTAAACTCCATTTATATATATATAGATCATCACCATCATTTAAAATCCATCTTCCATGTATGCATGGGTAGAACAGTTGACAGGAGCTGGCCAGGTAGAAGACTACATCTGTCTGTTTTGGCAGGGATTTTACACCCAGATGCCTTCCTGATACCAACCACTCTGCAGAGTGGACTGAGTGCTTTTTACATGGCACCAGTACAAGTGAGGTCAGCTTTGGCAAGATTTTTACAGCTGGATGTTCTTCCAAATGCCAACCACTTTACAGTGTGGACTGGATGCTTTTAATGTGACACCAGCACTGGCAGGGTAACCAAGTAACTTGTGCAAGACAAGGAATCTTGAGAGTGGGGGGAACATTGGAGGAGGGGATCTTGTGTCAGATGATGAAATGTTAGTGTGCCACAGAGAAACATAAAAGCAGAAGCAAGTGTCTTGCTATAGAGGAGGTACATGATTACCTCGCTAGATAGAGAGAAAGAAAAGAGCGAGACAGAGAAAGTGAGGGAGA
Organism: Octopus sinensis; assembly: GCF_006345805.1. Classification (NCBI taxonomy): domain Eukaryota; kingdom Metazoa; phylum Mollusca; class Cephalopoda; order Octopoda; family Octopodidae; genus Octopus; species Octopus sinensis. The sequence goes on from NC_042999.1 coordinate 156,760,393, forward strand.
AGAGAGAGACAGAGGAAGAAAAGAGAGAGAGAAAGAGGAAGAGAAGGGAGGGGGAAGGGAGAGAAAGGGGGAGAGAGAGAGAGGGATGAGAGAAAGGTACACGAAAGAGGACAGAAACAGGTGTGCTGATGCAAAAGAGATACTTGATTACCTAGCCAGAGGAAAAAGCGAGAAGAGAGTGAGTGATGCAGAATAATGGCAGAAACAGGTATGCTGCTGTTATATGTATATGTGTATGTAGTACAACTAAAATTCCTCAAGGTGATGCCTTGGAATGGTCATAATCTAATGACTGAAACAAGTAAAAGATAACATTTGAATTTGAATGTTACAACATCTTATTTTTTAAAACTTTTTGTTAGGTCATCCCATAAATAATGAGGCTTTTTTAAACTTTTATTTTTCGAAATTAAGATAAACAAAGTTCTCTTTTAAACTAAAATATACTCTTCTTCATTTTCTACAATGGAAGACTTGCAAGGTCCCTTTTCCAAAATTCACATGTCCATGATGAAAATTACTTCTCCAGTACTGTTCTGACTTCATCTACAGAATTCATATTTTTCTGTCCAAATAATTTTGAAGACTGCACAATAAATGATAATCAGATGGGGCATTGTTTCCCCTTCAAACTGCTCCAGCTTTTGGAATGGCACCCTCGTTGTATGTGGCCGAACATTATCCTGATGGAAGAACACCTTTCATCATGAAACCAAAGGTGATTATTTTTCTTCTAGCGCTGATTTAAGCCACTGAAACTGCTCACAGTAGATCTCCTTTGTTATCATTTGGTTTGGGTTTAAAAGTTCAAAGTGGAGTAAACCTTTCATATCCCACCAAACAGATAACAACACCTTACATGGGTGAAGACCTTCTTTAGCCTGGGGTGTCCATGTTTCTCCTGTCCCTACCCATTGCCTTCAGCACTTGACAATTTTATAGAGAACCCATTTCTTGTCACCAGTCACTATTCAATCCAAAAAAAGGTTCATTCATGAGACGTGACAGCAAAGAAGAGCACACATTCAATCTCTGCACATACTTAGACTCAGAAAGTTTGTGAGGAACCCATTGACCCAATTTGCTGACTTTTCCAATGGCACACAGGTGTTGATGAATGGTTGAATGGCCAAATCCAAGCTTCTCTGCTAGTTCCTCAACAGTTACGATGTGATTTTGTTCCACCAGGGTTTGCAGAGCATCCTTGTCCAACTCTACAGATCTTCCAAGACAAGGTTCCTCTTGTAGGCTTTATTTTTGGCTCAGAATTTCTAGAACCACCATTGACACTGGCTTTGTCTGATCCCCATATACTGCATTAATATTCCTCACCATTTCCATTGCATTGTTGTCTTTATTGAACTCATAAAGCAAAATATGATGAATATGCTCTTTTGTCACTTCCATTACAGCTTTGAAAAAATAAGTGTTAGAATCGAAATGCACTCTTCAAAAGTTTGACAAAGAATAAGTCAAGGTAAAATTACTACCTGCCTTTATAGCAAGTTGATACAGGTAGTTTATCCTATCTCCTCTGACTTTTAGTTCATACAGTTGGGAAAAAAAACACACTATTTATGGGATGACCCAATATTTTTTTTATTTGTTTTGCCCATTGAACTTTGGCTGTGCTGAGGCACTGCCTTAAAAAGTGTAGTCAAACAAATTAACCCCAACAGTTATTTCTTCAATTCCGTACTGATTCTATTGTCAAACCACTAAGTAAAAAGGACATAAACAAACCAACACTGGTTGTCAAGTGATGATGAGGGAGTAGAAACACAAAAACACACATACACACACATATATATACATACATACACATACACTCACATGCAAACACACAAATACACACACACACATACATATATATGTGTATATTTATCTATATATATATATATATATATATATATATATATATATAATATATATATATATATATACATATATATATATATATATATATAAATATACTGTAAATGCTTGTGCAACTGCATGCACATATGTGTGATGCATGTATATATAAATGTATATGCATGCATATGCATGTATAAATACATATATGGATGCGCATAAGCATGCATGTGTATATATGCATGTGTATGTATAGGAATATGTCTATATCAGGATATATTTGTGTGTATATGTATACATGTTTGCAATTATATATGCATGTGAGTGCATGTGTACGTATGCCATTATACCTTCTTTCCTCCTCTCCTATTCCTATATATCACTAACCTATCAAATACCTCAATTTATAGTAATTTCACATCCTTGTATTCTTCCCTCCACCTCAAATTTTACTATCAAAATCACTATTCACTTTGGTATCACACCACCCATACCTTTTCTCTACCATTTCTCTACCTATCCCTTAATCATCATCATCATCATCATCGTTTAGCGTCCGTTTTCCATGCTAGCATGGGTTGGACGGTTCTACTGGGGTCTGTGAAGCCAGAAGGCTTCATCAGGCCCAGTCAAATCTGGCAGTGTTTCTACGGCTGGATGCCCTTCCTAACGCCAACCACTCCGTGAGTGTAGTGGGTGCTTTTTACGTGCCACCCGCACAGGTGCCAGACAGAGCTGGCAAACGGCCATGAACGGATGGTGCTTTTTACGTGCCACCGGCACGAGGCCAGTGGGGCGGCACTGGCAACGGTCGCGAAACAGAAGGTTCTCTTACATGCCACCGGCACTGGTAACACATCTGCAATTTCCATTGATCGATTTCGATTCTGATCCTCACCTGCCTCAACAGGTCTTCACAAGTAGAGTTTGGACATGCCGCCGGCACTGGTAACACATCTGCAATTTCCATTGATCGATTTTGATTAATGCAGCTGTCATATCACCCCTACTCACATATCTCACGTTATTTTACTCCTTACCTTCTCATCTCTTCCTATCCCTCCCCCACACCCCTCCCACCTTCCCATCACATTATCTTGACCACCAACTAACACTCCTTTTCTCACTTCCTTCACTCTTTTTTCTTTTTCTTTTCTTCACTCTTTGTTTTTCTCTCTCCTTTTGGCTATTTTTCTTTTTTTCTCTCTTTCTTCCTCTCATTTTCTTTTCCTGTTTTAAATTTGACCTGTCTCCTCTTTCTAATCATACACATCTCTCCTCCTTTCATCTATCCACAATATTACCAATACATTCTCAAATTTTCATTCACACCACAAAATCCTTTCAAATGAGGACCACTGATTACATGGCTCCATATTTTGAAATGACTAAACATGAACTACTATTGGAACTTATATACTACGTACAGGAAACTTTTTTACCCTTCTATACAGTATTTTCCTTGAATAATGAAACAGCAACTACAATATCCTTATATATCTTATTTCTACTTTCATTCTCTTATTTCCCTCGATATTCCCTGTCTACACCTTTTCCACCATAATTCGAACTCAAATATTTTCTCACACTGTCTCTAATGAAGGGATATCCATAATATCCCAGAAACAGCTGTAAGACTATTTCATTATAAATGCCCTGAAAACTCCTCACAACCTTGGATTTGTTATCTCATTCTGTCTAATATATATATATATAAATATACATACATATATATTGTATTAATAAAATATAGAAAACAGGTATGGTAATGCCTAGGATATATTTTTGCCTTAGAAGGAATTAGATGTCCACAGTCTAGGATACATTCTGCCCTAAAAAAAAAGTAGGTGGCCACAGCTGGAATGCTTTTCAATAAATGTTTTCCCAATTAGAGCTAAATGTATTATTTTTGTGTTAAAAATTTAAAATAAATTCCAACATGTCCAGATCTGAAAAGTAAACTGCTACATCAAGTAATATTGAAGAAAAAATATTCAATCTCTGGGGTTTCATAGATTACTGTTATTATTTTGCTCTAGACGTCTGCAATAAAACCCATAATTTTAAACTTTCCATGGCGATTTACATAATACCAAGTGATTTCAATAATGGAAAGGAAATTTGATAATATTCATGTTTATTTTGTTATTACCATTACAGTGGTCATGTTGTGTGAAGGACCTAGTTTTTGTCCCAATTATAATGATTCTGATTACTCAAGTCCAGTAATGAAGTCCCACAGTAAAACATTTGTCTGTGTGGGATATTCTATCTTCAGAAGCTTTAATTAACTGAATATCCTAGTTCATCTCTGTTAAACTGGTAACGATGTTAAAAGCACTGATTGCACAATTATCAAATTAAGTTACATGATATAACATGTAAACATATAAAACATGAAACATTACAATAATATGAATGTTGTAAGTCATCATTGACATAACAGATTTAACACTTTCATGTTAATTCATAATTAGCAGGAAATTTTCATTATTATAGAATTCCCTAGTTTTCTCAAGTATGATCGTTACCAGCGTCGCCTTACTGACACTTATGCCTGTGCTAGTAGGGTGCCAAGAACACCATCCGAGCGTGATCATTGTGATCATTGCCAGAGCAGCCAACTGGCTTCCGTACCCATGGCATGTAAAAGGGCACCATTCGAGCATGATCGTTACCAACGTCGCTTCACTGGCACCTGTGTCGGTGGCACGTGTAAAAAGATTCGAGCGAGGTCATTGCCAGTACTGCCTGACTGGCCCCCATGCCGGTGGCACGTAAAAAGCACCTACTACACTCTCGGGGTGGTTGGCATTAGGAAGGGCATCCAGCTGTAGAAACTCTGCCAGATCAAGACTGGAGCCTGGTGCAGCCATGTGGTTGCCAGCCCTCAGTCAAAACCGTCCAACCCATGCTAGCATGGAAAACGGATGTTAAATGATGATGATGAAATAAAAATATCTTACTAATCATAACTTCATTTATAAAATAACATACAGTTATAAAATGTAGAGTGAGGTACAATTATTGCATGAAATATAACTTACCAATCATATTCTTGCTGATCATCAATAATAACACGAATGACATAAAGGAGACAAGCCAAAAGACGTATGATCAAGTCAAATATGATAGCCACTCGACCTGAAAATACAATCTAATATTAGGAAAAGGAAACATGAAAGAAAAATGTAGCATTTTACTATTTCTACTATTCTTGTACTCTTTACTCCTTTACTTGTTTCAGACATTTGACTGTGGTCATGCTGGAGCACCACCTTTAGTCGAACAAATCGATCTCTGGACTTATTCTTTCTAAGCCTAGTACTTATTCTATCGGTCTCTTTTGCCGAACCAGGTCTGCTCAGGACTTAGTGCTTGCTTTTTCCATGGGTATGAGTAAGTATTTTATTTATGTCTTACGTATTTATCGCTGACGAGGGGAAAATTCTTATGAATTAACCCCAAAATTGGAACCAATATGGTAATAACGGAATTTTTTAGAAATTTCTATCGGCATGTTTCAAGACGCATAAATTATATTGGTTTTCACAATTTTGTCGGTTTTCAGCATATTTAGCATTAGAATTTTTCTTTTGTCCTTATTTTGTAAGTTATTTATAAATTTAACCTTTAAAGGTATTTTTTGATATGCTGGCCATTGATAAAATTTTTTTTTTTGAAAAAAATTTTATCCTACATTAGTTATATATATATATATATATGACAACGGGCTTCTTTCAGTTTCCGTCTACCAAATCCATTAACAAGGCTTTGATCGGCCTGAGGCTATAGTAGAAGACACTTGCCCAAGGTGCCACGCAGTGAGACTGAACCCGGAACCATGTGGTTAGTAAGCAAGTTACTTACCACACAGCCACTCCTGTGCCTAGTAATTTTTTAATAAATAATTCCAATTTTCTTGGGAGGGAGGATAATGAAAATTAAACCAATAATTCTATTTTGCAAAAATATTCATATTATCAAATTCATCTTAATAAAGTATACCCATTACGGGTATACAGAAAAATTATATTCTATCTTTTACTAGCTTCAATCACTAGAGTGCAGCCATGCTGGAGTATAGCCCTGAAAAATATTAGTCAAACAAATCAACCCCAATATTTATTTTACTTTTTAAACGCCTGATAATTACTCTATCACTTCTCTTGCTGAACCACTAAGTTTATGCAAAGTCATGCATGTGATAACGTCACGTGACCAACCAGTCCATCAGATGTAGTTACACATCGCTGGTCACAATGCGTTCGCATTGTTTTAGCCTTCGAGTGACATCACCCCGCTGGCTAAGCGAGCAGGCCAACAGAGGAAAGAGTGCAAGAAAGAGTGGTGAAAGAGTACAGCAGGGAACACCACCCCCTGCCGGAGCCTCGTGGAGCTTTTAGGTTTTTTCGCTCAATAAACACTCACAACGCCCGGTCTGGTAATTGAAACCGTGATCCTACGACCGTTGCCTTAACCACTGGGCCATTGCGCAAAGTCATGCATGTATATATAAATATCTGCGTGTATGCTGTGACTCAAAATGCAATTTGAGAAAATTGATATTACCTAAGCAGTGTTAAGGTTTGTCATGCTGTAATATGATTCTGTACATTTTGTGTTCCTTTTCTAATTTTACCTTTAAGCTTATAATCCTCTTTTTTTTAAGCAATATATATATATATATATATATATATATATATATATACATAGGCGCAGGAGTGGCTGTGTGGTAAGTAGCTTGCTAACCAACCACATGGTTCCGGGTTCAGTCCCACTGCATGGCATCTTGGGCAAGTGTCTTCTGCTATAGCCCCGGGCCAACCAAAGCCTTGTGAGTGGATTTGGTAGACGGAAACTGAAAGAAGCCTGTCATATATATGTATATGTGTGTATGTGTGTGTGTTTGTGTGTCTGTGTTTGTACCCCTAGCATTGCTTGACAATCGATGCTGGTGTGTTTACGTCCCCGTCACTTAGCGGTTCGGCAAAAGAGACTGATAGAATAAGTACTGGGCTTACAAAGAATAAGTCCCGGGGTCAATTTGCTTGACTAAAGGCGGTGCTCCAGCATGGCCGCAGTCAAATGACTGAAACAATTAAAAGAGTAAAAGAGTATATATAAGTATATATAAAATATATATATACATAGTAGCTGCTTTCTCATATACAAGCAAAGAAATTGCAAGAAAGAATAACTGAAATGAGTCATTGATGATGCAATGTGAGGCCCTTGTATGACTCTTGAACCCAGCCAAAGATTTGGATATTCAATTTTATAATGCACAGTATGAAGTCTTTTCAATCCTCCAATTGAAAGGCATACATACACACACACATGCATACATACATACATACATAAATACATACATACATACATACTTACATGCATACATACATACATACATACATACATACATACATACATACATACATACATACATACATACATACATACATAAATACATACATACATACATGCATACATGCATACATACTTACATACATAAATACATGCATACATACATACATGCATACATATACACATATATACATACATACATACATACATACATACATACATTACACACACATACATACATGCATACATACATACATACATATATGCATACATACATACATACATACATACATGCATGCATGCATGCATACATACATACATACATACATACATACTTACATACATACATGCATACATGCATACATACATACATACATACATACATAAATACATACATACATACTTACATGCATACATACATACATACATACATACATACATAAATACATACATACATACATACATACATGCATACATGCATACATACTTACATACATAAATACATACATGCATACATACATACATACATACATACATACATACATAAATACATACATGCATACATACATACATGCATACATGCATACATACTTACATACATACATACATACATACATATATGCATACATACATACATACATACATACATACATGCATGCATGCATACATACATACATACATACGTACATACATCGAATCTTTCATGTGTTAACATGTACCTCCCTACAACAATGTAAGCTTTCATTTAGTCAAGATACCCTTGGCCTAACAAGTAGCCTATGGTATACACCTTGCTTGGATATTTACCTCTTCCAAGGTTCTGCTTGCTATTTAACATATGTAGCCCTACGCCATTCCTTAACTCATGTATGCATATACATATGTATGTGTATGTGTGTGTATGTATATGTTTATTTATATATATATATATATATATATATATATATATATATATATATATAATATATTATATCTGAAGTCAATTCCAACAGAATTAAGTTTATGTCAAGTAACTCTAAAATAAAAGATTCTATATACCAGTGTATAATCAGTACTCGTAATAAAGTACGATTTTACATTGGAGAACCATCAAATGCAAGTGCACCGTCATTCATGCAGACATTTCTCTCCTATGACATCACAATTTTCTCTCACACACTGCCCTGCAATCTGAAATGCTTAAGTCTTAAGTCGTCACGTTGCTGAACATAAGCAAATGTCTTCTTTTCTGATTCTTCCCTGTCTAGATATACATGTCTCCTAGCTTCCTTTCATCATCATCATCATCATCATTTAGCATCCGCTTTCCATGCTAGCATGGGTTGGACGGTTCAACTGGGGTCTGTGAAGCCAGAAGGCTGCATCAGGCCCAGTCTGATCTGGCAGTATTTCTACAGCTGGATGCCCTTCCTAACGCCAACCACTCCGTGAGTGTAGTGGGTGCTTTTTACATGCCACCCGCGCAGGAGCCAGACAGAGCTGGCAATAGTTCCCTGCTACCCCAAATCTTCCAGGTCTTTCAGGGCTGTTTCTTTGCTCTAATGAACTTGTCTACAGCATTGTTCCACCACCACGTCACCCTAGATCTGGATGGAACTTTGCACCAGCTGCAGATTAGTGTCTGTGGCACTCAGCAAACTGTCCCACAGGAATTCCCAGTTGCCCTCTACGTTACAAGTCTATAGTTCCTTCTCTTTCTCATCAAATTTCTCAATTAGGATGTCCCTAAATTTATAACCATATGAGGGCTCCTTAAGTTTCTTCTATTGATATTAATGCGAAAAAATTTCTGATTTCTTGTAAAACAGCAGGATGTTTAGTTAGAGAGCTTTTGATCATATATTTTCTCAACCAAGACTGTCTTGGAGTTACATGTATTAGTTATCTTTGAGATGAAATTTTCTCATGCATCTTCATTTGTAAAATCCTGGATATACCAAACTGTCAAATGATTGTCTTGAAAAATTTCTGTTTCAGATTATATAATACAAAATACTCAAGACATTTTTATTTGATAAATAATTTTGACACATCTTCATTAAGTGCTTACGTTTTTTATACTTGAAATTCTATAAATCTATACATACTATTTTGGACAAGTTGCAAATTTTCATTTCAGCAAGACGGTTTATTATAAACTAAGTGATAAAATGAGCAGAAGAACAAGAAATGTACAGAATCATATTACAGCATGACAAACCTTGACACTGCTATTGGTAATATCGATTTTCTCAAATTGTATTTTGAGTCTCATGCACAGACACAGATACCCATACGCACATTACATTACACATGACATTACACATGACATTACACAAAATTTTGAGAAATCAAGCACTGATGTTATAGGAAATGAAACTGTCAACAACAAAGATAATGTTTTATAAAATAAAAGGACTGTATTGGAAAACATATTAATACTTAATCAGGTGTTATCTCTAAAAGATTTCCATCTGTGGCTAATCAATAAGATTGTTTTCTTATATAGCTACAAAGCTAATTAAGAATTTGTTAGATTGAATATACTCAGATATACCTGTTTTGTCAATTTTAGAAGGATTTTGCCTCAAAATGTAAAAGGCTCAAATTAAGAATCTTAATCAATTCTACTGTTTCTGGTTACTGAGCCAATGAAAGAATTACTACATTGTCCCTAAACCATTATGGGAAAATCTACATTACCTGCTAAGCAGTAATGGGGCTTTTATAAGGCTTCCAAATCAATCCTTGCTAGTTTGGAGACCTTAACCCTTTCGTTACCAACCTGGCTGAAACCGGCTCTGACTCTGAGTACAAATGTCTTGTTTTCATAAGTTTTGAATTAAAATCTTCCACCAAACCTTAGTTACAATTTATGTTCCTAACACTAGCTGAATGATAACTAAGTTATTTTAATAAATACTTTGTTATATTTAAAGTCACTGAAAGAAACACAGAGCATCTCAAAATAAATACAGTAACAAAAGGGTTAAAGAAGCTCTCCAAGTCACTAAGTTAACAAATGAGCCTGTAGATGGTTCTCTCTTATAACAGAAATAATAGTCAAGTCTACATCAAATCACACCCTACTATCCCAAAGAATACTTACTGCTCTTCCTATCCCTAAAAAGATAGAAGGATTAAAACTGATTTCATTTAACCAGGAGCTTCATTTGTATAAAATTTTGCTTACTGTACTCATACTTAATTTCTAACTTTGGTGAACATAACATATTTGAAGGAAAAAAGGGTAGCCAATTGAATAATCTTGGTAAACTACTTGTACTGGTGGAAGTTTATAGTGCTAGGCTTTTTGTCCTGTTCTCCACCATTCTGTGATTCCATGATTTTACAGATTTGCTCATCCAGCAAAATTTAGCAAACAGATCACCCTCAAACTATATCATGCTATCTCTCAACTACTTTTCTATTAATCCTATTAATGAAGTTGCTTTGTTGGCAAAAACAGCAGACTGCCACTTCATTTACATTACATGATCTAAATCTGCTTCACTTGTTCTAAGCTCAAAGCCAAGAGTGTCTTGTTTTTCATCCTTCAGAAAAATCAGTATCATAATCAAACAATCGTAAATTTAGCCTTTCAGTGTTGTAATTTAGTTTACCAGTTATGTTCTGTGTTCTAGTTGACATAATTCTGAACAGCATTCAAGGAACAGAGATTAATTTAAAGGGGATAAAAGCCAAAGTAGTTGAGGTTATATTTCCTGGACAATTAACAGTGTAGATATTGGAGATTAACAGGTAGTGCTGGCAGAAAGGTGGCGAGCTGGCAGAAACATTAGCATGCTGGGCGAAATGCGTAGCCGTATTTCGGCTGCCGTTATGTTCTGAGTTCAAATTCCGCCGAGGTTGACTTTGCCTTTCATCCTTTTGGGGTCGATAAATTAAGTACCAGTTATGCACTGGGGTTGATGTAATCGACTTAATCCGTTTGTCTGTCCTTGTTTGTCCCCTCTGTGTTTAGCCCCTTGTGGGTAGTAAAGAAATAGGTAGTGCTAACAACATTATTAGGTGGACAAGGTTAGAGAACATTCTGAGCAGTTAAATTATCAAAAAGTAAAGTGATAGTGATGTTAACTTCATGAAGGCAGACTCTTGTTTCTAATTTTCTATATTGAAGGAGAAGCTCACGGGGTAAACTACAAAGAGTTAAGGACTATTTTTGTAAAGACAAGAATATAGTCAAGTGCAGATATACTATTTAAAGCAATCTAAGTAGATCGAATGGCAATGTCTGTTCAAGTGGAATTTAAGCCCAACATGGTGAGATATCAAGTGAGAGAGAATAAACAACTATTTTGGTGTTAATTACTTGTCTTTACTGAATGACTTGATGACTCAGTAATGATTTGATTTCATTCAAATACTTCAGTTACGACAACACTGTTGCCCTTAACATTATGAAATCCTTTAACTGTGTCTAACATGCGAACTTCCAAGTTTTGCTACCTGCTTGTGAACTCCACCCCATTATCTCTCTTTTCTTGGACTGGAAGCTTCCTTTTAGATGGGACTATTGCAACATAAGCATGCAAGGTTCTCTCTAGTCAATGCTCTTTCTTTTGTACAATAACAACTTGTTTGATGTCTCTTCTAACAATGCAGAATGTAATGGTCCACATGCAACCCAGACATCACCTCCAAACCTAAACTGTTTCCATAAATAGAGGTCTAAAAAAATCTTCTTATGAGGACATAACAATGCAATCGCTTTTAACAGCACAAAGATACAATCATTTCTCATACGAAAGAAGCAGTACCTCATTTTCTTTAGTCTTTAACAACATGCAACTGAAACCCTAAAGGTTGCTGCAAACTCTGGACCTCATAATTACTTATGATCTTTCCCATAAATCCCAATGTATAACATTACTAAAACTGCATCCATAACACTAGACTGTGTTTTTAGGGACATAAAATGCTTCAACTCCAATTAATTACTGACTCTATACAAAACTGAAATAAGACCCATAATGCACCACTGCTTCCATATCTGGAACAGTGCTGCTGCTACACAATCTAGATTGCATTCAAAAGAAGGCTGTCCCACTGAGTCACATCACTCTCTTATGTAACATGCTATAACCTTTGCCTCACAGACATACTATCTCCTCTCTGCCTTATCTAAACTAGATAGTTGCATATTACTGCCATCCAACACAACTGTCTCTCCTGGATTCCTTTCATTACTCCTGCTGTATCTTATCCTTGGGATCTGCATTAAACACTTTGCTGAATCCTCCCTTCAACCTCCTAGAATTCTCACCCTATTCTTGCTTTTCTTGTAGTGTTAACTTACAGAGGTCCAAACTAAAGAATAATTCTATTGATCTCACCAATCTCAAAGGGTCTGTGAGGTACATGAGAAATCCACCTGTTTCTCTTGACTAATCCATTAGAAAACATGCATAACAACACTGACAAGTGTAAATTCAGAGTCATAGAGTGGCTAGCAGTAAGCCCAACTTCTCTATAGCTGCATTGGTATTCCACTATAGAATGATATACTACTAGCAGTATCGCCCGGCATTGCTCGGGTTTGTAAGGGAAATAACTATATAAGCATTTTTAGAGATGTAAAGTATAATAGCCATCTCAATATGGCTAACCACAAAGGGGGGGTGTTACTGTAGCTTTTTACATTCTGAGATTTAATAATACATTTTTAGAGAGTTACTACCCTTATATATGCCAAAAATGCATTAAAAATGGGAAAAATTGATGGTAAATTTTTTTTAAATTGTAGACTCATCGTTGATGCGCGCTAATACCCAGAAGGGCTCGATATGGATCACGACTATAAGATACCCGGTTTTGGTTAAACTGCACCGCAAAATGTGGGAGTAGTTAGGAATCTAAATCATAGGAGACAGACAGCACACAACCTCTCTTTTATATATAAAGATTATTCACAACAAATATGTTTAATGTTATCAAACTAGAAATAAAATAATTCACACAAGTATACTTACGGGCTGTTGAATCCTTTATAATCACCCTTTTCAAACGTCCTTTCAAAGAAGCATCTCTGTTGGATGTCTTGATTGAACTGAAATTATAAATATATATTTTAAGAAATCAAATGAGTGAATAAATCTGATATTACATACAGCTGTTATTGTTGTAGTTTCCAGAGGTTGTAATTCTGTAGGAAATAGAAAACACAAAGGATATACTTGTTGTTGAAGTGATGGTTTTATTGCACTGGAATTAAGAACCAAGAATATTGGTTCTATGAGTATTTTCTTGAACATGTAATAATAATGTTGGTGTTATGACTTTACAAATAATTTCCTTTGGATTGAGATGAGGTGAAATTTTTGAGTTGAAAAAAAAAATTGATGGTAAATTTTTTTTTAAATCGTAGACTCATCATAGACGCATGCTAATACCCAGAAGGGCTCGATGTGAATCACAACTATAAGATACCCGGTTTTGGTTAAACTGCACCGCAAAATGTGGGAGTAGTTAGGAATCTAAATCGTAGGAGACAGACAGCACACAACCTCACTTTTATATATAAAGATTTTCTCCCTGATAACAAACTACAGGTTTTTTTCTGTAGTAGTTTACTTGAAGACACACGTGGATGGGCAGGGGAAGGTAAATGAACCTCATTCATATTTTGAATTCGGCGGTACTAACACTGAATATGATCTGTCTGATACCGTGGAGAGATAAGTTCAATATTCCAGTACCTTCGAATTTAATATTTCAATATTTAATTATTGCTGGAGTGCCATGCTGATGAGGAAAATGGTTGGTAAAGTATAATTCTATATTCTTTATTCCAATCTAATTCTGAAACGCGTGTACATGGGTGACCAGATATTGATTGATTTTCGTTACTTTTCCTCTCTGCCTGTGTGCATTGTTTTCAAGTATTTTGGTTTCTCTGGGAGTCCCTTTTTAAAGTAGAAGAAATAGCTAAGGTGTTTTGCTGCTATTTCTAAACTTCAGTATGTGGTAAAGCAAATCTTTGCTGAACCCTAATTATTAAGTATATATATATATATATATATATATATCATCATCATCATCATCATTGTTTACTGTCTGTTCTCCATGTTAGCATGGGTTGGACGGTTCGACCGGGGATCTGGGAAGTCAGAAGGCTGCACCAGGCTCCAGTCTTATCTACAGTTGGATGCCCTTCCTAACGCCAACCACTCTGTGAGTGTAGTGGGTGCTTTTTACGTGCCACATATATATATATATATATATATAGAGAGAGAGAGAGAGAGAGAGAAAGAAAGAGAGAGAGAGAGAGAGAGAGAGAGAGCATAATGTGAAACATATGGAGACTTGAGTTCATAACTTATATCCTATGAAAACTGATGTAGAAATTAGACTTTGTACAAAAGATAAAGGAAAATATGATGTGGGTAAAAGTATAGAATTCAGAAAGCCATAATATATGGAAAGAGAATTGCAAATAATTTTCTATAAAAGAACTTTCAATCTGGTACTTTATTTGGAGTAAAGTTGCTTTTGATAGCATTCCTGGTTATGCTACTAGATGTCTTGTATGTCTTAATTAAAGGATATACTTCAGGCAGTTCAAAAAAAAATAATCACAGACAAGTAGGCAGATCTTTCCTTTTGATTCATAAAAGTTAATTTCAGCTCTTTTCCAATGTTACTCAGTAGTAGCTCCCCTTAGCACTGATCAAAGCTTGCTCTTTATATTTCAGTTCTGTACCATACCTTCTATCAAGTTGCTTCTGGGCCACCAAGATCATGTGCAGGTAAGAGTATAGCAGTTAAGATGCTCTGGAGTCTTTCACGAAGACAATTATTGTAACTCAAATGTACATCATTAAATAAAAACATATTATCCATTACAATTGCAGCGTGAAAGGTGTTTGTAAGCCATTTAAGAAACACACAAAAGCCGTTCGATTCACTTCAACATTTAAGTTTAATTTGTCAAAATATTTTCGTCGCTAAAATCCGCGACCTGTTCACTGACAAAAATCCGTGCTGCATCTTGATCTCAGATCAAATCACTTGCTATGCGAGTACATCTCCATATTATCCATTACTACCTATAAAGTGGCCAATCTTTCTAGCAGTAGTGATAAACTACACCAGCTTCCTATGCATCACCAACTTCTGATAAGTTTCCTCCTGAATCTCATATAATATCAATTGTTTTCTAGTGAAATTAATTATGTCACCAATGAAATGAGCACATATGCTGTCATCTGGTGCTCAGTTTAGGCAAGCATTTCATTAATTTACATGCAAAGTGAAAGAAGCATCAGAAGTCAAAAATATTTTGAGAGGTGGGTATGGACTGATTTCTTTCGATGTGCCATGCTCTACCATTGGTAAGTTCAAAGTAAACATTTTTTCTAAGAATTTTGTATTTCTTCTTTGATAGTTTCTTACTTTTGAAAATATTACAATATAAATGGCGGTGCCCCAGCATGGCCACAGCTCTTGAGCTGAAACTAGATAAAATAAAAATAAATAATAATTAAAATATTTAATCATTTCTGTGCTCATTAATCTTTGTTCTGTGCGGCTTCATAAGTATTAATTAATATAAGGTGGAGACACATGGCTTAACGGTTAGGGTGTTATGCTCATGATTGCAAGATTGTGATTTTGATTCCAGGACTGAATGATGCATTGGGTTTTTGAGCTAAACACTTCATTTCATATTACTCAGTTCCACTCAGCTGACAAGAATAAATAATCCTGTGATAGACAGGCATCCTATTAGTGGGCAGGGGATATATATGCCACAGAACCTGGGAAACTGGCCTTATGAGCCTATGACTCAGAAAGGACCTTTGATACTTACTTTTTTTCTCTGTATTGATATAAGGGAGCTGAATTGAATTTAAATGAAGAAGTACAAGTGTTAGTTAATTAAATGACAATATAGAGAATTAAAACAGATATGTAAGTAAAATTACTGAAAGGTAATTTGTTATGAATGCTTAACTGAAATTTTGATTTGAATAGTAGATAGAATGACATACATCATATTTCAGGATAGACTGTAAGTAGCAAAGTGCAAACAATTTTTACTTCATATTTGTTGGTCTTGTAGCTCACTTGGTAATGATAAACATGATTGTATAATTTGGTGAATAACGTACTTGAAGATAAATCATCAATACACTTGTAGATGAGTAACTATTTTCCGCTGAGAAGTTTACTGCACAGGTAGATAGCTTTATTATAACACTTCTCTTCATAATAGTCCTTGAACCCATTCCAAAGTAAATCTGGACTGAAAAAGAATTTCTCTCTCAGGAATCCTAAGATAATTATTGTGAGAATGAGTTCAACTTAAACATTCCTAATGTAGGTAGCCTTAATGTGACCCATTCAAATGCTCAACAATAAAATGAAGCAGTAGAATAGTAATGTTAGTACACAAGGAAATGGTTGATATTGTGTAGAGAGAGAGAGCAATCAATAGGTGACATCAGTTAGTCATGCAGACTATAGGAAGTGTATATGGAGGAGGGGGAGGATGAAGAACGTTTTCTAAAATGTTTATGAAGTCCATAGTTGACGCAGATGTGGTATAGTTAGATATTAGATTATAAAGAATGCAATAGCAAATTGACTAGGATGAAATCCACTTTGTTAACAACAGAAAGGACATCATCATCATCGTTTAACGTCCGCTTTTCATGCTAGCATGGGTTGGATGGTTTGACTGTGGGCTGGCGAACCAGATGGCTGCACCAAGCTCCAGTCTTGATCTGGCAGAGTTTCTACATCTGGATGCCCTTCCTAACGCCAACCACTCCGAGAGCGTATTGGGTGCTTTTACGTACCACTGGCACGGGGGCCAGTCAGGCGGTACTGGCAACGACCTCACTTGAATTTTTACATATGGGCCAGTCAGGCAGTACTGGTGACAACCTCGCTTGAATTTTTTTGGCCAGACAGTGGTACTGGCAACGACCTCACTCGAATTTTTTACACATGCCAACGGCACAGGTGCCGGTAAGGCTATGCTGGTAACAATCCTGCTCGAATGGTGCCTCCTACATGCCACCAGCACGGGAGCCAGTTAGCCGCTCTGGCAACGATCACGCTCAGATGGTGCTCTTAGCACCCTACTAGCACGGGGCACATATATATGACATATTTATTAGAAGTGGAACTTTGTGAAATAAGAAAGAAAACAATGATTCAGAATAGCAGCAACAATTAGGTAAGACTAAACAGCCAAGATTGATATTTCATATATATGAGAACATGAAAGTAGTTATTAAAATGACTATGAATTAGAAACAGTTACGACATGCAAGAACAATTGCAGATTATGACGAGTTTTGTGAAAAACATTACAAAGTATAAAATAAGCACAGGTTTAATATTAGGAAGTTATAGATAAAATGACACAACATTAGAACCTATTATATGCAAATTCATATGACACACTCCTGTTTAAAACCAGACGCTAAACATATTATATTGCAATTGAAAGGAAATGCTTCTGATTATCATCAAGTCAAGCCAATGTACTATAAATGATTTCTAGATGAACTGATTTTAGTATCAAAACTCATAAACTAATACAATTAACTTAGCAGGTTCTGCATTGTTTGTTTTTATACTCTTTACTCTCTTTTACTCTTTTACTTGTTTCAGTCATTTGACCCCGGGACTTATTCTTTGTAAGCCCAGTACTTATTCTATCGGTCTCTTTTGCCAAACCGCTAAGAAACGGGGACATAAACACACCAGCATCGGTTGTCAAGCAATGCTAGGGGGACAAACACAAACACACAAACACACACACGCATATATATATACATATATACGACGGGCTTCTTTCAGTTTCCATTAAGCAAACCTAGGTAGTCATCTAGGGCACAAAATCCTTGAAGTACATGACTAAATGGATTAGAAATAGTCATTAGACAAGGAACATTGCAATATAAATTTTTCATTCCAAATATCTATTTCATTGAATGCATCCACTATTCAATGATCTTTGATAATTCAATAGTGTTTACATTGTCAAACATTGCTATCCATTTTAAAGTAACAATGTAAGTTCTGGATATAATCCTTAAATTAGTTTAAAAGAGACATACACTGTCAGCAGCCATGCTTGATGTAATACTAGAGGAAAATGCAAGGGACATAACTATTTTAAGACATCAACAGCTCTTCTAACACAATGGGTTTTGTATTTTTCTTTTGGTTGTTCCCTTGAAGAAGTGTTTTATCAAATAGTATATCCTATACTTGGCAGATAGGTAAAGAATAAAGTTTTGATCATGAATGAATTAGGGGATTACAATTGTGTTGCTTTACATGAAAATGTATAGAAACTATTCACTTTTATTGCTTGTGAAAGAAACAGGTACTTAAAATAGTGATGACACTGTTGTTTTCTTTTGATGTTATTATTAAGAAATAGGATTTCTAGGATATTAATCCACTTCTTTTCAGGATGTTAAATGTAAAACATTTGTTTGGTTTCATTTAGAAGTGCATGGCAAAAAGAGAAAAAGTAATAGGTGGAACAACAAAAAAGGATCTTTTCGGTTTGAACGGCAGTTTTTTCTGGCGGTGTCATATGAAATTGTCATCCATAATTATGACCCTAGTATCGATCTATTGCATTTCAATCTGTTTTAGGGTTAGGGTTAGGGGTGGGGGGAAGGGTATCTTTTTTCTTCACAAATGTAAATAAACCCAATCTGTTTCTTAAACGAGGGACATATTCATATGGCACAGAATGTTTTTTACCTCAATAGACGTCAGTCATTGGTTGAAATTACAGAAATTGAAGAAAAAAAACAACAAATATCTTACAAACTATAGAATTTTCTCAATAAAGCCAAGAGAAAAGGATGTTTTATAAACACATTCTACCAGTATACAAAGTTTAAAATTTTTTAGTTACCTAGAAATTATGTTATAAACTGCCATTCAAACCGAAAAGATCCATAAGAAATAAAAAGTTAAGATAAAGAAAAAAAAGGAAGAAACAGTGTATGAGAATAAAACATAGACTGGGCATTAAAAAAATAAAAAAACAACCAGCACAGGGCGAAATTTGGAGAATTTTCATCATAAGGAAGATAGTAAAGAAATTTATAAGGCAGTTGCATATCAAGAACTTGTAACAGGTGTAGGAGTGGCTGTGTGGTATGTAGCTTGCTTACCAACCACATGGTTCCGGGTACAGTCCTACTGCATGACACCTTGGGTAAGTGTCTCCTACTATAGCCTTGGGCCAACCAAAGCCTTGTGAGTGGATTTGGTAGACGGAAACTGAAAGAAGCTCGTCGTATATATATATATATATATGTGTGTGTGTGTGTGTTTGTGTGTCTGTGTTTGTCCTCCCAACATCGCTTGACAACCGATGCTGGTGTGTTTACATCCCCGTAACCTAGCGGTTCGGCAAAAGAGGCTGATAGAATAAGTACTAGGCTTACAAAGAATAACTTCTGGGGTCGATTTGCTCGACTAAAGGTGGTGCTCCAGCATGGCCGCAGTCAAATGACTGACACAAGTAAAAGAGTAAAAAAAAAAAGAGTAAACAGATAACTTTTAATTTGCATTAGATGCTACTAAATTGATGAAATAAATGAAACCAACTTAATGTTTCAACAAATTGAGAACATTTTGTTTAATGATCAGGCTATGATCATATGAAAGATATATACAGTACTATTTAGTGAAAAATACACTGTTTATAAAATTGATCCTGCATAACTGGAAAGGTGAGAAATTTAAAATTCTATCTTGAGTGGTTAATAATAGCCTTTATGAATTTCACATACGCTACTGTATATTCTGAATAGAAATCTTAAAGTAGATTTCCGATAGAATTATATGTCTTAGTTAAAATAGTTAAAATAGAATGAAAAGTTGTTCCACTCAAGAAAGTTAAGTATAGCCGTAGTTAAATTAGCTCTTTATCTATTTGGATGGAAACTGATTTTATATTTATAAGGAATCTTTCATTCTTCACATTCTAAAGAATGAAAGTTTCTTTATTTCACATTTTCACATGAAAATCGTTCATATTTTATAACTAAAAGTTTTCCTATTTTAGTAGGGCAGGGTATGAAATGTTCAATTAAACTATCTAATTTTCTCAGATATTGTTGTATACATGTTTGGCAACTTATATGAGCTGTAAAAGATGTATTTTGATATATTCAAACAGGTATTTATTAAACACATATTATTCAATCCTTTATTTATTTATTTTTTTAATAGTATTACACCTTTGAAAATTATTTGTCAGACTTTAAATGTTCTCAACATTAAAAGAAAAATTTTTTTCAAATAACTTAGTTTCCATTTGACATGAGATGCCATTCATAGGTTCCTGTTTGACAGCTGAAGTAGTCAATCATGTCAACTATAGACTTAAAGCTAATAGAAGA
>NC_042999.1:156788501-156831001 GCF_006345805.1 Octopus sinensis
GCTTAGTGGCATTTCAGCCACTTTTATGTTCTGAGTTGAAATGCCACCAGAGTAAATTTTGCCTTTCGTCCTTCCAGGGTTGATAAAATAAGTACCAGCTGAGCACTGGGGTCAATGTAATCAACATAGCTCCAGCCATGAACCTGCTGGCCTTGTGCGAAAATTTGAAACCAATATACTCTTATTCATCTTTGTTTCATATGTGTGTGTGTGTGTGTGTGTGTGTGTGTATGTGTTTGTGTGTGTGTGTTTGTGTGTGTGTGTGTGTTTGTGTGTGTGTATGTATTCTTTTACTCTTTTACTTATTTCAGTCATTACACTGCAGCCATGCTGGAGCACCGTCTTAAAGGGTTTTGTAGTCAATGAAATCAACACCCGGACTTATTCTTTGTAAGCTTAGTATTTATTCTATTGATCACTTTTACCGAACCGCTAAGTTATGGGGACATAAACACACCAACATCGGTTGTCAAGTGATGGTGGTGGGGACAAACATAGACAAAAAGACACACACACATAAATATATACATATACAGTATCACACAGAAGTATGTACACCCCTAAAAAATTTCAGTAAAATTGCCATTACTCTGATAATATCAAAGAAAATCAAATGAAATTTATACTGAATAAAATATATTATACATGCAAACATTATGCAAGTTTGGAATACAAAACAATAAACATTTTCAAAGATATGAACGAAATATTAAAATTCAAACGTTGCAAAAATATATACACTCTAAACGAAATTTGCTATATTCAATATTTTATCCACTTTTTTTTATTAAATTCAGGTATTGCTGATAATTTCAATTCTAATAAATTATTTCTCCTAGCATTTTTGCACCAGTCATTGTTATTGCATCTGCAAGAATTCTGATTTGTGTACTGTGGTGAAAATCTTCCTTGTGATTAAAATGACACCAAGAGGAAAAGAATTGTCTGAAGATTTGAAGAAAATTATTTTCAATTTGCACAAGAATGGTTTAGCAAACGAATACATATTTGCATAAACACAGTTGGCAAAGTACAAAGCTACTGGATGGCCAAGCAATAAACATCATCCAGGTCATCCTTCTATTTTAACTGTGTGTGATATTCACCACCTCCAACGTTGCATGATGGATGGCAAATATTGTACCACTTCATCTTTGGCCCAAAAAGTGTCTTCTGTTAGTGGAAAAAGTGTATCTGCCCAAACAATAGACTGAATTTGAACCCGTGTGATCTTCATGGACACATTCCTTGAAGGAAGCCTTTCTTCACTATCAGGCATAAATCAAGTCATCTTTCTTTTGCTGAAACCTATGTTGAGTAAGGGGAAGAAGTTTTGGAATAAAATTCTTTATTATGACAAGACTAAAATCAACTTGTTTGGGTCAGATGGTATAAGACGAGTATGGTGATGACCAGGTGAAGATAATAGCAACAAATGCACCGTCCCTACTGTGAAACACGGCGGCAAAGTGTTATGCTTTGGGGGTGCATGAGTGTGGCTGGTGTGGGAGGGCTCACATTTATTAAGAGAACAATGGATTCAAGGCTTTATTTTGACGTATTGCAGAAAACAATGTTGAAAAGCATCAAGGAGACCCACAGAAGCATAATTGTTGAAGATACTCTGTAGTTTTGTTTGTTGAGTATGAGGGTGCAACATCTTGTATGAATATTATGGTTGCTTTGAAGGTGATCCTTTGCTTATTTAACCAAGGTTCAAAGTGCTCTCTCAGAAAGGCTATGTAAGCACCTGTGGTATTTTAACACCAGGCATTTTCCAACAACCCACAAAAATACCTCCAATAATACCTGCCCAAAATCATGATGCCTCTGCTCCTTGTTGGCATCTCAAGCATTGATAACGATCTTGTCCATTTGCAACCCATCTCTTGCCCTAACCATAAGGTTCATCAAGGATAACACGAGTTACATCCATAAACAAAACTTTTGAAATGGGCAGATGAGAAACATGAAGGTTGACTTTCCAAAAGTTTTCTTTATGGACAAAACTCTTGCAGTAAAATGCTGAGAGACTGAGACAAGAGATTAGGCTGTGCAGCAGATGCATTCAATCCGTGCTCCTACAGTAAATTAAAGATTAAAACCCAGATGCTGATAATTATATGCACACACACACACACACACACACACACTCTTTTACTTGTTTCAGTCATTTGACTGCGGCCATGTTGGAGCACCGCCTTTAATCGAGCAACTCGACCCCGGAACTTATTCTTTTTGTAAGCCCAGTACTTATTCTATCAGTCTCTTTTGCTGAACCGCTGAGTAACGGGGACATAAACACACCAGCATCGGTTGTCAAGCAATGCTAGGGGGACAAACACAGACACACAAACAAACACACCCACATACACATATATATATATATATATATACATATATACGACAGGCTTCTTTCAGTTTCCGTCTACCAAATCCACTCACAAGGCATTGGTCAGCCCGGGGCTATAGCAGAAGACACTTGCCCAAGATGCCACGCAGTGGGACTGAACCCGGAACCATGCGGTTGGTTAGCAAGCTACTTACCACACAGCCACTCCTGCACAAACATACACATACAAAGATGCGTATCATTATTTTATTAATCTAATTTAAATAATACATTAAGTACACAAAAAATGGGACAATTTCTATTGATTAAAATTTTGTCTGTACATTATTCTGAGCTCTGTGAATACATGCATCAGCCACTTGAATTATTTCCCTTAGCTCACATTTTACATCAATGTACAAATTGCAAGTTGATAAAATATCAAGTCTTACAGTCTTAAAGCATACATCACCAAAAAACAATTCTTATGGGTTAGTAGGTTATGAGATTTCCATTCATTTGCCCCAATCTTTTATTGCACAACAGTGTATCCCTTTCAGTGATATATCATCTTGAAACAAAATATAGCAATTAATTTATCTTTTCTATCTAAAGACACACTAACATAAGGTTAATGTGAATACCTTTTACGCTATGTGTCATCACCCTCCGTATAATTGGATACTGTAATTTTGGTTATTGATACTTAACAGGAAAAAATTTATACACACAGACACTTAAAATATTTACTTGACACGGTGTGCTTAGATTAAATTTCTAAATAGAGCTACATCATGTGCTTAATATAGAATTTTTAACCTCTGTGTGAAAAATATACCACAAGACTTTCAACAGTTATGGATAAAGAATGATTTGGTTAATATGCAAGAGAAATGTTATATATATACAGCGGTTGGATAAAATAATGGAAACATCTTAAAATTCCAAACAAATTTATTTTAATATGGAGTAGGACTGCCTTTGGCAGTAATTACAGCTTGAATTCTATGAAATGTGGACTCGTACAAAGTTTGAATTGTTTCCAAAGGAATTTTTTGTCCATTCTTCAGCTAAAACAGTCTTCAGTTCTTGTAGTGATGATGGTGGAGGATATCGACTCCTTACTTGTTTTTCTAAAATAAACCATAAATGTTCAATAATATTGAGATCTGGGGACTGTAGTGGCCAGATAAGATGTTCAAGTTTCACTAGAATGTTCCTTGTGCCATTCCGTAACAACTTTATCTGTGTGAATTGGTGCATTATCATCCTAAAAGATTGTGTTTCTCTCTGAAAACAGTTCCGCAACCTTATAATAAATTTGATCAGATAAAATGCTTAAATAGTCTTGACTATTACTTCTGCCACAATGGGAAACTACTGGGCCAGTGGATTTCCAAGATATAGCCCCCACCCTCCCAGATCATCACAGATCCTCCTCCATGTTTGATAGTTGGAAGAAGGCAGTCTGGGTCAAATGCTTATTTTGCTTGTCTCCACAAATATACTCGGCTGGTGTTGGAAATAGGGTAAAGGGTGACTTATTTGAGAAACAACATTCTTTCACTGCTCTAGGGACCAATTCTGTAGGTTTTTACTCCACTCTAAACACTTTGCAACGTTTGTTTTTGAAAGTAGTGGTTTTCTGATTACAACCCTCCCATGAAATCTGGCTCTGTGCAGCTCCCGGCAAACAGGTTTTGTGGAAACTGGGTTTTTGAGGTGGTCATTAAGCTCTACAGTAACTTTGGGAGCAGTACTTTTGTGATCCTTTCTAACAATTAATGTAAGAGTCTGACAGTCTCAATCTGAAAGTTATGGTTTTCTTCTGGAATTTTGTTTTGAAAAACTGTCATTACTTTCAAGACAGTACTTCTTGATATACCAAACATTTCGGCTGATTTTATTATGCTAGCACCTGCCATATGAGCACCAACAATTTGAGCTCTTTGAAAGTCCAATAGATCTGTCATTTTAACGAATTTTAATTACCTTTTTCTGACAATATCTGAAAAGAAACAGCAATTTTAGCAAAACATATTAAGCAACACTAATAAGTCAAAAAACATAAAAATAAACAAGCTTTTGACGGTTTTATAGATATTCAAAATTATGATGCTATGATGCTACGTGTTTCCATTATTTTGTCCAACTCCTGTATATAGGTTTGGTGATACAAACACCAAAACAGAATTCAGAACATCAGTATATATATTTTATTATTAATCAGGAAAAGTTACAGAGTAACTCAAAGGTTGAGAGTTCCATTGCTAATGCATAACATTTTCAGCCCTGCCGATTTTTAATAATAAAATACATATATGCATGCAGTGTGTTAAGGTGAAATCTGACAATTTGCATAAAAGGAAACACAATATCCCATCCAAAAATAAAGTATTTAAAAAATATCACTCAGTTTCCAGCATGGCTTCAAGACAGCTCCAGAACCTGGTGCGTGCATTCCTCATTGTGTGTCCCTGGGAAGATCTTCAAACTCTTCTTTGATCTTAGCCTTGATGTTACTGGCAGAATGGTTTGTGTCTTTCTCAGCTGCACCTCACACATAGAAGTTCACGGGATTACAATTGGTGGGATTAAGAGGTCAGAAACTGGGGCTGGAGAAGTCATAGAAATTCTCCGATGACACTTCTGATTCTTTCAGGAGGTCTGGCAAAGATCCAAATCCTGCTGCCTTACATATGGCCTTCCAACAGCAATCCTCTCCAACCGGGGTTTGATCACAGTCTCCAGCAGCTTCACAAGCCATCCAAGAATTTGGACTGGAGATCTCCATTTCCACTGACTTCGAGGATCACCTCCCAGTGGTGTCGGGCGTCAATGAAGAGGCCTCGACTACAACAAGAAGTTCAAAGTTTTCTTTTTTTTCCAAGGTCTGGGGTCTCCCGCCCTGAAGCCCTAGACCATCACCTAATCACCCTTACCCATCTTGTTGCTTAACAACAACAACAACAACAGCAGCAGCAGCAGCTTCACAAAGCCTTCTGAATTGAACTTAAGGTCCTGTTCAAATGTGTAGAATGGCATGATGTCACCCTCACTAGAGACCACCCAAAGACCATCACAGTCTTGCTGGCCATAGCTTCATAGTCTCTACTGCAGCTGTCCATGTCATGTCATACAGCCTTTACAGTGTTCAGAGAGTCATGATGTCAGCATTTTGATATCTGGTGTGAATCATCACGATACAGGTAATTCTTTTCCAGTCCTTCATGTTGGCTAACTTTTTCTCAACTACAACTTTTTCTTTATGCTCCCTAAAGCCATTGACTGCTTACCAATACATGAAACAGTCCCCCCCCCCAAAAAAAAGGAGACATAAAATCATCAAATTTAGCCAAAACACCCTGTGTATATATAATATATATTTCGGGATCTTTTCGGTTTGAACGGCAGTTTTTTCTAGCGGTATCATGAAATTGCCACCCATAATTATGACCCTAGAATCGATCTATTGCATTTCAGTCTCTTTTATGGTTAGGGTTAGTTAGGGTTAGGGTTAGGGGTGGGGGAAGGGTATCTTTTTTTTCACAAATGTAAATAAACCCAATCTGTTTCTTAAACGAGGGACATATTCATATGGCACAGAATGTTTTTTTAACTCAATGGACGTCATCGACTGGTTGAAATTGCAGAAATTGAAGAAAAAAAACAACAAATATCTTACAAACTATAGAATTTTCTCAATAAAGCCAAGAGAAAAAGATTTTTTATAAACACATTCTACCAGTATACAAAGTCTAAAATTTTTTTAGTTACCTAGAAATTATGATAAAAACTGCCGTTCAAACCGAAGATCTAGATTTCATGTGTGTGTGTGTGTGTGCGCGCGCACGTGTATGGCATGACTAAAACATTAAAAATTTAAAACAATTCTATAGACTTTCTCAAAAGTGTTACATATCAGTAGAAAGGGTTGTTACTGAATTCTTGTGCACTTAGTCTATTTTCCTAAACAGACTTGTAAAGAATAAATTCTCTGTCGACCTTGATGGCAAATATTACCACTTTTTATTATTAAAAGATCCAACCTTGCCACATGGGCAAGGAAAGGAAAGTGGTAGCACAGACAGTTTCCTGGGAGGCAAACATCAAAGATGCTTTTCTCAGGAAAGACAGAAAATACAGTAAGCTGGTTGAACTCTGTGTAAACAATGGATGGAAAGCAAACTGCCTTCCCCTAGAGATAGGTTTTAGAGGGTTGGTTGGAATCGGGATTCACTCAGTGCTCAGAAATCTTGGACTAGCTGCAAAGGTGACGAAAGATGTTGCAGAAATTTATCAGAAGCTTCTGAGAAAGCAAGCCTTTATATCTATCCCAAGAGAGAGAACAAGTAGAGTAGCAAGAATAAACATTGAGGATGGTCAAAAGATGAGGCCTTGGATCACAACGTCTGATTCAACAAAGCGTGTGCTGTTCTGTGGGAGAACTGTTACCTACTTCAGTGGGTGGTCCCAGGCAGCTTTGGTATTGAGGCAGAAGGGGCTAAAACGCTGACAGAGCTGAAGTACATTAACCTCCTCAGTACACAAGAGTTTACCCTAAAGATTACAGGCAAATTAAGTTATTGAAGTATTCATGTTGCATTAAGAGTGAATATTTCTTTATAAACAATGTTTTTTTGGTTTATTTCAGGATGCATAAGCAAAAAGATTTGTTTTTGCTCCCACATGTGATGCTCCTACACAACGTTGGCCATGTGGAGTGAATATTTCTTTATAAATAATGTTTTTTTGTTTTAATGCAGTTCCTAATAAGTTTGTGCACAATTAATGTTGTACCATAGCATAATTTTTGTTGAGACAAATTATGCAGCTCCAACATAAAGTTAGACATGTGAAAAGCAAGGTTGTTCAAGTTGCAATCCAGCAACTTTTAGTGATTGGCAAAAGGAAGTGGGATAGGGAAGTGTAACGGGTTAAATTGGAATGGGACATTAGATGGTATAACTGGTATGTGACCAATGAAGACGGTGTCACCTTTACCACAACCAGTGAAAATATTTGCCTCAATGCAGATCCTCCTAAGTTTGTACACAATTAGTGTTGTACCTTTGCATAATTTTTGTTGAGACAAATTACGGAATAGCATAATAGCTTCCCCTGAACAAGGTACTTTCATTTTGCATTTTGCTAGACAAACAAACAAACAAATAAGCAGACAGAATCTCTCAAATATATATATATATATATATATATATATATATATATGATACATATATGTTAGCAACATATCATGAACAAATAAAAAGTGCAAGTTCCTGAATTTACATAGATCTTCATTTTTTCACTCAGGCTACTTTAAAAGCCATGTGCCAATAAGAGAGTCTCTGAGTGGTCATTAAACCTACAAGAATAGTGGCTATGTCTCTTTGCAGTTATAACTTATTCCTTTCCAAAAGGACATATATTATCCAAAAGGAAATTTCAAGTTAATTCTAATCAAATATTTTTATTTCAAACTAGCAGTATTGCCCGGCGTTGCTTGGGTTTGTAAGGGAAATAACTATATAAGCATTTTTAGAGAGTTATAGCCCAAAAATAGCAAAAAAATGCATTAAAAATGGAAAAAAATTATGGTAATTTTTTTTTTTAATCGTTGACTCATCGTAGACATTTTTAGAGAGTTACTTTCCTTATATAATAGCGAAAAAAATGCATTAAAATGGAAAAAAATGATGGTAAATTTTTTTTTAAAATCGTAGACTCATCATAGACGTGCGCTAATACCCAGAAGGGCTCGATATGAATCACGACTATAATATACCTGGTTTTGGTTAAACTGCACTGCAAAATATGGGAGTAGTTAGGAATCTAAATCGTAGGAGACAGACACACAACTTCACTTTTATATATAAAGACTAGCAGTATCGCCCGGCGTTGCTCGGGTTTGTAAGGGAAATAACTATATAAGCATTTTTAGAGAGTTACTTCCCTTATAAATTCGGGCTTTCTTAGCCATTTTTGTTTTGGTGTCTTCAAGCCATGAAGTCGTTGTTCTAAAAGAACGCTGGTTTCCTTCACAACGCATTACGACGTTGATTTCTTTACACTCCCTTCCCCACAGCTTCACGAGGGAGGGAAGGGGGAGAAGCAAACAGGTGCAGCTGTGAGCGTGGACGCCAACTTCGCCGCCATCAACATACGATGCATTTTATGCATTAAAATGGAATAAAAAATGATGTTAAATTATTTTTAAAATCGTAGACTCATCGTTGACGCGCGCTAATAGTCAGACAGGCTCGATATGAATCACGACTATAAGATACCCGAATTTGGTTAAACTGCACCGCAAAATGTGGGAGGAGTTAGGAATCTAAATCGAAGGGGACAGACACTCACACAACTAGAGTTTTATATATATAGATATAGTACTACCTGGTGGTTGATCCCCTTTTTGAAATTTGAAATTAAATTTTATAATTTTTATTTATTTATTTAGATTTAAGTGTTACATTTCTTTACTAGTTCCAGCTATTTGCTATGGTATTACCATCAAGTTCTCTAAATTTGACTATTTGCTTAACATATTTCTCTTATTTCTTCTTTTGATTGAAAAGAAACCTATACTTCCTTTGAAGTAATGAAGGCATATTCTATACCTGATCTTGGAACCCACCCCATAGCAATCAAATTTGTATCTCTATGATTTAATCTTTTCTCTATAGTTTAGGTTCTAAGAAATAGTGGCTCCTCACTATTTTTTATATTTTTTATATGTGTGTGTGTATGCATGTGTATATTCTTTAATTACACATTTATGAAATGCAGAGAAGACACATGCATTTATAATTTTTTTTAGTTAAAATTCTCATCAGATATAAATGGTTCTAATTTATCATAGAAGCAACAGAGGCTTCACCACCAAAAGGTCAAGCAAGAAAATATTATTAAACAATAGTACAGAAATATTTGATTCTTTGAGTGGAATATCTCAGCAGAGCTGTAATTTGATTCTTTGCTGAAGCACAAGCAAAAGCCTTTAGATGCTAAAGAAAGTAGTAAATTTCTTAGAAAATTTATTGGTTAAATCTGATGTTTCAGCTAAAAATAGATTTTGGAGAACTGTGAGAAAAATCTTTAGCATATGAAGTAAAGTGCTTTTTTCAATAAAACCAGAGGGCTGACTTAAAAATTTTTATTATCTTCATACTACACTTGATCAGGTATATGTTTCACAAGGAAGAAATTTAAAGATTACAGACCCAAGTTTAGAAAAATACATGTGATCAGCAATTGGTAGGTTGTGATTCCAATTCTGACTGGGATGAGTCAGTAGCTCAGATTATTATTATTATCATTATTATCATTATTATTATTATTATTATTATTATTATTATTATCATTATTATTATTATTATTATTATCATTATTATTATTATCATTATTATTATTATTATCATTATATTATTATTATTATTATTATTATTATTATTATCATCATCATTATTATTATTATCATCATCATTATTATTATTATTATTATTATTATTATTATCATTATTATTATTATTATTATTATCATTATTATTATATTATTATTATTATTATTATCATTATTATTATTATTATTATTATTATTATTATTATTATCATCATCATTATTATTATTATCGTCATTATTATTATTATTATCATTATTATTATTATATTATTATTATTATTATTATTATTGTTATCTTTTTTTTCCTCTTCTTTCAAATTTGCTTTCATTTCTTGCCGAGTGTCTTCCCGACTCCTAGGGCAAAGAAACTCATAGTATACATTGGTAGACCATTAAACTAAACTCACTAGTTCATTCATTTTTTTTTTTTTAAGTTAAATTAAAATACATGGGTAGTAATAGTTCTCACATCGACAATGCTATTCTCAATACGTGTGATGTACCAGTTAAGACAAACTTTTGCACTTCTTGCAGGGATGGTAAGCCAGGGATCATTCTCATATAATTTTCGGTTCCCTTCTTGATCATTCTTAGTGCTCCTACGATCACATGCTCATTGAAATTGAGAAAATTTTAGCTTCTCAAGGCGGTTGTTATTATTATTATTATCATTATTATTATTATTATTATTATATTATTATTATTATTATTATTATTATTATTATTATTAAGGTGTTGAGCTTGTATAACCCACAAACCTAGGTCAGCATAGTTTGATGCTATGTTTTAAAAAGCACCCACTACACTCACGGAGTGGTTGGTGTTAGGAAGGGCATCCAGCCGTAGAAACACTGCCAGATTTGACTGGGCCTGATGAAGCCTTCTGGCTTCACAGACCCCAGTAGAACCGTCCAACCCATGCTAGCATGGAAAACGGATGCTAAACGACGATGATGATGATGATGATAGTAAATTTTGCTCCCAAGAATCATTCTTCACCTTCCTTATCATTTAGCCAGCTATCTATTGCTTTTGTAAATGTTTACCATTCAGATCCATATATCAATATTTTGCAGAATAGAGCATCTCTAAAAATCTGTATTTAGTAGATTTATTTCCTATATAGTGGGCATATTCTTGGTTGTTGACCATTCCAGTTCTAGTTCAATTCTTACTTTAACATCTCTCTTTCAGCTTTCTATTAATGACCCTAGATATCTGAAGTCATTTTTTAAATTCTTCCTTTGGTTAATAGAATACCATAAAAATCTGATATTAGTCAATTATTATGTACTGTACTTGAATTATAGAAAGCTTTTAAAATCCTGCAATTGATAAGAATAATATTTTTAAAAAGCTGCAGCAGAATTTAGATAAAATACTATTCAGTGCATAAATTACATGCAAACTTTGCAGTTGACAGCAGACCCCAAAAGGATAGAATTTGCAGTTTTTAGTTACAGCCATTAGTTGTTCATCTTGTGTTCTCTACAGAAAATTTTGAACTTTATACACCAGATCCTTTCATATTGTGATTAAATGTGTTATGCAATATTTGACATTACAGCCAAATTTTATTAGTTTCTGTAAGGAGCACATGCTTTTTATAGATATAGTACTAACATTTCGATAGATGTTACATATTTTGTAAAACAATGACAATTAGGGACACCTTTTGTCAGAAGCCATAATATGTTACTGTATTCGATAAGCAATTTGAATTGTAAATATAGTTTTAAAAGATGTTTATATTGCTAATGTTAATCTCCCATTGTCTTTGAATGATTATATTCATATGAACATGACATGTGACAATGCAATTTCTTAAACATACCCATAAAATTGTTTGGGTTATTTAATTAATAAAGTGTTAGACAATAAGCTTAGTCAAGCTGGATACAATCATAAAACAATGAAGGCATTGATTTCGCCAGTTTATTGCTGAGATATTTCATTGCTATTATATAAAAATGGCACATCCTGCTACTATGACAACAGTAACCTATTATTCTCAAGAAATCACAAATTTCATAAACTTTGAAGACAAAAGTAGTTCTGAAAATAAATATAACTCTTCTCAGCGAAAACATTAGAACAACACTTTAAATATGAGTGCATGTGTGTGTCTGTGTATACACACACAAACACACACACACACACACATACACACATAACATACATGCAATATGTACTCTTGTATATTTACTTTATATTAGAAACAAGCTTCCAGATATAAAGTCAGTTTGATAAGAGCTATGCAAGAAACTCAAGTTACTTTCCGGTCAACAAAAATTATAAAATAGTATATTTATTCATCTACTGAATTCTATTTCTTCTATTTGAAGTATCAAATATATAATTAATACATACATACAGAGTTTGATAAGTGCATGCTACTTATCACATTGACTTCAAATCTGAAAGTTTGTTTCTAATACGTAAAAAAACAAGCTTCTACATTTGAAGTCAATATGAACCATTTTTGCCTTATATATATTTTTCAAATAGTCTGGCTATTAAACAGAATGAGGTCTTGAGATGAGATAGAATGCAGTAAAGGAAATGCATATGCATATGCATACACAAATATGCATACACAAACACACATATAGCATGACATTCAGGTCTACATATGCATCAATTTTCACATATGAACAAGTATCAATGTAGAAATATACATGAGTTTCATGTAAATAGAATTAGAATTACTGTAAAAACCCATGTAATTTGCACACCTGTGTAATTTACGCAGGTGATTTTCAGGATAAAAATTATTAAAGAAAGGCTTTTGCTCACGTAAAATTTGTGCCCAAAAGTTTTCAGAATTGCCGATATGGCCCGGGGGGGGGGGGAGGTTTTCAATTTAGTTGTATTTAGCATAATTTCACTTACTTATGATTAGATTTTATTAAATTTTCATTAAATAAAAATAATTTCTGTTTAACAGGTATCACATTGAAAGCTATTAAATTACAAAGTGTTTGTGTTGTCTATATAAATGAAATCGGGGTTTTGCGGGACTGACATGTGTCAGTGCATTTTACTCATTCGGTATAGCTTCCTTCTCTTCCCTTATGAGACTGACAATGTCAGTCTGCTTTAGCCACTTAGTTTACCCTCCTCCTCCCTCAATCTTAGCATTCCAATAATAAAAATAAATAAATGAAAAATATAACACTGATTGTGTGTGTGTGTGTGTGTGTGTCTGTGTGTATATAACTATATGAGACTTTGTGTTTAAATGTGTTTGTGTATGTACACATAACTGTATGAGACTGTGTGTGTTTGTGTGTACGTGCATACATGTAGCTGTATGAGAGTGTGTTTGCATGTCTCTGCATAAATGGAAATAACCAAAGTATTATTTTACAAATTGTGAGCATGCATATATGATATAATGAAGGAAATAGTTGTATACAATGCTCAGGTGCACGACTACTAAAAGAAAAAAACATCAAGTGTACTGCTGTCAGATTTCAGGAAGCATTGAAGTTTCGAAGGATGTAGTGTCTTGACAACTAACAACTGATGCAGGTAGTTTATTCTGGGCTTCAGCAATTCTGGGTATGAAAAATTGTTTCCGAAAATCATGGGTGTTGTGTTGTTTTGGGATTTTATAAGCATATGCATAGAATTCAAAAAGGTACCCAAGATTGTTGTTGGAAAGATGGTGGATAATCTTATTTATAATAAACTTTATTTTACATTTCTTGCCCTCGAGAGATTATGTCCGATCTTTAGCATACTGCTGTATGTCTTCTCAAACCACGATCACAGGAAAAATTGTTGATAAAAATTATCAACAAAAACAAAGCTGATAAATAGCCATCAACAACTTCTATTCCTCAACATCCTCATTAAGAAATCCAACAACAAAATAGAAACAGACGTATACTATAAGCCCACAGACTCCAAGCAATATCTACTGTTCAACTCATACCACCCCAGATACACTAGAATAGATATTCCTTTCAACCTGGCAAAAAGGAATTGTACTGTAGTAACTGATACAAGCACCAGGGACATATGAGTACATGAACCAAAGCATACACTCATCATCAGGAACTACCCACCATTACTAACTGATATAGGTTTTCAACGTGCTCTACAACCCAACATCCACAAACTCAGACATCCCAAAGTAAAGAAAGATTTAAAACCAAAAGCCCTACAATACATATCCACACACAACCCCCTAAACGTTGAAGCCTTCGACACCATCCTCCAGAACATTCCTTTACTAAAAAGGGACCACAGAATGAATCAAATCCTCCAAACACACACCATCATAAAGAGCAAAAGACAACCCAAGTCAATGAAGAATCTTCAGGAACAAGCCCAAGTACACTTGTCAACAACGTTGAAACTGTCAGTAAAAAGATGCAGTGGTATATGCGTCAACCTAATTGAGGGATCGGAATTTTCATTCAAACAGGGTCAATATTTTACAGTGAGAAACAACTTCACATGTGCTTCGGAAAATATAATATATGTGTTAACTTGCTCAGGGTGTTGAGAGCAATACATAGGCCAAACCAAAAACAGTCTATGCCAAAGAATAACTATACAAAAATTCCAGATGAAAATTCGGGAATACAGAAAAATAGCATTAAGCAAACACATTGACATTTGCACTACTAACAAACAACCCCACTTCAGAATGTTTCCCCTCTATAAATTCAGGGAAAATGCAACCTATAATCAGTGCATTAGTAAAGAATCATATTTTATTCTAACATATAAACCCCTTTTGAATGCTTCCACCATAGATGTCATTACTACAAGGATCTTAGAATAATACCCATGCAAATATTAAAAATGATATATTTAGAACTATCACTACCCAAGAATTTATTTAGAATTCCAATCATTACTGCTACAACCACAACAGGTCACTTTTAGGTCACTTGACCATTAAAGAAGATTCCAAGAACAGTCTACTACTGTCATACCACTCGTACCTTTTTTCTTTCTTTTTCTTTCTCTTCTTTTCCTACTCCTTATTTCTCCTTCTTCTTCTTCTTTGCTGTCTCTTTCTGTGGCTGCTGCTGCTGCTTAAACAATCAAAATACAGAACCAACATTCCTCTGCACCCTTATTAACTATTCCTTCAGATCTGCTATTACCTACCAGGCCTTCACAAAACTAAAAGAGAGAGACACAGAAAAAACAAAAATCTCCTATGTTTTTTGAAGACTATGGAAATATTTTAAAGAAGCATTTCATTTAATTTTTTTTCAATTCAGTCAAAAAGACTGAATCCAGTACTAAAATGTTCTTCATGATATATAATTTCTACATGGAAAAGGCCTGACAGAAAAAGAAACAGACTACATCACGAACTTTAAATGTAAACCCAGGCATTTTTACCGCCTCCCTAAAATACACAAGAGCAAGATAATTAATGAAGCCTGCAAACAATCACCAGGCAAATATATAAATATCCAAACGCCAGAAGACTTGACTTTAAGATCCATTGTAGCTGGGCAGGCCTGTGAAACCCATCACCTAAGCAATTTTCTAGACATCCTACTGAAACCCCTGCTCATCGGAATTAAGTATAAAATTCATTTGGAAATGAATTTCTATGAAATTAATGTAATAAAAGGACTTGCTCACTCCATTCTCCTTGTTTCTCATCAGTGGGTCCTATTGCTCAACCCATTACTCTTCCTCTCTCTTACAGTAATTCCTAATATTACTCTTCCTCTTTCTTGCTTTTCTATCTCCTGCCTTATTCCCACAAAACGCTTACTCTGTGCTCTCTCCAATCCATCCTTTCCCAACAATTGATTTATTTCTTCCATCATATTTTAACTTCTACTCTTTTTGGTGGAGGAAGTGTCTCTTGTTGTGAGCAACAAAGTGACCCTACTAGTACCAGTGCCATGAACAAAGTGCCCAGTACACTCTGTAAGTGGTTAGCAAATCAAATCAAGCAGTTATACAACAGGGGTTGGGAAAATCCTTTAGTTTTGCCAAGGAGGTAACACGTATAGAGCTGGTGCCATGAAAATATACACTCAAATCTGATTGTAGAAGCCATACCAAAACTGGGACAATGGAACAAGATATGATCCTCAGATTCATCAAATCTTGTTAAAACATCCACCCCCACACAGTATGGAAAACAGATGAAAAATGGTGAAGATTAGGATGATGATGAAATTGTGACAAGAAACAGTTGCAAAGAATCATTTAATTCAGCAAAAATGCTCAACTTCAATATTTGAAGCACAAGTGGAACATGTCAAAATTTATAGTGGATGGAAGCACTCCGTCGGTTACGACGATGAGGGTTCTGGTTGATCCGAATCAACGGAACAGCCTGCTCATGAAATAAACGTGTAAGTGGCTGAGCACTCCACAGACACGTGCACCCTTAACGTAGTTCTCGGGGATATTCAGCGTGACACAGAGAGTGACAAGGCTGGCCCCTTGAAATACAGGTACAACAGAAACAGAAAGTAAGAGTGAGAGAAAGTTGTGGTGAAAGAGTACAGCAGGGATCACCACCATCCCCTGCCGGAGCCTCGTGGAACTTTTAGGTGTTTTCGCTCAATAAACACTCACAACGCCCGGTCTGGGAATCGAAACCGCGATCCTATGACCGCGAGTCCACTGCCCTAACCACTGGGCCATTGCACCTCCACAAAAATTTATAGTAAATGGTTAGTTGCCAACCTTCAACTAAAATACACCATAATGCCCCTGGACCACAAGTAGCGGTAGCCTGTTGATATCGTAGCCTGTGAGCCTTCCTACCACTTCTCCAATACATTTATAACCATCTCAACTATTCCTTTAACATCCAAGAAAATTGTAATCCTAAATATCTATAACAATTATTGTTCATATCACATGTATATCATTGACACTATCCTTTACAAACAATTTACATGGTATCAAATATCCAGGTTTTATTTGTTTATTTATTCAGTTATTCGTTCATTAAGTTTTAATACTGCTGCACTGAAGTGATACTAATTAAAGTGTAAATAATCTATTTATACATCAATATATATCAATAAATCTCTGCAATAAAATTCGAAACTAATCTTATTTTAACACTTTAGTATTCACATTTCTCTGTCAAAAGTAATGCTTATTTATACACATTGTTTTGAATTCATCACACATTATCTTGTAGCTTTGAGATTTTGATGATGTGATTGTTTACTTTTAGACGGGCATTGTTGGGTAGGTGTGAGAGACCTGATCTGTCCAGTTTGAACATAAAGCAGGAAGAATATTTGGGCCTGATATGGCCTGCTTGAAAACGAAAGGTTTAATATATGAAATCTGTACATTAATAAAAAACACAATTACAGTTTAAATTATGAGAGATATGGAAAGTACTTTTCCCTAGTTTACAAGATTTTGAGAATCTGCCAAATTTACATCTGATTTAATTAAAGAATTTTTATAGTAGCTATAAATTCAAGAAACAAGCCACTCACTTAATCATTAAGCTGCTGACCTTCTAAATGGCAAATCTAAAGACACTTGACAAGAAAATTATTCCGTATACTTCACCACTTTAATATCCAGCAAAATATTACATGTACATACATTCTATGAATGATCTTAGGTATTTATTGCATTTACTTATTAAGTGCAAAATATTAAGTACATTGAATACATTCTGTAAATCATACATCTACAGAGAACAATAGCACTTTATATTCACATTAGATACACTGTGTATACCCGTCTTTTTCAGTTGAGGCTATCTGAGAACTGAGGCACATGAAATCACCAACTTGATGGATGGGGGTCTCTGCTGAGGTTGGTGATGGGTCCTTGTTGATTGTGAGCAATCAAGTTGTTTTTACTAGTATTCACAAGTAGTCCAACATCATATGAAGAAAGGCTGAAGACGCTCGACGACACCATGGTGATCTCATTCTCACTCACAACATCATAAGCAGAAAGTGTAACCTCTCGAAAGAGCTATTCTTCACTCCTACTCCAGAGTGTGGGCTGTGGGGTCACTCCAAAAAGCTCTATCTATGACAATTTCATCTCAATCGAAGGAGAGGGGCTTTCTCCGTCCAGGTTGCGGATCTGTGGAATAAGCTGCCGGATGAGATAGTGCAGATGCTGACGACCGCTCGGTTCAAAGTCTCTCTTGACCAGAAATGGCCTGAACTCTTTGTATGACCACCCTCCCTGTACATAACTCCCTGTCCCCCTACATGGCCTTGCTTCTGCTTTTTGAGCCAGTAAAAATTAAATTAAATTAAAACTAAATGTGCAGCTAATTCTAGACTATGAAGTAATTGGATATCAGTTATTTTTGAGCTGGATATCCAGTCAATCATCATCATCATCATCATCATCGTTTAACGTCCGCTTTCCATGCTAGCATGGGGAGGCTGTTTAGATTGTCAAGTAATGTTCTGAGGTCACAATACAGAGTGATCCCAAAGAGAAAAGGTACCAGTGTGTTCCCCAAGAGTGTTCTGGCTTTGATGCCAAAGAAACTTGTATCATCATCTGGTGACCTTACCATTGATTTGGTGTTGTTATAGAATATCATAACTACTACTGTTGTTTCCTTAGGAACACCATAGGTATTTTTTCCATTTTACCATGGTGGATGGAGCCAAAAGCCTTTGAGATATAAACACACAGTAATACTGTTTCAAGATCTCTGGCTCTTATTCCTTTCAGCAGACAGCAAACTGTGTGTATTTGTACAAGAGTTGATCTATTTTATCTGAAGCCATTTTCATTTCTTCTCCAAACTTCCACAATTTCTGGTTGTATCCTGTTGGTTGATAAAAGTGAATTATAAAGTTTTTCAATGATGGTTGTTAGAGTGATGCCTCTGTCATTCTTTGTAAAACCCAAATTACCTTTCTTTGGAAATGGGAGTATGCAGCCTTCAGTCCATTGTAGACCATATGGCAGAAACCAAACAGAATATCATTGAATTCTCCTGTTTCCCAAACTTAAGATGGAATGTTATCAAATCCAGTTTTAATGTTGAATATGGAGTTTTTGGTTTTGTTCTATTGTTTATGGCTGAGTATAGAAATATTTTGTTTATGAGGTTTTTGTGTAGGGTGTTATTTTTTGGTGGTGGATTTTTAAGGATTTCTATTGGGATTTCCATATCATTAATTGTAGGGTTATTGAGATTTTTATTTATTTGGTGTTTGTGTGAGTTATCCTCGATATCGTTATGATTTATTAATATATTTAATTTGGAAAAGGTATTTGCCATGTGTATTGATAATTTAAATTTTTATTGGGGTGTTTAGGAAAATAATGTTTTATCAGTTTTTTCAACTCATCAATGGTGAAATCACCAGTGATATCAAGGGTATGGTCAATAAGTAATGTTATACCTGCATCAGAAATTGAGGATAAGTTCTCAAGCAAATTTTGAAAATGATTTCTCCACTTTTCTTAGAAGTTCCTGTGGATATTTAGCTTTAATTTTTGACTTGAGAGTTTTTGCACCTACTTATTTCATTTACTGTCCACCGAGACCAGTGAGGTTTGCTTGTTTGCTGCAGCATACTCTTTTACTCTTTTACTCTTTTACTTGTTTCAGTCATTTGACTGTGGCCATGCTGGAGCACCGCCTTTAATCGAGCAACTCAACCCCGGGACTTATTCTTTGTAAGCCCAGTACTTTATTCTATCGGTCTCTTTTACCGAACTGCTAAGTTACGGGGACGCACACACACCGGCATCGGTTGTCAAGCAATGCTAGGGGGACAAACACAGACACACAAACACACACACACACACATACATATATATATATATACATATGTACGACAGGCTTCTTTCAGTTTCCGTCTACCAAACCCACTCACAAGGTATTGGTCGGCCCGAGGCTATAGTAGAAGACACTTGCCCAAGGTGCCACGCAGTGGGACTTAACCTGGAACCATGTGGTTGGTAAGCAAGCTACTTACCACACAGCCACTCCTGGGAGAGTTGGAGGTGATGAAAGTTATGGAAAAGTTATAACCCAATTAATTAGAAACAGAATTAGACTAGATGAAATGCATCTATGGGAAAAAAAACTAATATCACAGAGACTGAAGTCATGGAAACAATTAAAATGCTCAAAAGTGGCAAGGCTACTGAGGAGGATGAAATTCTCTCTGAGATGTTAAAAGCCTTAAATAAGAAAAGTATTCTCTGGATGACTTGTATATGCCAGGTGACTTGAACCGCTAGAAAGATACCAAATCAAAGGCAATCCAAGGTGATAATCCATATTTTTTTAAATAGGGAGTCAAGGTAGAGTGTCCTAATTATAGAGGAATTTCCTCGTTGAACCTACCCACTAAAGTCTATGTAAGGTGTCTGGAAAAGAGATATAGGGAAATTGTGAAGCCCAATCTAGCTCAAGAATAGTATAGCTTCCATCCAGGACACAGCACAATTGACCAGATATTCACTCTACAACAAGTCTTTGAGAAATTATGGGAATATTGCCAACAGGTGTACACTTTACAGTTGTACATATAGGCACAGGAGTGGCTATATAGGTGCAGGAGTGGCTGTGTGGTTAGTAGCTTGTTTACCAACCACATGGTTCCAGGTTCAGTCCCACTGCGTGGCACCTTGGGCAAGTGTCTTCTGCTATAGCCTCGGGCCAACCAAAGCCTTGTGAGTGGTTTTGGTAGATGGAAACTGAAAGAAGCCTGTCGTATATATGTATATATATGTGTGTGTGTGTGTGTGTGTGTGTGTGTGTGTGTTTGTGTGTTTGTCCCCCTAGCATTGCTTGACAACCGATGCTGGTGTATTTATGTCCCCGTTACTTAGCGGTTCGGCAAAAGAGATCGATAGAATAAGTACTGAGCTTACAAAGACTAAGTCCCGGGGTCGAGTTGCTCGATTAAAGGCGGTGCTCCAGCATGGCCGCAGTCAAATGACTGAAACAAGTAAAAGAGTAAA
Source organism: Octopus sinensis (assembly GCF_006345805.1). Classification (NCBI taxonomy): domain Eukaryota; kingdom Metazoa; phylum Mollusca; class Cephalopoda; order Octopoda; family Octopodidae; genus Octopus; species Octopus sinensis. Next base: position 156,809,165 of record NC_042999.1, read on the forward strand.
GAAAAAAATATCACTTTCTTTGTAGACCACAAAAAGGCATATGGTCATATGCCACAGGACATACTGTGGAGAATTTGCAGGAGTTTGGGATTAATGAGCAACTGCTGGTTGCTGTGAAGTCGCCTATACAAAATACCATGATATTTACATTTGCACAAATGGTACTAAGTCAAAACCTTTTAATGTGGGTGTTGGACTTTGACAGGGATGCATATTGTAATTTCTCCTTTTCATGGCTTTTATAACATGTGCAGCTGTTGTCGCAATGCTGTCAAAATTGGTGGATTAGGATTGGTTGGCTGATATTTGCAGACGACATGGTGCTAGATGACTCATCAGAAGATGATCACATGCATGCACTGAATGGGTTTGTTGTTGAGTGTTACATGGCAGGGATGAGAATTACTCTTGTGAAGACTGAGACATTGTTTTTCTCAGAGAAAGTCTTCCAAATTAAGTTAAGTTAAGTTAAGTTAATTTTTGGGCTCAAAAAGCAAAAAGCAAGGCCATGTAGGGGGACATGGAGTTATGTACAGGGAGGACGTTCATGTAAAGAGTTCAGGCCATTTCTGGTCAAGAGAGACTTTGAACCGAGCGGTTGTCGGCAAGTGTAATCTGCATCTTAGTGGAACATCACTGAAATAAGTGGAGAAGTTAAAGTATCTCAGGGTTGTATCCACAAGTGATGAGAAGCAGGAAGCTGGATTGTATGCTAGAATTGCAGATGTTGCAGTAATGCCCCAGATCCAGCATTCAAACCTCAGAATAGGAAAAGTTGATAAAAAAAAAGCTAACCTCACTATCTTCAATTTGGTTTCCATGCCTATCCTTATCTATGGTCATGAATGTCAGGTAATGATGAAATGAGTATAATTGCAAGTACAAGCAGCCAAAATGGGGTTCTTCTGAAAGATCCCTGGAGTAACATTAGCCAACAGGATGTATAGCTCATACCTAACTTATTTCAATGATTTCATTGGAATTTCATTGCAAGATGAATACCTATGACAACAAGCAGATATTACTTATGAATATGGTTATACAGGGGTTGGACAAAATAATGGAAACACCTAGCATATTAGTATCATGATTTTGAAATATATATAAAACTGTTAAAAGCTTTATTTGTGAGTATTTTGATTTATTATTAGTGTTGCTTAATATGTTTTGCTAAAATTGCAATTTCTTTTCAGATATCATCAGAAAAAGGTAATTAAAATTCATTAAAATGACAGATCTATCAGACTTTCAAAAAGCTCAAATTGTTGGTACTCATATGGCAGGTGCCAGCGTAATGAAAACAGCCGAAATGTTTGGTGTATCAAGAAGTACTGCCTTGAAAGTAATGACAGCCTTTGGAGAAAGAAGGAAAAACCTCCTTGATGAAACAAAACTCCAGAAGAAAACCAAAACTTTCAGATAGAAAGGATCACAAAAGTACAGCTCCCAAAAATTACTGCAGAGCTTAATGACCACCTTGAGAACCTAGTTTCCACAAAAACTGTTTGCCAGGAGCTTCACAAAGCTGAATTTCATGGGACAGCTGCAATCAGAAAACCACTACTTTCAAAAATGAATGTTGCAAAGCATTTAGAGTGGAGTAAAAACCTATAGAATTGGTCCCAAGAGCAGTGGAAGAATGTTAATTTCTCAGACGAGTCATCCTTTACCTGACCACTGGCTGAGTATACGTGTGGAGACAGCCAAAAGAAGCATTTGACCCAGACTGCCTTCTTTCAACTGTTAAACGTGGAGGATCTGTGATGATTGGTGGTGGGGCTATATCTTGGAAAACTGCTGGCCCAGTGGTTTCCCTTCAAGGCAGAATTAATAATCAAGAATATTCAAGCATTTTATCTGATCAAATTCATCCTATGGTTGTGGAACTTTTCTGGAGAGAAACGCAATCTTTCAAGATGATAATGCACCAATTCACACAGCTAAAGTCGTTACTGAATGGCACAAAGAACATTCTAGTGAAGTTGAACATCTTATCTGGCCACCACAGTCCCCAGATCTCAATATTATTGAACATTTATGGTTTATTTTAGAAAAAAAAGTAAGGAGTCACTATCCTCCACCATCATCACTACAAGAAGTGGAGACTGTTTTAGCTGAAGAATGGACAAAAATTCCTTTGGAAACAATTTAAAGTTTGTACGATTCCATACTTCATAGAATTCAAGCTGTAATTACTGCCAAAAGTCGTCCTACCCCATTTTAAAATAAATTTGTTTGAATTTTTAAGGTGTTTCCATTATTTTGTCCAACCCCTGTGTGTAAGTTATAGGCATTTTGAAATGGTTGTCCAGATAAGACTTAACATAATCTCTGTCTTCTATTTTGATTTCCTTTCTTTTGTAATCTTCATTTTGAGCTCCATGAAGATATGGGCAGGTATAGTGGTGAAGAATACTTGCACACCCACACACACACAACTAATTGCATACCGATATATATACACATACACATTTATCATCACAAAAACTATGTTGGTGCTCTACTCAAAATTTAAACACACTAATCGACTTATACCTAGTAGTCCAAAATATTTATTATTACTAGAAATATTTCATTTCTAAATCTCTCAGAGAGACTTATACAGTGGCAGCTTGATAAAGTGAAGGCTTGTTGCCAACTTAATGTGTCAGTCCCAGGAAATGGAAGAATGCTACTGCTATTTAGGCCTGGGAAATACCGTTTCCAGTTGGCTATGTGACAAAAGCATTCTGTGTCCTTATGTTTTCAAAGGGGAGATAAGCACCTCCACTCAGCAAAGCCAGCTTCCAGAGACTAGTTTCAGAGTCATTGCCCCTCATCAGTCTGGAGTAGCATGGCTTGCTAGCTGTCAATGCTTATTCACCTTTGAAAACATAGAATTTCAAGTGAAATAATTTCACTGATCTGCAAAACTAGAAATATTGCATTTCTAAATCTCTCAGTGAGACTTATACAGTAGCATCACAATAACGTGATGGTTTGTTGCCAACTTAATGTGGCAGTCCCAGGAAAGAGAAGAATGCTACTGCAACAAACCAAAAGTTTTAGGTGTGGAAGTAAGGCCTAGAACTGAAGGGCCTTAGAGTTAACCAAGTAAAAAACCAAAGTCTTTGTAAGAAGGAAAGCAGACAAAACACAAATCCCTTCAAGATTACTAGACATAAACTTAATTCTGTTGGAATTGACTGCTCAATCTGTAGAAAAAGTGAATGGTAGAAACTCCATAAGATGTACCCATTGTAAGCTATGTACACATAAGAAGTGCTGCAATATCAAAGGAAAGTTAACTGGGAGGATAGTTTTTGTGTGTGGAAGATGCACAAGTGCAATAAACACTGAAGATGTACAGAAAATAGATTCCATCACATACTACGGGAAAAAAACTAGAAGTAGTACTACTTTTCTTTTTCAAGCCTGGCACTAATTCTGATAAGCCTGGTACTTCTGCTGAACTGCTAAGTTACAGGAATGTAAACACACCAACACCAGTTGTCAAGCAGTGGTGGGAGACACACACACACACACACACATATAACAGCAGCACACCAACCATCATGATGTTCACTGGCTGTTTGATTTTTATCACTCTCAGTACATGACCTCAGAGGGTGCTGTCCTCAGATTGACACCCAAACACTCTGAAATGTTTGTATTGAAGTGTCTGGCATGAATACCAAGCAGTACAGCATGTTGTTTCTAAATTTCTGGCAGAGTGAATTGTGTCATGGAGCTGTTTTTCTCACAGACGGTACCCAACTGACCCTACTATACTGTATAGTTGACAAAATCAAAAACAAACAATGCACATGCATGAAATTAAAAATATAAAATGGCATCAATTTACCCATCGCACCCTGTATACATATATATATATATATAAAATATACGTATAAATGTGTATATATATATATATATATACTTTCAGCACTTTCAGTAAAAACAATTCAGATTCAAGTGAATTCCAATGAATTCACACGAATGCATTATTATGGATAAATTCATCGTCTCTGAGTATGAAATATCTCCTCATATCTCCGGAAATTACACCTGCATTATTATGGATGGATTTACCTTTTCTGTGAAGCTAACAAACCTTTTTAAAAACCTTTTATAAAACTGTGCATCATTAGAGAACTTTTGAAGTCTGCTTACAATCTAACTTTGCTTTTCATAGAACTCTCTTCGATACTTCATGAGTGTAGCCTCACCCCCTAGGATGTTTGGAAAACTCATATGTGTTTTGGCTGATGAATACGGGACACTTGTATTTGCTGCTATATATGCAGCTTTTAATAAATCTGTTCTTCGTATGAAACAATTGTACTGAACAACTAATCCATTCTTGTTGCTTTTTTTTGTATATATATATACATATATATATAGTTATCCGCAATAATGAAGGGTGAAATCAATTAATTTGGAATAATTATCAACTTAAAAACTTAAAAATGTATGATAGATTGCCGTCAATTCATTCTCTCTTACCTGTTTGTGTCTGCCTTCCAATTGCTGTTTTTACTGAGATCTTCCTTTTTAGTAGAAGAAATAGCTATAACTCTTTGACTGCTATTTCTAAATTCGGTATGTGGTAAGGCAATTCATTGCTAAACCCTTTATTGCTTGGTATATATATATATATATAATATATATATATATATATATATATACATATATACATTTATACATATACTATATATATATATATATATATATTTAGTGAAGGGAATTATTTTGAATAATCCGTAACAAGATAATTCATTTATCCATTTCAATAAATATATATATATATATATACATATATATATATATATATATATATACATATATACATTTATACATATATATATATATATATAGGCATACCTCAGCTTAAGTCATTTCAATTTAAGTCTCTCAATTATATGTCAGTTTTCAAAAAAGGATATATGGAAAAATAAAAATCAAGTGAAGTCATTTTACTCAACTTTACATGTCTGCCACAAATATTGGAATCATAAAATCGCTAAAAAAACCATTAAACACATAAAATCATGTTACTGTGCAATAGGAGCACTCCATCAGTTACGACGACGAGGGTCCCAATGGAAGAGCTTGCCTGTGAAATTAATATGCAAGTGGCTGAGCACTCCACAGACACATGTACTCTTCACGTAGTTCTCAGGGAGATTCAGTGTGACACAGAATGTGACAAAGCTGACCCTCTGAAATACTAGTACTACACATTTTTGTCAGCTGAGTGGACTGGAGCAACATGAAATAAAGTGTCTTGCTTGAGGACACAATGTGTCACCAGGAATTGAACTCACAACCTTATGATTGTGAGCTGAATGCCCTAACCACTAAGCCATGCACCTGTACAATAAATAAGAATAAAAGCATATAAAGCCATATTAAAATACGTACAGTAAATGTTAAGTTACACACCATAAAGTAGCGTAGCTTAGTGAACAAAATCATGGACTCTTGAAATCACCAAAGTGTATGTATGTATTGGTAAATTTAGAATAATTTAGTATTTTTTTTACTATTGTGAAATAATAATAATTACTGAATTTTATTTTACCATGTCTTATTGCAAACTGCTTTCATAAATAAAGCATCTGCAATGTATGGTAAACACTGCCAAATTGTATTTGTGAATTTAGATCAGTATTTTTTTTTTACTGTACTGTATTAAAAAATAAAAAATATTTGTTTGTAAGCTTAAAATAGATTTTTATAAACTATGTATTATTGAAAAAGCATTCATAAATAAAGAACAGAACTGGAAATGGTTATTATCGATTTAGCTTAGAGACAAATTGATTCAACTTAAGTCTTATCTCCTGGAATCAATTAATGATGTAGGGTGAGGTATGTCTATGTGTATGTATGTATATATATATATATATATAGAGAGAGAGAGAGAGAGAGAGAGAGACAGACAGACAGACAGAGAGACAGACAGACAGACAGACAAAGAGAGTGAGAGAGACACATCCACACACACCAATACACACAAGCACACACACACAGATATGTACACACATATAAACATATATATACACAATCACTTCAGTCAATACACATACATAGAGGATCAAACTATCAAATATATACATCTACAGAGACACACATACACTCATACACTATTATACTTTATTACCAAGAATGAATACTGTGATATACTGTAAATAGGGGTAATATATAGAAAAGTTCATATCTTAACAGCATAAATACACCATATCATATAGACTGTTAGCAATGATGAATATGATATATATTGTTACAGACACATAATAAAATAACATGACAAATTATATTTACACAAAACTACTATATAAGACAATGAAGCAATGACTATCAGATTTCAAATGAATGCTTAGAAATAACATATTAAAGAGAAAAACAATTAGTTTTAAATCTCTGAATGAGAAGTCGGTAGTAACACTACTACAGAGATAAAATCTATTTGTTAATGTAAAGTGGCACTCCTGATAAAGACGGTGTTACTACCTTTTTTTAGCCCCAGGAAAACATCTTTCCCAGCTAGCTACGGATGTACAACTGTGTCTTTATACCCCAAACGAGGGAGCTAATGTCCCCACTCAGCCTGAAACCGTTTAAGGCTGAGTGGGGACATTAGTTCCCATGTTTCAGGTATAAGTGTTGTGTGTCAGTAGCCACTTTGAAAAGAGGTCTTCCTGAGGCTAATAAAAGGTAGTAACATCAACCTAATCAGGACTGCCACTTTATTTTGGCAAATAAATTTTATTCTAACATAATATTGTTAAGTAACAACTAAGAGATAGGCACAGGCATGGTTGTGTGGTAAGAAGCTTGCTTTCCCAACCATATGGTTTGGGGTTCAGTTCCACAGTGTGGCACCAAACTTGGGCCAACTAAAGCCTTGTGAGTGGATTTGGTAAATGGAAACTGAAAGAAACCTGTCATATATATATATATATAGATATTAGGCAAGTTATTTCCGAGTCCACAGGGGAGAGAAGTTCAATTTAGTGGTACTAAAATGAATTACTGTATTATATACATATATATAGGTAAGTTTAAGAGACAGAATCACCCGCAAGCAATTCAATCATCATTGAATGTCATTACCCACAATAGGTACATATAGGACTAAATATTAAAATCATTAAAATACCTACAATTCTTATTCCAAATTATCAAAATTAATACCTTCCATTCTTATTTCATAGCATATACTTTACTACGCGCGTTTCATGACAACATATTCCTCGATATTGTTGAAATAGAATGTCTCTAAATACAATACCATATTAAAACGATTATATTGCCAATCTTCAGGTCTAGCTTATATGAACTTATTTTGCTATTCACATCTTATATAAAGACATGATCAACTAAAATTATATAACTAGAAGTTGTTGGAATAATTTTACTTGAGTAAATAATGAACAGAAATGTGGAATAAAAGTAGGAAAAAGAAATGTTAGTAAAAAGAAATGTTAACTCATGTGTATGGTCATTTTCTCTTCATGAATTAAACATGGCTACCAGCAATCGTATAATCCAGCATTAAGAGCTATTTTGCAGGGAGATAATTCTTATTAACATTTAAAAGTTCTCAAAAGTTATTTTCTATTATTTATGATAATAAATCAGGAGAAGCCAGAAGTGAGTGTATGATGGCAATAGTTTTTTTTCTTGGTTAATTTATTTTATTTAAATGTTAACTTTGATAAATAATAAATTTCTAGGTCGGTAAATAGGTAAACTAAATTAAAAAGCATAAAGCACCTGTGAAAAAGGGTTTAAGAACAATAACAGCAGATTTTGCAACAATATATCCTAAAGTAAGCCTAATTCCTGGACAAAAAATATGTGGCTCTTGCAGAAAAATCTTTGCCCACATTTCAAATTGAACCATCATCAGAAGATATGAGAGATGTTACATCAACTACCACTGAAGCAACTTCATCATTGACAGATGTCTTTGTAGAAGAAAATGCAGAATTAGAAATCTTCAGCAATGATTTGTCTGAAATAGGAGAATCTCCAATAAAAGAAAAAAACAAAAGATAGTTACTACCATCATGTATGCTGAAAAAAAAAAAAAATCAAAAATGCTTTTGCTCAAAAGACGCAAATCATTTCATCTAGAAGGGAAATTGGTAAATTATCAAAGGAACTTAAAGATCATCACCCTGAAAGTGAAATAATTAACCAGATAAAAGAAAATTCCCAACAACAGGAAAAAGATGAGAAAAATCTTCAAATTTTAACAATTCTGCCAAAAAGCTGGTCTATGAAAAAAATCCCAAAGGAGTTCAATGTGAATGATTGCATGGCTAGACGAGCTAAAAGGCTGGTCTGTGAGCAAAGGATTTTATCATATTCTAGCTATAGAAAAAGCACATTTCCTCAAGAAACTGCCAATTGTGTTTCTCAGTTTTATAAAAATGAAGCTGAGTTATGCCAGGAAAAAAGGATTACAAATCAGTAAAGAAAAATGGCAAAAGAGTCCTTGAGCACAAGTACTTCATACTTTGTAACTTAAAGGAAGTCATCCACTTGTTTAAATCAAAAAATCCTAAAATCAAAATTGGTTTCTCAAATTTTGCAGAGCTAAGGCCAAAAGAATGCATACTTGCAGGTAGTGCTGGTACATATAATGTATGCGTTTGCACTATTCATTAGAATGTCAAACTAATGATTTCTGGCATGAAACTATCTGATTTAACCAAAGATATGAAGTTTTACTTGATTAATTATAAACAATGTTTGGAATCAGTTACTTGAAACCCAACAACAAATAACTGCTACATGGGCAACTGTTCAAATTGTAATTCCTTGCTAGAAGAGTTTGAAAAATTCTTATATGGAATGTTAATGTGAATATGATTGATGAAGTACAGTATAAGTAATGGCTAACAACAGAAAGAACAATCCTAGAAAACATATCAAAATCAACAGATGATTTTGTTGAAATTTTCTGTTAAAAGCTTAAAGCACTAAAAGCACATGATTTGCAAAGGAACAATCTAAATTTTGTACTTCAAGAAAAGAGTTTTTAAGTGAATGAGAAACCTTAGTCACAGCAGATTTTTCAGAGAACCAGATGGCTGCACCAGGCACCAGTCTTGATCTGGCAGAGTTTCTACAGCTGGATGCCCTTCCTAATGCCAACCACTCCGTGAGTGTAGTGGGTGCTTTTTATGTGCCACCTGCACGGGGGCCAGTCAGGCGGTCGTGGTTAAATTTACAAAGGCTGTCTGAATAGCCCAATGTTAAAACATCTGACTTTCTAGGGTACTGAAATGAGGATGAAGGTCCTTTAGGTTCAAGAAAGGTGAGTTTTACTTGCATAGTTTCTGAGTATGTTTCTAGAACACAGGCTAACCACCAGTCACCGTCATAAATTGAGCTACAAACCCTTTTATATCCTCAAATTGAATAGCATCTTGCATGGAGACTCTGATTTTAGTATAATTATCTATCGTAAATATCATATTTACCTTCATTTCTGAAGGTGATTTTGGAATAAAGCAATGCAACTTTTGTGCCCCTAGAATTGTTCTTGCCTTTCTAAATCTCTCTCTCAATAGATTTTCTTCATTCTGTATTTCATCATTTGAGGAGTAGATAAAATTAATTCCAGGAATGTTTTGCTAACCATAATCATAAAGTTGTCTTGGAGTCATGATTTGTTAATTGAAAGGACATTATAAACTGCCTGAGCTGCCATTCATTTAATTGTACCTCTTAAGCCATCACAAGGTCCCTTCTCATGAGAAGTAGCAAAGAAATGGCACTCTACATCAGTTTGGAAACCTCTAGATTAGTAGCATAAACTTATAAAATTCTTACAATTTTCATATTGTGAAGTAACACCATCTGAAAAATAGATAATTTTGTTGCTATTTTAAGGTTTTGCCCCAAAGAAAATGTATCAGCTTTTTTATTTATTATTATTTTGTTTTTGGAAGAGATGGGCTGCTATTGTATCATACTTCATACAGTCAGATATAATAACAACATTGATGTTAGTCATACCATTGTTTTGTTTATAATAACAGGCAAACGGATGGATAGGGGCTTGGGCATTGTTCCAATGAAATCCTTGTACTGCATCTTGCAAGATGAATGAATAGTTCTCTGAAAAATCTGCTGTGACTAAGGTGTCTCTTTCACTTAAAAACTCTTTTCTTGAAGTACAAAATTTAGATTGTTCCTTTGCAAATCATGTGCTTTAAGCTTTTGACAGAAAATTTCAACAAAATCATCTGTTGATTTTGATATGTTTTCTGGCTTCCGTGCCGGTGGCACGTAAAATACAGCAATCCGACCGTGACCGTTGCCAGCCTCACCTGGCACCTGTGCAGGTGGCACGTAAAAAGCACCCACTACACTCATGGGGTGGTTGGCATTAGGAAGGGCATCCAGCTGTAGAAACATTGCCAGATAAGACTGGAGCCTGGTGCAGCCTTCTGGCTTCCCAGATCCCCGGTCGAACTGTCCAACCCATGCTAGCATGGAGAACGGACGTTAAACGATGATGATGATCTATTATGCAATTTCTAAGCAGATTTATATAGCTACAATTATGATTTATATAGCTACAATTATGATTTATATAGCTACAATTATGATTTATATAGTACATGTACATATATTCTTATACCAGACATGAGCAAACTGTGGCATGAGGGAGTTTTTGAATGGCATGCTTAATGAAAAGTTACCTTGAATTGTTTTAGTTCTGTGGTCCACCTGACAATGAGCCATGTCACATGCAGCCTACTTCTTGATTAAAAGGTTACCCATGCCTGTCCTACACAACTGTAATCATTATAATTATAACTATTATTATTTTTATTATTGTTGTTATTTTGATATATTGCATAATAAATAAAAATTCAAGTAAATTTATGCCTGCAGTGAATCACTACTGTAAAAACCCATGTAATTAGTGCACTTGTGTAATTTATACAGGTGATTTTCAGGATAAAATTTGTTAAAAAATTACTTCTACTCAGGTAAAATTCGCACCCAAAAGTTTTCAGAATTGCTGATATAGCCAGGGGAAAAAGGTATTCAATTTAGTTGTATTTAGCATAATTTCACTTACTTATGATTAGATTTTATTAAATTTTCAATAAATAAAAATAATTTTTGTTCAACAGGTATCACATTGAAAGCTATTAAATTACAAAGTGTTTGTGTTGCTTATAATAAACTTTATTTTACATTTCTTGCCCACAAGAGATTATGTCCAATCTTTAGCATACTGCTGTATGTCTTCTCAAATCAAATCACAGGAAAAGTTGTTAAGAATTACTAACAAAAACAAAGCTGATAAATATGCACAGGTGTTGCAAATTAAGTTTAATTACCAATTATGTAAACAGAATTCTCTTCTGCCTATTCTTGTTGGAACCTTTGATACGGAGTATCGAAATTTTAATCCCTTTCACATCTATAAAATGTAAAGCAAACTTAAAAATTTGTCATTACCCTAATTGTCAGTATGGATAGAACTTATGAATTGTTTACAGCAAAGGAGAAATTAAATATGTTGAATCTGCATTTGAACATGACGAGCTGCCGGAAAGTATTTCAATGTTAATGAAGCTAATGTTTGAAATTGGCATACAACAAACTTAAAACTGTGCTAGTAATAAACAAACAAAACGAAACCATGCAATCAAGATCATCCATATTTTTTATGTTTTGTTTTCCAGTTTCAGCTCTTGAGCTGTGGCCATGCTGGGGCACCGCCATGCTGGGGCACCGCCATGCTGGGGCACCGCCATGCTGGGGCACCGCCATGCTGGGGCACCGCCATATCACTACATTTTTTTTCAGTCAGGAATATCCATATCACTATGTCAATGGTGTTCCATTGCGATAGGTAGAAACTTTAAGCAATGTAAAACATGGCATGGACTGTGTTTACCGGCATGAACGTAAGACTTCAAAAAGTAGTTAATCATTTAACAGTTTTAGTAAATTTATACAGAAAAAGTAAGCATTAGACCGTCCAGCATAAATAAAAGTCAACTTCATTATATATAAGTCATTATTTTTTTCTGTAAAAACCTATTCTGACATCAAATGGGACAACTACCTATATGAATGTTTACGTTTTGTACGATTTTTTCTCAACAACAAAAATTTCAAAAAAATTCCGAAAACGATCTACTCATGTAATTTACACACCCCCTAAAGTGTATTTTTATTTTTGCAAAAAAAAATGCATAAATTACATGGAGTTTTATGGTATTTCATTCATTTTATTTTTAAAATGTATATAGGCTTAGGAGTGGCTGTGTGGTAAGTAGCTTGCTTATGAACCACATGGCTCCAGGTTCAGTCTCACTGCGTGGCACCTTGGGCAAGTGTCTTCTGCTATAGCCTCGGGCTGACGAAAGCCTTGTGAGTGGATTTGGTAGACGGAAACTGAAAGAAGCCTGTCATATATATGTATGTATATATGTGTATGAAGTTTGTGTGTCTGTGTTTGTCCCTCTAGCATTGCTTGGCAACCGATGCTGGTGTGTTTACGTCCCCATCACTTAGCGGTTTGGCAAAAAAAAACCGATAGAATAAGTACTGGGCTTACAAAGAATAAGTCCCGGGGTCGATTTGCTCGACTAAAGGCGGTGCTCTAGCATGGCCACAGTCAAATGACTGAAACAAGTAAAGGAGTAAAGGAGTATACTCATGAATTGAGTTCTCTTGTTTCATTTTGTTGTATGCAAGAGTATGTTTACAACCAATGCTGATCTATCACTACAAATGGTGTGACATCAGTGTTTGTTGCAGGGCTGCAAACAGTAACATTTACTGTCAACAAATTGTCTGCAAGTTTTGTGCTTTTGAATTCCTTCAGAATAAAAAAATCTTTACTGGAAAAACAGGTTGGCACAATGGGAGTATCCAGCCATAAACATCCTGTTTCAATTATTTCCCATTTAAGCCATGCTAACTTGGAAAAAGATGTTAAATAAAATGAATGAATGAACCATATATTCATGTAGACAGGTAAGGATTGGTAAACAGGAAGGGCATCTGGCTGTAGAAAATTTGCTATCAGTTGTATGCATGTAGATGTTTATTTTTAATGAGAAAACCAAACAAGATATAATTACTAATCAAGTATATTAGTTGTAAGTAAGTATGTATTAAAACAAAGACTAGAATTTATGGTACCATTTTTAATTTTGTAGTTACAATTGTTTCTTTACAATGTCGGAAATACATTTTATGAACATACACAGTACTATTAATAAGATGAATATAATTTATAATATAAAAAATATATACACAAAATCAAAATCATTTTGATGGCTGGCATCCATGCTAGTGGGGTGCAAAGAGCACCATACGAGTGTGATCGTTGACAGAGAGGCTATTCGAGTATGATCGTTACCAGCGTCGCCTTACTGGCACTTATGACTGTGCTAGTAGGGAGCCAAGAACACCATCTGAGCGTGATCGTTGTGATTGCTGCCAGAGCAGCCAACTGGCTTCCATACCCATGGCACGTAAAAGGGCACCATTCGAGCGTGATCGTTACCAACGTTGCTTCACTGGCACCTGTGTCGGTGACACATGTAAAAGATTCGAGTGAGGTCATTGCCAGTACCACCTGACTGGCCCCCGTGCCGGTGGCACATAAAAAGCACCCACTACACTCTCGGAGTGGTTGGCGTTAGGAAGGGCATCCAGCTGTAGAAACTCTGCCAGATCAAGACTGGAGCCTGGTGCAGCCATCTGGTTGCCAGCCCTCAGTCAAAACCGTCCAACCCATGCTAGCATGGAAAACAGACGTTGAACGATGATGATGATGATACACAGAGGACCAAATATAAACTGATTAGTACAAAGGAACAGACAACAGGGAAGCTGGATGGCATATATCATCTCTATCATTAAACCTAACAACTCCAAACTGAATTAGACACTAGCAATGAGAATTCCTTATTTACAGGGATTTGGAGTAAGCCACAAATGCTAGTTGTGAAAGCGACAATGTATTAAATTATTTTGTGTAGAGTAGTTGAAGGAATGGGATATATAGGTATTTAGTTACCTACTATTTGTATAACTTGACACAATTTTGTTATCAATTTCTCTGGCAGCGTAACTGAACTACCTCCGATTCCAATTGGCCAATAACATATTCGTGCCCACTTCCAAATTTGCATAATCTTAAAGAATGCTACATATCTTGCATACCTGCAGTACGATATTAAATTACAAAAAATTCTCTAAGTGAAACATTGTTGTGATACCATATAATCCTTGCATCTGCATTTATTATGATATAAATATATATATTGGAATATTGGATCAATATAGTTATGGACAGTCTACTCAGGATTTCATGCCCATAAAGCACTTAGCATTACAATGTTTCTTCAGACCCTAATGGTGGCCATTAGGGTTTGAAGAAATGCTGTAGAGCTAAGTGATTTATGGGCATGAAACCCTGGGTAACCGCACAGACTGGCCATAACTATATTTATCCAATAACTCTACTGCTTTATAACTTAGAGTGTGCTTCTCTTTTCAATTTATGGTTTACTGACAACACACACACACACATATATATATATATATAATAATATTAGGGAGTATATCCAAACTTACAGGGAAAAATTAGATTTAGGATTAAATCAAATTTCACAGTATAAATATAAATTAAATTAGTGATAAAACCACTATTAGGCAACTCAAACAGTGATAAACATAAACCAAAACATAAAACGCAAAAAATAAATATAATTAATATATATAATATATATATAAGATATAAAATTTAAAATTTAAATTATTAAAATTAAAAATTTTTTAATTTGTATTTTTAAATTTTTAAACTTTAAATTTTTTTTTATACAACTAACCAAAAAGTATAAAAAGTTAACTATAATATAATAAGTAAAAACACTACGTACGTTTCATGGCTATAATTCAATTCGAATTACAATTAAGTTTAAATTCAATTGAAAATTCGAATTAAAATTATAGTCAATCTTCAGGTTAATGATAATAGTTAAATAAATAATCAAATAGAGTTAAACATATTGATTAAATTATCTGTAAATAATATTGTTTTTATAAAATTTAATGTATTTTTTTTAGAATTTATAGAATTTCTATAAATTTTGATATCCTTACTTATTAATCTCTTATCGCTTATAACTTGTTATTTTTCTTGATCTTGAATTGATATTTTTCAGATACTTAAGTCTATGCAAGATATTTATACTATATCCATATAAGTGTAAAAATATTTGTGTATGTGTATATATGCATATATGCACATATCTTTGTATATATGTATCTGTATGCATTTTTACACTTTTCTGATTCATGGCTTAAAATTAATAGATAGCAGTTATTCCATATGGAAATGCTTTGAGCAGTCTTTATAGAAACCACCTAATAAGTAATTAATTAAGTACATGGATATTAAACTGATTCTATGTAATCTTCCTTTTTAATGTTTATAATTGATATATATACACATTTTATCTATTTTGGTTATGATTTCATTTTTGAAAATCTTAAATTCTATTTTTATACAACATAACAATACTGTTTATAAACATTTCCCTCATAGTGCTCCTAAATAAAATTTCCTCTCTATTAACATCTTAGGTTTCTTAGTGTCTTGCCCCTTTAACTGGTAATTAACATCATTGTTTAAAGCCTACCCCAACCCTGCCTCTTTTTATAAACAGTTACTACTCCTGATGTCTTATTTACTCCCTGGGGAAAAGGAATACATATGATAATATTTATGACCAAACCTAACCATGAGCTGTCAACTCACTCTTGTCCTTTATTCAAAATAGACAGTCTTCTAGTTTTAGATTTAGTAGATGATAGAGATAGATGAACTAGAAATGAATTACAACCCTATGACTCCACTATGCTCCATGCAATTTTTAGAAGTTGTAGTCTATACTTAGCTACAATAGTGACAACATGAATTTTTTCCATCTTCTTGCTCTGTTAAAATATTTAAGAAAAATTATATCAATGTGTCCTACTTGTTAAAATTCCATTAATTTATTTGTGCAGCTGAAGATGGCACTGCATTTAAAGTGATGTAATGATTGCATTGTTCAATTAAATGGAGCTGCTTGCAATGGTAATACTGCATTACTACTTGATATCCTGTTGTTTATGTTAATTTTATTCACCTTACTTTGAGCTGTGTGGATAATACCGGACTGATTTTGTGCTTCAACTTAAGTACCTAATTCAATTGAATTTCAATTATATCTATATATATACGTATACAAGCACACATGAGGGTTTCTTTGTATGTAATTGTGTATGTATGTATGTACATACATACGTATGTATTTTTTCATGATTATAGCAATTTACCCACTAGATTTATGTATTGGATTATTCATACAGTTTACCTAGATGTATCTATTGATGACTTAAATTTGAACCCTATCTCTCTCTCTCTCTATATATATATATATATATATATAAGGTTGTCAAGAAAGTTCTTGTGGAATTTTAAATTTTGGTTTTAAATTATGTATTTTCAAATTAATTTCCATCAAATTACTTTGACTTTTAAAGTAATCATTTTAAAGCCTGTTTTTCACTCTATCTAATTATGTTACTCTTTTTCTTTTTGAATTATTAGGCCATTTTTTCCGGAACGTTGAATACAACATGGGCAAAAAGTAAATTTGCACAATTTTCTTTTTCCAGTTCAAGCTAGGCCGAAAAGCTGGTGAAACAGCTCACGATATTAATGATGCATTTGGCCCAGGAACTACTAATGAATGTACAGCACAATGGTGGTTCACGAAATTTCATAGAGGTGACAAAATTCTTGAAGATGATAAGTGTAGTGGTCGGCCATCAGATGTTGACAATGATCAACTAAGAGCCTTAGTAGAAGCCAATCCATGCACAGCTTTGAGCTGTGTGGATAATACCGGACTGATTTTGTGCTTCAACTTAAGTACCTAATTCAATTGAATTTCAATTATATCTATATATATATGTATACATGCACACATGTATTAGACATAAAAAATTAATAGATAGCATGTATATTAGACATAACGTATAAAACAATTTCCAACCACTTGAAAGATATTGGAAAAACAAAAATACTTGAGAAATGGGTGCCACACAAATTGAATGACAACCAAAAGAAAAAAAGCACTGTTTTGTTGTCGTCCCTTCTTTTACGCAACAAGAACGACCCATTTCTCGACCAGATTGTGACTTGCAATAAAAAGCGGATTCTTTACGACAACCGGTGACACTCAGCTCAGTGGTAGATGCCGACAAAGCTCCATGGCACTTCCTGAAGCCAAAGTTGCAACAAAAGAAAATCATGGTGACTGTTTGGTGGTCTGTGGCCAGTCTCATCCATCACAGCTTTTTGGATCCAGGCAAAACCATTACGGCGGAGAAGTACTGTCAGCAAATGGATGAAATGTATAAGAAACTCTGACAACAACAGCCAGCATTGGTCAATAGAAAATTACCAATCCTTCTCCACAAAAATGCTTGGCTACATGTCGCATAACTGACCCTACAGTAGTTGATGATGGATGAAAGCACTCCGTCGGTTACGACGACGAGGGTTCCCGTTGATCCGATCAATGGAACAGCCTGCTCATGAAATTAACGTGCAAGTGGCTGAGCACTCCACAGACACGTGTACCCTTAACGTAGTTCCCGGGGATATTCAGCGTGACACAGAGAGTGACAAGGCTGGCCCTTTGAAATACAGGTACAACAGAAACAGGAAGTAAGAGTGAGAGAAAGTTGTGTTGAAAGAGTACAGCAGGGATCACCACCATCCCTGCCGGAGCCTCGTGGAGCTTTTTAGGTGTTTTCGCTCAATAAACACTCACAACACCCGGTCTGGGAATCGAAACCGCGAGTCCGCTGCCCTAACAACTGGGCCATTGCGCCTCCATGACAGAAGTTGAGTGAATTGGACTATGAAACTCTGCCTCATCTGCCATACTTACCAGACCTCTCGCCTACTGACTATCACTTTTTCAAGCATCTTAACAACTTCCCACATGAGAAATGCTTCAAAAACCAAGACAATGCCAAACACGCCTTCAATGACTTCATCACCACCAGAACGCAGGATTTTTATGCTACTGGCATAAATAAACTTGTTTCATGCTGGCAAAAGTGAGTTGATTCTGATGGTGTTTATTTCAATTAATAAAGTTTTGTTTGAACCGAGACATGTGCATCTGAATTTAAAGGTTAAAAACCGCAAGAACTTTCTTGACAACCTAATATATATTATACATACAAATACGTGGACATGTATATGTATGTATTTATGTGTGTGTGCATGTGTGTGTGTGTGTGTATGTGTGTGTTCATCCTTGCATATACTCTTTTTACTCTTTTACTTGTTTCAGTCATTTGACTGCGGCCATGCTGGAGCACCGCCTTTAGTCAAGGCAAATCGACACCAGGACTTATTCTTTGTAAGCTTAGTACTTATTCTATCAGTCTCTTTTGCCGAACCGCTAAGTTACGGGGACGTAAACACACCAGCATCGGTTGTCAAGCGATGTTGGACAAACACAGACACACAAACACACAAACACACACACACACATATATATATATACATATATACGACGAGCTTCTTTCAGTTTCCATCTACCAAATCCACTCACAAGGCTTTGGTCGGCCCGAGGCTATAGTAGAAGACACTTGCCCAAGGTGCCATGTAGTGGGACTGAACCCGGAACCATGTGGTTGGTAAGCAAGCTACTTACCACACAGCCACTCCTGCACCTATGTATACCTATTTGTATGTATATAAGTATTTTCACCAGAGTTTATGCTATAAAAAAAAATTTGAAAATTTATGATTTTTCGATCTCCCCCACTCAGTTGTTTTAGTAAATAATTTTAAAATATTGGAGAGCCTGAGAAATTCATTGCGGGGATTTATCCCCTGATTTAAAAAAGAGGTATGTAAAAGATAAATTAGTTTGATAGCATACTTTTCTGTATATAAATATTTTTTCATACACATAGGCGCAGGAGTGGCTGTGTGGTAAGTAGCTTGCTAACCAACCACATGGTTCCGAGTTCAGTCCCACTGCGTGGCATCTTGGGCAAGTGTCTTCTGCTATAGCCCCGGGCCGACCAATGCCTTGTGAGTGGATTTGGTAGACGGAAACTGAAAGAAGCCTGTCGTATATATATGTGTGTGTGTGTATGTTTGTGTGTCTGTGTTTGTACCCCTAGCATTGCTTGACAACCGATGCTGGTGTGTTTATGTCCCCGTCACTTAGCGGTTCGGCAAAAGAGACCAATGGAATAAGTACTGGGCTTACAAAGAATAACTCCTGGAGTCAATTTGCTCGACTAAAGGCGGTGCTCCAGCATGGCCATAGTCAAACGACTGAAACAAGTAAAAAAAGAAAAATACACATACACATGACCTCACTTGGTCGGTAGTGGGGAGATTTAAATTACCAACTTTTTTCTTCTTTTTTGTTGCTTATATACCCAACAATGAACCACGTGCGTTACTTCCACATCAGCATTCCATAGAATGTCTTCATAAGGAGAAAAATATTGAAAAACATCAAAGCATGTGAGAGTGACAAAGAAACAAGGGAAGGTGGGATGTGGGATGTGCTGGAAACAACAGCCAAATCTCCCTTAAATCACATGCCTATTTCTCTGAAGATATTTACAAATTTGGGGACAGGTTAGCGAAAAGGCTTCGCTCATGGTTTTTAAGTGCATAGTGCCCAAAAACATTGATCATAATCATTCTGGTGTTGGGTGGTGAGGCAGGAGTGAGGTGAAAAAAATGATAAATTTTCAAAAATCTTTTTTGCTAAAAATATGCCCCCATCATATCGAAGAGCATAGTGAAAAAAATTAGAAAATTTCCTGTCAAAACAGAAATTCCAACTTATGTAGGTGTCTTGATTTTGGCATTTTACCCCCTAGATTTATGTATTGGATTAATTATACAGTTTACCTAGACACTTTGTATCTATGTATTTATTGATTTAAATTTGAACCCTATTTTTGAGACTAATCTTTATATATAAAAGTGAGGTTGTGTGCTGTCTGTCTCCTACGATTTAGATTCCTAACTACTCCCACATTTTGCGGTGCCAAAAGCGGGTATCTTATAGTCGTGATTCATATCGAGCCCTTCTGGGTATTAGCGTGCGTCTACGATGAGTCTACGATTTTAAAAATAATTTACCATCATTTTTTCCATTTTTAATGCATTTTTTTCGCTATTATATAAGGGAAGTAACTCTCTAAAAATGTCTACGATGAGTCAACGATTTAAAAAAAAATTACCATAATTTTTTTTCCATTTTTAATGCATTTTTTTTGCTATTTTTTGGCTATAACTCTCTAAAAATGCTTATATAGTTATTTCCCTTACAAACCCGAGCAACGCCGGGCGATACCGCTAGTAATTGATATAAATCATATACTAGTTCGTTTTTTATATACCCACCTATTTTGTTCTATTAATCACATCTTTTTAAAGACTCAAAACAAGTTCATCTTACTATCTTTCCTTCTACTACATTTTCACCATACTTTATTTACTTTATCTAGCTCAGTATATTTTTATATACCATGTTAGTTCAAATATTCTTACTCTCTCTCTCCATTTCTCTCATTCTGTTTAAACTTTCGCCTTATTTATCTTTTTGTTGATATTCCTCTATATTTCATAAACACACTATCTGTAAACTTCTCTCTCATTCCTTTAAATTTTCCCTTTCTCTTCTTTCTTTATTATTACTACATCCAGGTTATCAATTATAACCAACCTAACTCTCTCTCTCTCTCTCTCTCTCTCTCTTATATCACACACCATCTTCACATAATAACCACTACATTTAATTTCCTTTCTAATATTTTACAAAATCTCCCTTCTTCCTCTCTATAAAATTTTTTTTAAGTATTGAGTAAATCAAAATCGAAATGAAAATGAAAATCAAAATTGATCAACATCAATGGAAATTGTAGCTGTGATACCAGTGCCAGTGGCACGTAAGAGAACCATCCGAATGTGGCCATTGCCAGCGCTGCCCCGACTGGCCTCCGTGCCGGTGGCACGTAAAAGGCACCATCCGCTCGTGGCCGTTTGCCAGCCTCGTCTGGCACCTGTGCAGGTGGCATGTAAAAAGCACCCACTACACTCACGGAGTGGTTGGCGTTAGGAGGGGCATCCAGCCATAAAAACACTGCCAGATCAGACTGGGCCTGGTGCAGCTTTCTGGCTTCCCAGACCCCAGTTGAACCGTCAATCCCATGCTAGCATGGAAAGCAGACGCTAAACGATGATGATGATGATGATGATTCTTCCATATATAAATTTGAGAAGATGTTTTTTTATGTGTATACAGAGTTGAAGAATATCTGTAATCCTATTCTGTTGAACTGAAGATATTGCCTTCACTTGCAAAATGTACAACAGTACCTTGCAATTTGTAGCATACAACTAATGCAGATGTGTATAATAATTTATTATGCACTGACATGAAATTCTTTTTGCATGATGTTGGCTGCGAAACGGACATCATCCTATGCATGCCAACTGACGAAATAGATATATTTATTTTAGGGAGAGTTTACGAAAAAAGCAAAAGACAAAGACAGGTGGTGTACAAAACAAACAGATGAATAAGTTTAACGCTCAGGAATAGAAAAAGTCTTTTACGTTTCGAGCCTACGCTCTTCTACAGAAAGGGACACAGAAAAAAAACAAGGAGAGAAAAAAATGTGTGTAGTGGCTAACGATCTATCATCTTCTGATTTTCTTAGATTCCATATATGTACATCATCATC
>NC_042999.1:156836001-157106001 GCF_006345805.1 Octopus sinensis
GTTTTTAAAAGAAATATATTTTACTAGGAAAAAATATGAGGAAACAGAAAAAAAAAATTGGTGGTTTGTGAGTGTTTTCAAAACTCAATCTCTGTTTGAGGAAATTTCTGAAACAATGAAAAATCAATTAATTTTGTATCATTTTGCCAGTTTAGTGTTAAAATTTGTTAATAGAAATTAGGCACAGGAGTGGCTGTGTGGTAAGTAGCTTGTTTACCAACCACATGGTTCCGGGTTCAGTCCCACTGCGTGGCATCTTGGGCAAGTGTCTTCTACTATAGCCTCGGGCCGACCAAAGCCTTGTGAGTGGATTTGGTAGACGGAAACTGAAAGAAGCCCGTCGTATATATACGTTTGTGTGTCTGTGTTTGTCTCCCTAACATTGCTTGACAACCGATGCTGGTGTGTTTATGTCTCCGTTACTTAGCGGTTCGGCAAAAGAGACCGATAGAATAAGTACTGGGCTTACAAAGAATAAGTCCCGGCATGGCCGCACTCAAATGACTAAAACAAGTAAAAGAGTTAAGAGTGTGATGTTGATTATGATGACATATTTATACTCTATGCTGCGATTCTGTTTATTAGTTCTGTATGTTCGGAGAAAAAACTGCAGTAGTTGTAGGGTTTTTAAACTTAAATTGCGGTTAGGATCTTGATGTCAACTCTTATCAAAGTTTTCCAGCAAGGATCATTCATCCTTTTTATTTTATTTTTTAGGATAGTAAGTTGTTCTTTGAGGGTTATTCGGCTGTTACTTCTAGCAAGTCCAGTGGTTGATTCAAGAAGTAATGTTAACTTATAGTAGCAGTAGAAAAGCTTGATGTAGAGAAGGTGGACAAAATACCTTGTGGTATTCAGTTAAGTATCTTGACATACTAATTTCAAGTCCCACCGGGGTTAATTTATCTTTCCTTCTCTGGAGACCAATAAAATAAAGTATGACTCAATTGAACAGTGAGAAGTTTGCTTCATAACCACGTGGTTTCGAATTTGATTGTACTCCGCGACGACAGTTTGGTCATGTGTCTTCTCTAGTTTTGAGCTGAACTACGTATTGTGAGGGAAATTTGGTAGAGAGAAACTATGCGGAAGCCTACCGTGCGCGTGTGTACATATATGTACGTCAGTGTGTGCGCGTCTACGGATGTCTGCGTGTGTGGCAGCTGTTGGATCTTTTCGGTTTGAACGTATACTGGTAGAATGTGTTTATAAAACACCTTTTTCTCTTTGCTTTCTTGAGAAAATTCTATAGTCTGTAAGATATTTGTTGTTTTTTCTTCAATTTCTGCAATTTCAACCAATCACTGACGTCTATTGAGGTAAAAAAACAACATTCTGTGCCGTATGAATATGTCCCTAGTTTAAGAAACAGATTGGGTTTATTTACATTTGTGAAGAAAAAAAAGATACCCTTCCCTCCACCCCTAACCCTAACTCTAACCCCAACTAACCCTAACCCTAAAACAGATTGAAATGCAATAGATCGATACTAGGGTAATAATTA
Source organism: Octopus sinensis (assembly GCF_006345805.1). Classification (NCBI taxonomy): domain Eukaryota; kingdom Metazoa; phylum Mollusca; class Cephalopoda; order Octopoda; family Octopodidae; genus Octopus; species Octopus sinensis. The sequence goes on from NC_042999.1 coordinate 156,837,506, forward strand.
TGGGTGACAATTTCATATGACACCGCTAGAAAAAACTGCCGTTCAAACCGAAAAGATCCCAGCTGTTAAATGTTCTGAGGTTGATTTAATCCCACGTTATGTGGTTTTTACAGCTCAATTCTGCCGAGGTCGATTTTGTCTTTCATGCTTTCGGAATCGATAAAATAAGTACCACATGAGCACTGGAGTTGATGTATTTGACTAGACCATCCCTCATCTACCCCCAAAATTTCAGGCCTTGTGCCTACAGTAGAAAAAATTATTATATTTATTTTCTATTAGCATCAGAAACAATTTTTAGTTGTAATAGCAAAAGTTTCTTCTAGGGAAGCACTCCGTCGGTTACGACGACGAGGGTTCCGGTTGATCCGATCAACGGAACAGCCTGCTCGTGAAATTAACGTGTAAGTGGTTGAGCACTCCACAGACACGTGTACCCTTAACGTAGTTCTCGGGGATATTCAGCGTGACACAGAGAGTGACAAGGCCGGCCCTTTGAAATACAGGTACAACAGAAACAGGAAGTAAGAGTGAGAGAAAGTTGTGGTGAAAGAGTACAGCAGGGATCACCACCATCCCTGTCGGAGCCTCGTGGAGCTTTAGGTGTTTTCGCTCAATAAACACTCACAACGCCCGGTCTGGGAATCGAAACCGCGATCCTACGACCGCGAGTCCGCTGCCCTAACCACTGGGCCATTGCGCCTCCACCAATAGCAAAAGTATCACCACTGATTATTATATAAACATGTCAAGGCGTCGAGCTGGCAGAAACGTTAGCACGTCGGGCGAAATGCGTAGCCGTATTTTGTCTGCCGTTACGTTCTGAGTTCAAATTCCGCCGAGGTCGACTTTGCCTTTCATCCTTTCGGGGTCGATTGAATAAGTACCAGTTACGCACTGGGTCGATGTGATCGACTTAATCCGTTTGTCTGTCCTTGTTTGTCCTCTCTGTGTTTAGCCCCTTGTGGGTAGTAAAGAAATGGATATAAACATCGTCAGTCAGAAAGCCGACAAACGGTTGTTTTCCGACTGAAATACCCTGAATAATTTCTAATTATTGTACACAGACACTCGCTATTCTCGCTATCGTAAATGCAGTGATCCAGTAAATTGACCTGTTAGAAATATTTGACCTACGATTTTTATTGTTCACCAAGTGCGATATAAAATAATTACAAGTTTCAAAAATTCTATCAAAGAGCATTGTTAACGGGTGCAAGAAACAGGTAGGGTACCGGGCTCGATTTAATCGGCTACACTCCATCTCATGATAAAAATCATTATTATTAAGGGTAGCAACAACCGTATCACTTCACCGAAGTGTGGGTCATTGTATCGGCAGGTCTTGAAGAAAATCAAACGTTTCCAAAAGCACACACTTCGTGCAGTCATAAGGATCTGATGGAAGGACTATATCATCAATGAAGAGGTTCTACTCCGGGCCGGACTGCCCAGTATTAAAGCTACCTTGGCATCGCGTCCACTGTTCGGGATACATCATACGTATACCCCAAATGCACCTCTTCCGTCAACTCCTCTTTGTGGAGTTTGCCTCAGGCACCAGTTCACGTGGAGCCCCTAAATTCCGTTTCTGAGACCAACTCAAGGCCACTCTCCTCTGCTGCTCCATTGACCTAAATACCTAGGAGACAATTGTCAAGGACCGTCCAAAGTGGCGGCATATCATCATCATCATCAAAGGAACGGACAGATGGAAAATAACACACGTCAAGAGGCAGAGATCAGGCGTCGAACACGCAAACAGCGACTCGCATTTCCTTGCACCCTGCCAACTTTCCCTTAGCCTGAACATCCACCTCAGGTACCGGCACCCTTCAGGATGAAGAGGCTCAATCATTCGCTACAGATTAACTACTCGCATATGAGTTAATGCCAACGACCTTGTAATGGTAGACATGGTATGATACGACCCCCACATCATTGGCAAGCCGTAAAAAGGAGATCTTTTCCCTTTGAACGGCAGATTGAGAAATTAATTTTTTTCTAACTAAACACTTTCAAACTTCGGACACTGGCAGAATGTGTCATATAAAACATCTTTTACTCTTAGCGTTTTTGAGAAAAGTTTATATTTACGAAGTTATTTCGTGTTAAAGTTGTCGTATTTCGGTAATTTCAACCAATCAATGACGTGTATTCAGCTGAATAAAATTACTGCCGTTGTTTGTCAACAACAACTATCGGCGGTATATATTCCGCTTGTCACTGTTATTTATGGCATCGTTCGTGCGTTTGTACTGGTTTTAGCTTTAGGGTTTTAGGGTTTGGATTAAAGTTTTAGGGTTTTAGAGTTAGAGTTACGGGGAAAAAAATGAAAAATGAAGAGATTAGAAGGGTAGTGATAGGGGGCAAAAAGTCTTTCCGAAAATAGTAGCTGAAAAAATAGGAAAAAAACCTAAAAGCAGAAGAAATGCACGAACGATTGTGGTAGTGCCATGAAGTAAACATGCTTCAGATACACTCGTTTATTCATACGAACGTAACTGAGATGAAATGTCATAAATAACAGCGACAAACGAAATATATACCACCGATAGTTGTTGTTGACAAACAACAGCAGTAATTTTATTCAGCTGAATACACGTCATTGATTGGTTGAAATTACCGAAATACGACAACTTTAACACGAAATAACTTCGTAAATATAAGCTCTTCTCAAAAACGCTAAGAGTAAAACATGGTTTATATGACATATTCTACCAGTATACGAAGTTTGAAAGTGTTTAGTTACAAAAAATTATTTTCTAAATCTTATGGTCAGAAGGTAAATATCCTAAGTCCGTAGATTCGGGTGGCGCGTTGGGCAAGTGCTAGCAACCCCTTAGCCTCCCGTGCCAGGGATACAGTGAAGATGTTGGCAGCAGAACGCTGGATAGCCGACAATGCGAAGGAGTCCTAGACCAACAGCTTGAAGATAATTGCAGCCAAGCGGAAGATCTGTACTGTCAGACAACACTTGGGTGTCAACCTAGCGACTGAGCTGCTACTACGGGGCCGTCTCATCGTTGACCATGCTCTTTGCACTCTTGTACACTACTTGATTCTTGGCATGGAGGTCCAGTGAAGCAGTCTGATGGTGTGTGTGCGTGGGGGGAGGGACGATGTCATCTGCCTTACTCAATATCCAAAGGCCCTTTTGTTCCCTAACAGAATAGTCAACGTCAAACTACAACGGACAGCCGACGACGATGATAACGATGGACAACAAAGTGAAAAGAAAACAACAGGGCGATACTTCGGTATAGGTACACACGTGACTTTGTTTACATTTCTGAAGATAACAGAAATCCTTTTCTCCCACCCCTAACCCTAACCCTACCCCCCACCATATATAAAAAAAAAAACCCTTTCTTGAAATGTATCCGGTACTTCTGGTACTTACACCGGTACATATACCGAAGGTTCGCCAACAACGGCCAAAACATTCCACGATAAACTACAGATTTTGGCGATCTTTCGTCTCTAGTAGACCTTTCCGTCGATTTCCGTAAAAAATTTTTTTTTTTTACATATGGGCTTGCGGGAACTTTTGAAGTAATATACATACATATACACATACACCGAGTAAAAAATTTCAGTTATCTCTTTCTTTCACACATTACTCTGTCTCTTCACACACACTAACAGAAGCACTTCACTTACACAACATACTGTCTGTCTCCCACACCCCATCAAACACACACACACACACACACATGTACATCAATGCTTCACATGCACGGTAACTTCAAAAGAACTTCCCTCGTCATACAATCGCTTTCTCTTAGTCTCTTTCGCCCTCATTACTTCAAAAGTTCCCGCAAGCCCATATGTAAAAAAAAAAAAAATTTTTTTACGGAAATCGACGGAAATCGACGGAAATCGACGGAAAGGTCTACTAGAGACGAAAGATTGCCCAGATTTTTTTTTAAAGCTCGTAATAATGCAACGTTATGTAGGAACTCAAGAGAATCTCGAACAAACTCTTCTCCACTTCCATTTGAGTTTATTTGGTGTCATGTTCACAATCACAACACATTCATGGCATTCACCAAATGTATCAGACGTTGCTATGCTAGGTAATGTCGATTATAAATTATGATTTTGTTTTCTCCTTTTCCTTTTATTCACTGCACTTCTTTTAGCTTTGTTGTCCACCGATACAGGTACCTAACTGAATAGTGGAGGCGCAATGGCCCAGTGGTTAGGGCAGCGGACTCGCGGTCATAGGATCGCGGTTTCGATTCCCAGACCGGGCGTTGTGAGTGTTTATTGAGCGAAAACACCTAAAGCTCCACGAGGCTCCGGCAGGGGATGGTAGTGATCCCTGCTGTACTCTTTCACCACAACTTTCTCTCACTCTCACTCTTACTTCCTGTTTCTGTTGTACCTGTATTTCAAAGGGCCGGCCTTGTCACTCTCTGTGTCACGCTGAATATCCCCGAGAACTACGTTAAGGGTGCACGTGTCTGTGGAGTGCTCAGCCACTTACACGTTAATTTCACGAGCAGGCTGTTCCGTTGATTCGGATCAACCGGAACCCTCATCGTCGTAACCGACGGAGTGCTTCCATCCACTTAACTGAATATCGTCTTGAGATCTCTAATAATTCCATTCATATCTAGGATGCATTAAAGGAATGTTAAAGGTTTGGGTTTTTTTTTTCTTCCTATGAGGTTACGAGGATTATATGACAAATGTCAGCTGAATTAATTGGGGAAAACAATATTTTGAAAGAAATGATATTTATCTACTATAATACTTTTGTAACATCAGCTGTAAGAGTTTAGACTTCCATTCCCTACATCAGACTCAAGACATCCAAAATGTGTCTTGGTGTTAGTTTGATATTGTTTATACATAGGTTAACCTTGGTCAAGCAAATCTATGATCAAAGACGTTCCAGGTATGACCATCCTGTCATTTTATCTATATCGTAGTCGCTGGAACCTGACTTTGCTTTATAGGCGGCGAGCTGGCAGAAACGTTAGCACGCCAGGCGAAATGCGTAGCCGTATTTCGTCTGCCGTTACGCTCTGAGTTCAAATTCCGCCGAGGTCAACTTTGCCTTTTATCCTTTCGGGGTCGATAAATTAAGTACCAGTTACGCACTGGAGTCGATGTAATCGATTTAATCCCTTTGTCTGTCCCCTCTGTGTTTAGCCCCTTGTGGACAATAAAGAAATATATATTATAGTCTATATTGTTTGAAGGGTCCTTTATTCATGACGGGTGAGAATGATTTGAATGAAATTTGTCGCTCTTTCTTGCAGTTGGGTGATTGTGTCGGTGTCACTTATTTTATTTTCTATCTTAATACTTTAATCTGAAGAGACTAGCAAGATTGATGCTGATAATGCCTATCTTGAACTACTGCAAGTTAACAACTGTACGATGAACATAGGTGAAAAGTGGACTCTTTTTTGCAAATTAAAGTTGATTACTTTCCTTGAAGAAATAAAATATTTTGGGATAAAATATTTAGCTAGTCTAGTTAGTTATTTAGCTACTTTGATTTATTTTCAAGGCTCATAAAATATTGCTTGCGCATGCAATTGGAAATTATTAGTGGTTCCTTGGATCTTTTCGGTTTGAACGGCAGTTTTTTAAAATAATTTCCACGTAACTAAACACTTTTAAACTTCGTATACTTGTAGAATGTGTTTATAAAACATCTTTTTCTCTTGGCTTTATTGAAAAAATTCTATAGTTTGTAAGATATTTGTTGTTTTTTCTTCAATTTATGCAATTTCAACCAATCAATTACGTCTATTGAGGTGAAAACATTCTGTGCCGTATGAAAATGTCCCTCGTTTAAGAAACAGATTGGGTTTATTTACATTTGTGAAGAAAAAAAGATACCCTGCCCCCCACCCCTAACCCTAACCTTAACTCTAAAATAGATTGAAATGCAATAGATCGATACTAGGGTCATAATTATGGATGACAATTTCATATGACACCGCTAGAAAAAACTGCCGTTCAAACCGAAAAGATGCGGTTCCTTTTTATTGTTCTTTGAACAAATAAGAAAGAAAAAGAACGGTCAACACGCCATAAGAAATGACTAAAACAATTTATGAGCAATTATCACGAAGGTTGCGAATGAAGCTAAAATAATGATTTCTAACATTTCTACAAGGCATTCTCGATTTAATTGTTAAACTGGCTTCAGCACGTGAGAAGGAATGAAAATCAAGATCGTCTCCGTCAGGATATGAATTTAGAATATAAAGCGATGTTTGCCTTTTTGTCCAGCATTCAGCTGTTTTGTTTGATTTGTTGGGTTTGTTTTTTTAAATAAAATCACTGAAGATCTCTTGAAACAAGGAAGTAGCAAAGATATTGCTTTGCCTTTTATTTGCTGGCTTTAGTTACAAATGTATTTACACAACAACAGATCTAAGAACTGCTCTCCCACCACCCACAAAAGTCAACTACCTACCTGCATTACATTACATTACATACATATCTGAGGCTATAAAGATCTGCAACACTTTAAAATTTAAAGGGTGCAAGGTTGTGCAAAAGATGGCGAAGACAACAAAACCTATTTTTACTTTTAAAAATCTTTTTTTTTATAACCTTAGTTTCTAATCAGAATAAATTTTAAACTCCTATCCAGAAGATAAACATATGCGTAAAAATATGAATGTATATGTGCACCTTTTCTAATTCTTTGAATTTTTCATATAAAAATGGGTTTTGTTTCTAAGGATTAAATCGTTATCATTTGGATTAAGATAAAGATATAGAAATTATGTCTTGAATTTCAGAAAAGTCGGATCTTTACGGTTTGAACGGCAGTTTTTAACATAATTTCTAGGTAACTAAAAAATTTTAAACTTCGTATACTGGTAGAATGTGTTTATAAAACATCTTTTTCTCTTGGCTTTATTGAGAAAATTCTATAGTTTGTAAGATATTTGTTGTTGTTTTTTTTTTCTTCCTATGAGGTTACGAGGATTATATGACAAATGTCAGCTGAATTAATTGGGGAAAACAATATTTTGAAAGAAATGATATTTATCTACTATAATACTTTTGTAACATCAGCTGTAAGAGTTTAGACTTCCATTCCCTACATCAGACTCAAGACATCCAAAATGTGTCTTGGTGTTAGTTTGATATTGTTTATACATAGGTTAACCTTGGTCAAGCAAATCTATGATCAAAGACGTTCCAGGTATGACCATCCTGTCATTTTATCTATATCGTAGTCGCTGGAACCTGACTTTGCTTTATAGGCGGCGAGCTGGCAGAAACGTTAGCACGCCGGGCGAAATGCGTAGCCGTATTTCGTCTGCCGTTACGCTCTGAGTTCAAATTCCGCCGAGGTCAACTTTGCCTTTTATCCTTTCGGGGTCGATAAATTAAGTACCAGTTACGCACTGGAGTCGATGTAATCGATTTAATCCCTTTGTCTGTCCCCTCTGTGTTTAGCCCCTTGTGGGCAATAAAGAAATATATATTATAGTCTATATTGTTTGAAGGGTCCTTTATTCATGACGGGTGAGAATGATTTGAATGAAATTTGTCGCTCTTTCTTGCAGTTGGGTGATTGTGTCGGTGTCACTTATTTTATTTTCTATCTTAATACTTTAATCTGAAGAGACTAGCAAGATTGATGCTGATAATGCCTATCTTGAACTACTGCAAGTACGATGAACATAGGTGAAAAGTGGACTCTTTTTTGCAAATTAAAGTTGATTACTTTCCTTGAAGAAATAAAATATTTTGGGATAAAATATTTAGCTAGTCTAGTTAGTTATTTAGCTACTTTGATTTATTTTCAAGGCTCATAAAATATTGCTTGCGCATGCAATTGGAAATTATTAGTGGTTCCTTGGATCTTTTCGGTTTGAACGGCAGTTTTTTAAAATAATTTCCACGTAACTAAACACTTTTAAACTTCGTATACTTGTAGAATGTGTTTATAAAACATCTTTTTCTCTTGGCTTTATTGAAAAAATTCTATAGTTTGTAAGATATTTGTTGTTTTTTCTTCAATTTATGCAATTTCAACCAATCAATTACGTCTATTGAGGTGAAAACATTCTGTGCCGTATGAAAATGTCCCTCGTTTAAGAAACAGATTGGGTTTATTTACATTTGTGAAGAAAAAAAGATACCCTGCCCCCCACCCCTAACCCTAACCTTAACTCTAAAATAGATTGAAATGCAATAGATCGATACTAGGGTCATAATTATGGATGACAATTTCATATGACACCGCTAGAAAAAACTGCCGTTCAAACCGAAAAGATGCGGTTCCTTTTTATTGTTCTTTGAACAAATAAGAAAGAAAAAGAACGGTCAACACGCCATAAGAAATGACTAAAACAATTTATGAGCAATTATCACGAAGGTTGCGAATGAAGCTAAAATAATGATTTCTAACATTTCTACAAGGCATTCTCGATTTAATTGTTAAACTGGCTTCAGCACGTGAGAAGGAATGAAAATCAAGATCGTCTCCGTCAGGATATGAATTTAGAATATAAAGCGATGTTTGCCTTTTTGTCCAGCATTCAGCTGTTTTGTTTGATTTGTTGGGTTTGTTTTTTTAAATAAAATCACTGAAGATCTCTTGAAACAAGGAAGTAGCAAAGATATTGCTTTGCCTTTTATTTGCTGGCTTTAGTTACAAATGTATTTACACAACAACAGATCTAAGAACTGCTCTCCCACCACCCACAAAAGTCAACTACCTACCTGCATTACATTACATTACATACATATCTGAGGCTATAAAGATCTGCAACACTTTAAAATTTAAAGGGTGCAAGGTTGTGCAAAAGATGGCGAAGACAACAAAACCTATTTTTACTTTTAAAAATCTTTTTTTTTATAACCTTAGTTTCTAATCAGAATAAATTTTAAACTCCTATCCAGAAGATAAACATATGCGTAAAAATATGAATGTATATGTGCACCTTTTCTAATTCTTTGAATTTTTCATATAAAAATGGGTTTTGTTTCTAAGGATTAAATCGTTATCATTTGGATTAAGATAAAGATATAGAAATTATGTCTTGAATTTCAGAAAAGTCGGATCTTTACGGTTTGAACGGCAGTTTTTAACATAATTTCTAGGTAACTAAAAAATTTTAAACTTCGTATACTGGTAGAATGTGTTTATAAAACATCTTTTTCTCTTGGCTTTATTGAGAAAATTCTATAGTTTGTAAGATATTTGTTGTTGTTTTTTTTCTTCAATTTCTGCAATTTCAACCTATCACTGACGTCTATTGAGGTGAAAACATTCTGTGCCTTATGAATATGTCGCTCGTTTAAGAAACAGATTGGGTTTATTTACATTTGTGAAGAAAAATAGATACCCTTCCCCCACCCCTAACCCTAACCCTAAAAGAGATTGAAATGCAATAGATCGATACTAGGGTCATAATTATGGGTGACAATTTCATATGACACCGCTAGAAAAAACTGCCGTTCAAACCGAGAAGATCCGAAAAGTCTTGCATATTAAATTGGTAAAATACGAGTATGCATGAACTACCCCACCCCCGTTCTTCAAAGCCATTGCTTAAAAAGTATTATAGGTTCGAATATAAACCTATAATTTGAAATGATGTGTTGCATGTTTCGAAGCAATTAGCTATAAATGTCTTGCTTTTTTTTAGATGAAATTTCACACCTTCTAAGCAGCTGGTTTCGGCTATAGTATTATATTTCATTTATTTTTATTTATTTTATTTCCTACACTAAACAGCCACGCCAAGCTTGAGTTTGTATTTAATGGAATTTTTAGGAGATATTACACCAACATTCCTTAGCATCAGAAGTATTTTCTTCATGTTTGTCCCAGAGCAGTTCGGATGGCATTGTATATTGTTTCAACAACACGATCATGCTGCATAGAAAATAACTTGATAATGTTTTGGGGAAGCTGTAGATCACCCTGAAATATCTTTCACAATGCTATAGAGTGGGAAAGAAAAAATAACAAGACCACCGTCGTTTACATTTTCGATTTGGTTGTTTCCCCAAGTTCTACAATCAAGTATGAAAATCTCTTTTGACCAAAGGTAATCCCCGCATTAGTTGAACACATTTGTTATTAAATTCAGCCTTGCAGTTATTTTCAATTTAGATATTTAAGTCTTCAACAAAGGAATTTATGTTAAAATTGGTCTTTCTTATTACTGAATGCCCAGGAGTATATCAACTTAATTTATGCGGAAGAAATGACAGAAAAATATAAAAAACAAGCGTTGGGATATCCCTTTCGAAAACGTTATAGCATCAGAGAGAGTCGTCGTGCTCTGAGTTAGAAAGAAAAGGGTGGTTGACTAAATCTTCCAATGGTGATTGGTGGAACATTTAGACAGACTGTGATTCCAGCAGCTGTAACTTACCTGTAATTGACTCACACCGCCACAAAATTCCCGCAAGGATGAAGTCAAGACAACACAGTTTTATTAACAAGAGATTGTTCTGCATTTTCACAATCCCTCATTTCTACCTCCTGCCCATTAGTTACAATTTTGTTGGACTTGCAATGGTCTTAGAGTAACTCATTGAGGTAGCTTGAAGCAACAGGCTTCTAATTCCAGCTATTGATTGAAGATTTTCAATTCACAATATTACATATGTAAGGCCGTACTGTTTGTGCTATGGCAAGTGAGTTTGGCTTGTTAATTACGAATTATCTCACTTGAAGTCTTTTGTTCGTATTTTACAATTATCAATTTACTCATAAGAGCTGGAGTTCTCATAAGACATAGTCGGTGATACCAAATATTTTATCTGGCGGCGCATGTAGCAGACATTTTCCCCTAAATGTTTAGCCCAGGCCAACTTTGAGCAAGCACACCTGTGATAAAATGCATTCTAGCCCCGATTGTCCGGTCTTTTTTAAGGGTATCTTGAACTACATTTACCAATATCTTTTCCTCATCTAAGCTGGTAGGGTTCGACTTAAAGAAAATTTGACTGCAAACAAGAGCCTTTGTTGTTTCCTCTCGAGTTTTGCTGTCCAGGTAGCTGGTTTTTAGTAATTTAGTTGTTTTTCTCCGTACACAGCAGTTATCTGTCGGGCACTGTTTCATGGCAGATTGACACACGACTGTAGAGTCATATTTATGTAATATAGTGAGCATTGATTGCCCAATATTTATCACATAGAGGCATCACCACCATATGAATTCTTGTAACATGGAATTCCGAAAGGCAAACCTATATTCCCATTGATTTCCATGTTATAAATTGGGGTATTTCCCGACTGATATATATATATATATATATATATATATATATATACAGAGAGAGAGAGAGAGAGAAAATAGTAAAAAGTGAAAAAACTACAGAAGGCTTGTTTTAAAAAGGTTAAAAAATATATATTTGAGTCAATATGTCTGAAGAATGTTATAAATTTTTTTCATACGATGACATAGTTTTTGAAGAAATGACCGGTTTCGCGTTCAGCTTTTCTTCAAAAACTGTCATTGTATGAAAAAAATTTATAACATTCTTCAGACATATTGACTCAAATATATATAAATATATTTTTTAACCTTTTAAAACAAGCCTTCTGTAGTTTTTTCACTTTTAACTATTTTCTATATATTCAACCACGTGCTTTCACACACCAACTTTCTCACCTATATATATATATATATATATATATATATATATATATATATATATATATATATATATATATATATATATATATATATATATATACAGCGGTGCCTTGACTTACAAGTTTAATTTGTTCCGTGACGGAGCTTGTAACTCAAATTACTCGTATGTCAAATCAATTTTCCTCATTCAAAAGAATTGAAATGTCATTAAACCGTTCTGGGCCCCACAAAAAAAACACTGCAATTTTTTTTGTTACATGTTTTTTAATAAGAAAAAATTACTTATGAATAACGGATGTTGTATTTAAAAAAAACAATACAATAGGATGTGCTTCAAGAAACCGATTTTATTAAGTATAATGAACAGCATTTACATTGGAGATCAGACGACTTCAGGATGCTGGCAGAGTTGGATGAGAAAGGCTGAACTGAATAACTGAATTTTATTCGCTGATTTTCCCCCTTTTCGCCACGCTTTCCTCACTTTTATCTGCAGAAGTTTTCGATAAAAACCTATCCAATGAGGTCTGTTTCATCCTCCCTTTCAGAATGTTTCTGAAATGAGCTAGGCAAGTGTCATTAAATATCACCGTAGCACGCCCAATTGCAACTTTTTCTGGGTGTTTCTTTTGAAAAATGTGCAACGTAAATTCGTCTCTCCTTTTATTATATATACGTGCATTCGAACGCAGCAGATAACAGCTAGCCTTTGGCTGCAATTTGGCCCCTGTTGTATCCACTACTCTTATTGGTTGGTATTGGCGCAATTTATCTCTTATTCTGTCGCGCCAATTTGCCGCTTATAACCAATCGGAACCTCTAAAATAAATCACGTAAGACAACCTGTTCTCAACCCAGTTTTGAATCTACAGCTCATTATAAAAACCCAGCTTCTCTTCGTCTCAAAGCCTTTCGCTTTCAGACCAGATCTTGCTGGTAGCAATTTTTCGCGTTAATCATTGTTTGATCCCTGTTAGACGTAAGCCACATTGTTGATTAATTGTTGAAAGTCCCCCGTAAGGATAAACCTATTGTTTGATTTCACTGTTGAATTTTTAAATTGTTAGTTGCTGTATTTTGCTGTATTTTTATAATTGTTTTCTTCCTCATTTATGGGTGAAGTAGTGAAAAGAGGAAGGATGGAAAGTGAACCAGTCCCAGCCGGCACCTATGCTGCAGCCACTGGAAGAAGTTTAACTGCAGACGTACTACAGTTTAGCGAAGTGAAAATGGAGGAAAAAAAGCTAAAGGAGTTTAACAGACTGATTGAAAAGGAGGGAACCAGTTTGAGGTTGACGCCGCCACAAGAATTGCCAGCGAGCGTAACTAAGCGTTCAGTAGTATATAGAACGCTGTCCACGGCAACGAAAATAATTGAAATAGCTAGTGTGGAAGCCATAGAAGAGTGTTTGAAGGAGTTAAAGAACCTCACAACTTTCTATTCCAGAGGGGAAAATACGGCACAGTGGAGGTAAGGTTCGCTAGCGAGCAAAAAGCGATAAACCACTCCACTATGGTGCTAAGGACACCAGAGTGGGTACTTCTGCCGACTTAATGTGGCAAACGAGTGGCCAGGGTAAGGATAGGCAGAGTACGCCCGGAGATTGAGGAGGCGTGGCTGGTGGCAGCCATTATGTACAATATGGAGGAGGCGAAGGAGAAAGTAATGAGAATGAAAGAGGTAAACTGTTGGTGATACGACCTCGAGGTGGCGCTCCAGGTTAGTTTGCAATACTTGCACAAAATAGCAGAGGAGGTGATACTGCCGGAGGAAGTGAAATTAAGAGTAGTGGTGGAGAGAAGACCTCCAACCTGTTACCAGTGTGGAATAAGGGGACAAATGAGAGCAAGGTGTCCCACAAATGAGAGCAAGGTGTCCCCAGAATGACGTGAAAGGTGAACAGGAACAGCAGCAACAGAGTGACAAGCAGGAGAAAAATGCCGAAGTGGCGACCCCAGTGAGTGAGAAGTGTTCAGAGAAGGTGGAGGAGGATTATACAGTGGTAAATATGAAAAAGAAAAGGAAGGAAGACGTGAACTCACCCCCAAAGAGTCCACTAAAGAAAGGGAAAGAAAATAAACAGGAAGAGACACAGCAGAAGATTCCAACAATATCAACAAGGGAAACCAACGTCGAAATTCAAGTGGAAAAACAGGAACAAGTAACAAAAATAGAATCAAAAGAGAAATGGCGTATGGTGACATATTCGAAAAACACGGAAATGGAAAAGAGAATAACCAAAATGAAATCGGTGGTGAGAGTGAAGTTAACAACGGAACATTATCCAGCGAACACCAAGGCACTTGTAATTGACCAAGAGAGATGTGCAAGATTGAGAGAATTATTTGGAAATAAGATGGACCCAGCAGCAGTACGCGTGGAGTTTGATGACTTGCCGCCTGTAATAGATTATGAGGACCTAATACCGTTCATAAAATGGTGATAAGAAAAGAGGAAGAAGAAAGTAAATGTTTGGAATTTTAATAAAACTGATACAAAAAGGGGAAAAAAGAGAAAAAAGAAAAAGATATAAAAACACTAAACTAAAACATTTAAAATTATATTGCTTGCGAATGGGGAGCATATAGCCATTTCACCTCCATTATTATAATTCATCCTTCATTCGTTCGTTCTGTGTTTTATGTCCCCACTGTAGTGTCCTGTCTGTCCTGGTGCTGTCCCCTCTGTTTTATGACCGCAGTGCCAAAATAAAGAATCACTTTCGGTTCCAGACCTTTTTAGGTCTAGCCACTGAACACACAAGACACAGCCAGTTCCAGAGACGACACCACAGCAGTCACTTTGAAACTTACCAACTTCATCTAACAACCGTCTTCGTCGCCACCATCATGTTCTTAATGTCGTCAACATCATCTCTCTACGTACACAGCTCAACCAGCAACTCGCTCAGGTTCCAACACTTCACTGTTCGTGAATTACCGTATTTGACGGCATATTAGACGCACCCTCATTTCAGCAGGTCAAATTCAGGAAAAAAAGTTTCAAGTGTATTTAAGCATATATTGTTTGAAAGCAGTCTAGCAGCACATTACAGAAGCAGAAAACATTGCTGTATAAAAGCAAGCATACAGAAGGAAAGTATACAAATTACAATAGTAATCATCTTTTTAACCAGAAAACTCTTCATCATCTTCTACACCAGAAAAGTCTTCGTCATCATCTAATATTTTTTCTTCATAAGCAGCAGGCATTTTTTGTGCAATGGATGTTTTTGTACGCATTGATAAACCCTTCCGTTTCATAAACCTGTAACACCAACCTTCTGTTCCTGCAAAGTTCTGTATCCCTCGTTGTTCTGCTACTCTCATGGCCTCATGAATTATCATTTTGGTAGATACACTTCTCCCTGAGTTTCTCTCATCAAGCACCCACGTTTTTATATCATCCTCAAGTTCTGACCAATGTGGGACTGGACAACGAAGGTTATGTTTACCTTTCTGTGCTCTCATCAGCTGCTCTTCTTGCTGTCGCCAGACACGTATCATTTTTTCTGTAGGTGGTGGCCCAAAAACCCTTGCTGCTGCTCTATTTCCATGCTCCTTGGCATAATCTACCACTCGTAGTTTGTAGGAGATTTTGTAGCTTGATCTTTTTGCTGCCATAGCCGTGAGGGTGCTTGTACTGTTGTAGTGTGTTTTGTTATGATCATAAACTTTGTTGTACCAAGATATCCAACCTACCTCCGTATATACACGAACTCGCAACGATCATGTGCATTCCGTAGTTTTACTCCTCACCGTCAGATGGCATCGAGTTAGGGTTCCGATCAGCTGATATTAGTAAAAGTGTGTCATGGATCGCAGCCTAACAATTTACGGTAGATTGCTTTGATTTTTACGATAATTCGTATTTTAAAGTAATAATACTGGTAATAATAATAATAATAATAATAGCAATAAAATAATGATGCATGAGTACGGAAAATATCATTAAGGCGTTAGCGTAGGTAGAAATACTTATCGTAAGCTAGGTTAGTGAGCGTCTGGGAGAAGATTAGCCTACGGGAGGGTCTTAACTTCGCATATTACACGCAGGGCGATTTTTTGGAAAAAAAGTGCTCCTATATGCCGTCAAATACGGTACTTCACCATGGATCAACAGCGAATATACAACCTGCAAGAACTCCTGTACCAAGTGACCCAGGCAGCAGTATCACAGCCACGACTTCACGTTCGACATGTACCTGCAACCGGCTCAGCATCTTATCCGCAACTTCTTGATACAGTATTTCAACTGCTGTGTACAATTGACTACGAACTGGTATTCTCATTCTTGTGTCTATGAACTCCTCACTTCGATGGCTATAGACTCTTTCACTATCTACTTCTTCATTGCCATTCTTATATGTTTTTCACACGTACATACATCTATGTTTACACACACACACACATACAGTTTGTTCTCATGACTGCCAGTCAATTATTCTGTATACATGACGCACACACAGACACATGTTATTACCTCAATAAATCTTCTCTTAACCATTCTACTCGGCTGTATCTCTCTTTTCTCTCTGGCACTTATATGTACTATTCAAATATATATATATATACATATATATATATATTGTATCGACCATGCGATGTACTAAAGAGCCATTCCCCTCATCTCGCATCGCACGGTCCCTTACAAAAGTCAGAAAGTTTCTCCCACATTCCCAACATTTTCTTTATCACACTTGTAGAGATAACCTCCTCCGTATCCCCTATTCCCTGCAAAACCTCCGCGTGCTGCTGTGTCTGTAGCTCCTCTAGATCCTCCGTTGTCAGTTCCTCGGAGTGCTCCTCGATGAGCTCGTTGATATCATCTTCATCCATGTCCAGGTTCTCCTCCATCACTGCCGCTTCGGGTTCGAATCTTTCAAAGTCCGTTTCAGATACAACCTCAGGCCACAGCCTCTTCTAAGCAGGGATCAAGGTCCTCTTTGTAACACACTGCCAGGCCATATCGATAATTCTGAGACATATCACGATGTTATAGTGGTCCTTTCAGGACTCTCGAAGGGTGAACTTTGTACTCTCCGTCACCTCAAAGCAGAGGCGGAATAGGTGCATGGTGAAGAGCTTCTTGAAGTTAAAAATCACCTGCTGGTCCATGGGTGGTGTTGGGTGGAAGGTAGAGGACCTTTATAAACTTGTACTCTATATAAGTATTGATTGTTAAATATGAATTTATAATTTTTTATTTGTTAATGATAATTTAGATATGTACATTTATTTAATTATTATTTTATAATTATTATATCTGAACGTAAATTTTAAGATATTAGTCACTTTGGGATCTAGATCGTAAAAATGTTTTAATTTAACTATAAGTTTCTTATTATATTTCTAGTCATATTATATTTCTAATACTATTACATTTAATAATAATAGTAATAATAAGTATTTTATAAAGATAGGCTATACGTTTTTACTTTGGAATTTTTCAATTCTTATTTTGTATTTCATAAATATTTTCTAAAGATATCTATAATATTTATGTAAGTTATAATGGACTAATTTATTTATTGTTTATATGTTTATTGATAGAAAAAAATATAGATTTTTAATTACTATATTTGTTGATTATAATTTAGATACTTATTTTATAATTATTTTATGCGAACTAAAATCTTAAAATACTAAGAGTGATTGTTTTGTAAAATAGTTTGGTAATTAAATATTAGAGCATAACAAGGTTAAAGATATTCTATAGTTTATTAATGTTTTTAAGCTAAATTGTATCTTCACAGATAAATACATGTTTCTATCTATTTACTCTATTTTTTTTACCTTAAATATTTAACATAATAAATGTATTGTAGGAAACTGATCCTAACGTTTTAAGTTTCAAATTTAGTTAATGGAGTTTCTTCTATAAGAAAAATCATTATTTTATTCATTTATTTAATAGATATTGTTTAACTCTATTTGCATATTTATTTAACTATTATTGTTAATCTGAAAAGTGACTATGATTTTAAATTGAATTGATTTTCGATTAAATTCAAATTTAATTGTAATTCGAATTTAATTATAGCCATGAAACGTACGTAGTTTTTTTTACTTATTATATATTGATTATTTCATTTTTATACTTTTTGTGATCTAGTTATATGTTTTATAAAAATATATTTTAGTTTTTATTTATGATTAGGTTTATGTCTATCATTGTTTGAATTGCATAATAGTGGTTTTTATTTTATATATTTATATTGTGAAATTTGATTTAATACTAAATTGAATTTTTCCCTGTAAGTTTAGAGTTATACTCCTTAATATTATATATATATTTATGTATGTATGTATGTTGTATGTATGTATGTATGTATGTATGTATGTATGTATGTATGTATCATCGGTTTCTCAATGGACCCGGAAGTTGTTGTTCGCAAACAGCAGCAGTAATTTTCTTCTGCAGAATACACGTCATTGATTGGTTGAAATTACCCAAATACAACAGCTTTAACACGAAATAACTTCTAAAATACAAAATTTTGTCAAAAATGTTAAGAGTAAATCATGTTCCATGTGACACCTTCTACCAGTATCCGAAGTTTCAAAGTGTTTAGTTTGTGGCAAAGGAGATATTGGTTAATGCGGGGTACCTATTTGAATGAGTGCGTGTCAGAAGGCTAATAACATTTAAATAAATGTTTGCATAAAAGGCACAACAAAATACCAGGAGACAATGTTCCCTTTTGGCTAACAAACCTGGGAATTTATTCTGGTGTAATCAAGATATTACCGGAGCTTTGCAGGTAAGCCTTCCCGTTAATCGGAAAGGAATCAAGTGTTCATTCATTAGTAATTGTTCAATCGGTGTATCGTAGATATTAGTCCTCCCGTCAATCGGGGGCAGTAAACAAATGTTCATTCTTTAGTATGTTCCCATGAGTTGGAAAAAATCAGTACATTAAGGTAGAAGTCCTTCTGTCGATGAGTGCTAATTTCTGATCAAAGTCCTGTCTGGCTGAAGCTCATCTAACCTGCTTGCCACCCAGTCTACTCGACTACTGGCCTTTCTATTTTAAAACTCGCACTTCACTGCCCGGGCCGCGTGTATCCTTCCGCGACCAGCAGTGATTGGTTAGTTTAAGCAAAACGACTAAATTAAGCTACCATCGCAAGGTAGTACTAATATGACTTGCTACAAGTTAAAAAATATTATCAAACAATCTGGCCGTCAAGTTGAATAGATCTGCACAGGACACCACAGAACGTAAACAACATGCTGTAATTCTTTTTATCTCCACTAACACCCCCCCCCCTTGGTTTTTTTCTCTCTCATCCTTTCTCTGATTCTTTTCCTCTCCCTTCGCCGTTCTCTGTCTGTCCCACTCTCTCCCTCACTCTTCCGCCTTTGCTCTCCCTTTGTTCGCAAGTCATCATCGGCCATCTTTCTTTTCCTAATTTGAATTTCTTTCTTTCTCTCCGATCAGCCACAGGGACAAGACGCATTTTTTATTGTCTCCTGTCAGAGCTTGTTCCTCCGCGTTCACCAACTCAACTCGTTCAGACTTAGCAGCCCTTCCTGTTTGTTTTCACTGTCCTGTTTTTGTTACTTCCGCAAAATCCCAAATTTTATTTAATTTGCTTTGCGGGAGCAATTGTTTTGTCGAAAACGTATCTTGTCATTAATTGCTCGAAATACGAAGTAGAAAAACAGCCGACAACTGATGAAGGGTTATTTTTTTATGTTGCTTGTCTTGTTTTCTATTTGTTTCCTTTGTTGTTCGGAAAAAAGTTCGTATTCCATGGTTTCGTATTTCATGTTGTTTACATTCTGTGGTGTCTTGTGCCCATATATGCACACACACACACACACACACACACACACACACACACACACACATATATATATATATATATATATATATATATATATATATATATATATATATATACATATATATGTATGTATATATATATTCATATATTATTTATGTTATTTTATGACTGAACGCCAAGCATCCATTTCCAAGTATATATATATATACTTGTGTGTGTCTGTGTGTTTGCTAGTGTGTTTTTCTTTTAGTTTTTGTTTACTTATACACATCAGCGAATGAGCAAAAGAAGTACTCTCTGTATAGTTGTTCAATTTGCTAGAAATAACAGCCAAATCCCCCTCTTGTTAGTATTAAGGAAAGGGAAAATATTTACTCCTCTTCATTATTACGATTAAAATTAATACTTTTGATTTTGTTTGGCTCTATGAATTTAATTTTTTTTAATGCTTTTGTCCGTTGCTTGATACAAGAAATTGGAAAATCTTGACCGAAACAGAGAAATTCTAACATACCAAAAAATATAGAAAGAGACAGAGAAAGTTCTGTTTCCCAAAGTCAAAAGATATGTTTTTAGCTGGGTGTAATTTTATAATTAAAAAAAATTTTAAATTTAAATTTCAGAACATAAGACTTACCACATTATCTGGTGTATAGCCGCTGTTCAAATGGCTACAAAACCTAAAATAAATGTGTGTGTGTATGTGTGTGGTTAGCTCTTTAATAGCCAGGGGTCAATTTAAGTTCAATCGCAGAAAGGAATTCAAAAAGACAACATACGCAATTATAAACATACAAACATACTCATACGTACACGCACATACACAAATACATACCTATCAGCCGCTCCCAAACGCCAATTTGATCCAAAATTCTGACCACCATTCTTTATATACAAACACACACACATTCAGCTTTTCACTTTTATTTATTACTTTTTTTAATCGTCTATTGCTACTCATCTGCTTTTAGTTTTGTTTTTGTTTTGGGGATTTTCACTTTAGTGACACCAGTTACACATGGTGCTAGGAATTTGCTTCGTGTCATCAAAATGGAAAAATTGTTTTTGAAAATTTGAAACAAAAAGGCATGTTTTTTTTTGACTTCTCAGAGATGGTTACTACTCGTTAATTTCAAATTAAACTTACCAAAGATGAGGGTCTTCCAGCGCTCCCCCCAAGTCTCTTAAAAACCCCCTTTCTAGTGTCCCTTTGCTCCAAAACGACCCCTTCGAGCTCCAAATTCCCCCACCCCATCCTGTTGAGAACTTTTAGTCTAGAGCTACAAAAAAATCATCTAATTATTTTTGTGGGAAAAACTGCTACTGGTGATATGAAATTAAAGGCCCTCCTTGAGTATCTTGAGAATTCAAAAAGCAGTAATTTACAGACCTTTTCTGTTTGGCTTTTACTTTTCAATTCCTTTTATTTCGTTTAAATTCATTTTAAATTTGGTGTATTAATATATGCTAATTATGGAACAAAAATTCAATTTTTTGTCCTAAATTAATAAATAAAATGTTAATAGCTTTTAAAGTTTGCAAATTTTGGATAATTTTAACGAATCATAAGCCAGACACATTGGTGCCTGTTTCCAAAGTAACAAGCCAAGCTGTTGCCTGCTTAAAGCTACTGTACTTATATTCTGAACTTTTGTTGTTGAGTTCTCGCTACAAAAATGTATTAACTTTTTTTCTAAATTTGGTATATTGATGTAATTTTTCACGCTGAATCTGATTTTGTTATTCGAATGTTCCAGAAAATTTTTAGTAAAATGCCAGTTTCCAAATGTTGTTTTCTGATTGGGTAAAAGTAATCAAACTTTACACCTCTCTAACACTTTTCTAAAATGTTTCTGGAGCAAGTGAATAACAACACCAGATTCAGCGTAAAAAATAACATTAATATACCAAATTTGAAAATCTTCACCTAATTTTAAACTTTCAAAATGTAGAAAAGATCCTAGTAGTATAGCCAAGTAGAAAAGTTCCGAATTTACTTATTTGCTCTCGTCATCCAAATTTAATTGCTGTACACATATGAAATTTATATGGCTTCAACCTAAGATTTTTAGACACTTGTTGACACAATCTCCTGCTTATGGGAGACTGCTGCACTAGTTTACGTGTTGACTTCTTTGGACTTCGAATAACCCTTTGATGAATGTTCTGAATAACTTCCGATATTTGAATTGTAGGACGTCTTTATTTTGAAGCATTGTGCACTGGCGCCATAGTGCACCACTTCTTAATCAACATTTGTATCGTTCTGGTAAACCTTTACTCAGAAACTTGACTTCAAAAATTTCCTGTGTTTGCTTAACAGTACCTGTTCTGAAATACGTTTCCACGATCTCCACTCCTTCCACTGTGGAGTTCGTCATCTTGCAGAAAAACTAGAGATGTTCACTCAATGCAGTCATTCAATCAACTAATGTGGTGAGAATAAAGTTGCAAATAGTCGACTAGTGTCAAAATAACACAATGACACTTGAAAACGAAAGGCTGGGTGCGTGTAAATTTATTTCTACATTTACATTATGCTACAGAAACCAGACAACTTTTTCGTGGGCTACTCTATATATATTTCTTTATTGCTCACAAGGGGCTAAACATAGAGGGGACAAACAAGGGATTAAGTCGATTACATCGACCCCAGTGCGAAACTGGTACTTAATTTATCGACCCCAAAAGGATGAAAGGCTAAGTCGACCTCGACGGAATTTGAACCCAGAACGTAACGACAGACGAAATACCGCTAAGCATTTTGCCCGGCGTGCTAACGACTCTGCCCGCTCACCAAATATTCTTCCTTCATGGTAACAGGTGGAATTGAGATAAAATTTGACAATAATGTTTATTTATTTGTTTTATATCAGCTGCCATCATTTAAAAACTCAGTTCAACCAGAGATGCGATGTAAATCTGAATGGAAAAGCAATTTTCAGAGTCGTTATGGCTCATAACGCTAATTGTTGAACGCCTTTTCTCACTTAAGAATGTTCAGTAGACAATGAAATGAGTTGAATGTGACTATAATAGAGGTTATGTTACAATGTAAGTGAAATCTAAGAAAAAAAAAGCCAAGCCATTATTGGAACTTAACTGAAAGTAAGCTATCTAAATACTCTTATTTTACTTATTAATTTATTTTTTTGCAAGTAATTTTGTGAAATCAGTCAATACTAATCCAAACTTGTTTTGGTATATACATATAAATTAAAGTTCATGTGAATTCAAGTGTCAAGACATACTGTATTTGTGTTTACAAATCATGGCAATCCTAAATACTAACAGAGTAATTATAGAAAAGTTCCTATTTATGGAACAGCTGAAAATTAAAACAATTCATATAGTTGAGTACATTTTTTTAGTAATGAAAATGTACTTCTCAGAAAGGATTTTTATTTGTACAACTAATGGAAACCTACAACGATTGGTCACTATCAAGGATAGAAGTAATGCTAGGCATTATAATTCACAGCATCATTTACCGGTGGTACTTAACTGCAAGACGGTTCAGTGGTAGACTAAATAAAGTTTTGCAGAATGTTATTAAATCAGTAAATATAGGGTTTCCTGACCAACTTTAGATTTGTACTGACCAATATTACTGATTTTTACCGACCAATATTTGAGTTGTACTGATCAATTTTAGATTTTTACCAACCAATTTTAGAAAATTTACTGATCAACTTCAGAATTATTATTTTGATAGATATTTCTAAATACAATATCTTGAACCCAAATATATATTTTTAATATGTACACTTATAATCAAGAATTTTACCACTATATTACCATTATATCAATTGAAGATTTTTTGAACGAAATTGCTTATATATATATATATATATTTTATTGACAATATATATAGATGGATAGATAATAAAAACGATGCAAAACAATAAAATATTTCTATTTGAGAAGTTCTATAAAATCCAAATAAAGTTTATTCAAGAAGATATATATATATATATATTATATATATATATATTATATATATATATATATATATATATATTATATATATATATATGTGTGTGTGTGTGTGTGTGTGGTGTGTGTGTGTGTGTGTGTGTGTAATCTTTATTCATTAATGATCTACTTCTCTGAAGAACAAATATAGCCTAACATTTTTCTATAAAATGAATTGCAATGTTTTTTAGTAATTTTGTTGAATTTGTTTGATATTAAATCCTTTAATTTATTTTCATTTCATGCATTAGAATGCAAGACCAGTGGTAAAATTCCTGATTATAAGAGTACATATTAAAAATATTTGGGTTCAAGATACTTTATTTAGAAATATATATCAAAAACATTATTCTGAAGTTGATTTTTTTTTTTTGTCTAAAATTGTTCGGTACAAATCTAAAATTGATTAGTACAAATCTAAAATTGGCTAGGAAACCCTATAAAATGAAAGCTTATATGTTGAATAGTCACATTTTTCAGAGTCTCATGTCTATGTGCACTGTACAGATGTTCAATGGTCAATTTTATCATGTAATCTTGACTGTTCTCTTCGGGAATTTATTTAAGATCACGTGATGAGGAAATGTTAAGTGTACTTGAAAATCAATGGGTTGACATAACTTTTGAGCATTTTGAGATGAACATCAAATTGTTGGCAAACAATATGAACTTTGATAAAAGCAAAGGGATACCCATAAATTCTTTAATCAGAAAAATCACATTTTGCAAAAATAACATTTCCACACAGGAATTTCTTAGACCTTTTGAGTATACAACTAATAAAAGAACATAATGAGAGTGATTTGATATTAGATTTACATCTAGAAAGTTATTTTTGCCATCTTCAGGCACTGAAAGATAATGTGATGACTAGATTTTGAATTCCATAAGGAATTCCATGAAGAATTTGCAAATATTAAATTCAGTTTCAAAACAATTGCCCTCCACAAATCAATGATCTACAAGCCTTCAAAATGACCTCTTCAATATGATAAAAAGGTAAAGTGTTAAGAACATTCTTAAGCTTTCAAGACACTTTGCTTAAAGGGCTGATGGATTTCTGTAACTCTACATATTATGTATTCTATCTGATAAAACAAAAAACTTGTTGATAAATACATGTAACATACGACCTGTCTCCAGCAATATTAGAAAAAAATATAGGAAAGTTCATTAATATGTGATAAGATAGAATGCTTAGCTGTCTGTCTGCATCTCATTTCTTTAAAAGACCATAAACTTAATTTCTTAACTGAACCTAAAATGCTAACTTATTAATCCTGCTAAGAACAAACTAGGTAAGGATAGCAAGTATAAACTAGATTCAACCAATAATAGCATTTGTGTACTTCTAACCTGCTACCTCTGGAATAATAGTTATCCAGTGATTAATTGGTCCTATCACATACATGTCATTAAATTAATGTAATTTGACATAGTACAATTTTGCCTCTCTATTATCAGCCAATATCTCTGCATGAAAGTATTACATTTCAACTATATATACACACCAATTTACTGACTTAGATATTAATATTATAATGCATACCAGAAAATTTTCTTTTCCTTTGGTGACTTGTTCTGGGTTAAAAGGAATTGTGCAGAACATTTCTTTGCTGTTTTGATGCAGATGAGGCTTGTAACTTAATCAGGCTATTTGGTTTAAAAGAGCATTCTGCCTACATTTAATTTAGCCTACAGAGTAGGCTGTTTAATTAAAGTAAAAAATGGTTACCAATTACAGAAACTTAGGAAAAGCTGAGCTATATGTACAGGTGATCATGGTATTTTCATTGTTGTGTTTTTATGGTAGGCATCAATGATTATGGAAATGATGTTGTAACTGATAAAATTCATCATTGCTGGGTTTAAAATTTGATCAACTGTTATGTTCATCGACCAGTAACTGTTCCTAAAATATTATTGTATTAGTCTATTAATTTTTCATTTGTATTTTGTTAATAATAATATTTCCTTAGCTAATCTCTTACTTTTTGTGTGTATGGAATTTTATCTATGGTGGTAGAATTGTCTTTCTAACTAGTTTTTGTTTCATGTTAAATAGTAAGTTTTCCTATTACAGTTTTTTTTTTTGGTGATAGTCTTATGATAGTTCATGATTAAGTTTAACACATGGTGTATTTTGTTTTAGAAGTTTTTTTAATAACATACATACTATATGTATTTAGTTCATGTAGCATACGTTATGGTTTTGCTGTTTTTCTATAGGCAATTGCATATGGGTTTCTATGGTTTACAAGGCAGAGAAATTGGTGTGGCCTCGAATTTCACATGCATAAAAACATAAATGTTTATAATGGGAGAAGGAGATACTCCATAGTTATCATAAACCTTCCATTCCATTATAAAATCCAATTTGTAACATCCGTGTGAAGCGAGGTGATGAGAATGGCTCATTAGTACATCAGACGGTCGATACATATCAACCAAATTTTTTTTTATTTCTATCCACTAATGATACAGACCAGAAATAACACAATAAAATAAGACAAGAAATTTTTTATTGTGACAGTATAAATTTTTTTTGTTGACATTTTGTTCACTATCTAGAATTGCTATACTGCTTAATCACATTGGACTCATTGTATTCTTCAGTTATGTTTTCATTTATCTTAGGTCACTGAAGAAGTGTTTTGCAAATAATATAGCAGTAAAATCAGAAATGGTGCAGAAAAAGCAATTCAGTTGAAGACTGGAAATAATCTATGAAGATTGTAAGCTCAGGCAATTATTTAGTTTTGTACCTAAACTTCCAATTCTAAAAAAATCATTTTCAAAAGTGAAGTTAACAGTACACTGACAAGATAAGAGAAGGAGAGAGAGAAAAAAAAACAAGGAATAAAATGAAGTAGGAAGACATCTTGATCTCGTCTGTCAAAGATCAGAAAGCAAATTTATACACCAGTAACATTTTACATCCTGTGATAAAGCTGTGAAAGAATAGAAAAATTGATCATGAGAGTAGGAAAAGATGTTTTCCTTGCAAGGTCAGCCTTGATATTCATGCTTCTGGGGTCGATGAAATAGTTCAAATAAAGTACTGATGTCAATTGTACATATACCCCTTCACACAAATTGTACCCCCCCCATATACACAGACCCCAAAACACATAAATTACACACCACACGCTAACATAACCCCACCCCGACTTCTTCCTTTACAGAAAGAAAACAGACCAATGAACACAGCTGTATATACCTGCGCCCCCCCAGAAAAGATTATACATATGACACTGCTATACATACCACACATCCTATCCCCACAAGAGCACACATTAATAATACACACTTTCCCCACTTCAAGATAACTCCTGTCAGCTTCACTGCATACCCAACCAAAGGACATAACTCCTAAACTAATCCCCTGGCCCCTTTTCATTCCACCTCGCTTTTCACAGCAACAACTGACCATTTGTGTTAATCCACCTCAGACTATAGAGAGGAGGTACCATCTTTACCAGCTGGCTATTGACACATGATCTGTGTCCGTAGATCATATGTCAGTAGCCAGCTGGAAAAGATGTTTTCCTGAGGTTCCCATGTAGGACTGCCAGGTTGCATTGGCAAATAGACTTTACTGTACAGTACTGTTACGACATATTTCTCACTCAGAGATTTAAAACTTGTCGTTTTTCTCTTTACGAGATCAGCGACTGTGTGTCTCTTTAAAATGATATACTGTCAGCAAGAGCGAATGGCCATTATCTCTAGCCAGTGGTTGTTCTGTACAGAGGAAGGGAAATTAGTCAGAAACCGTAGGTCTACAGGTATCGCTACAGCTAGAAAGGGAGCAGTAGACTCCCATGCTCACAGTATACGGACCCGGATCATGTGTTGGTAGCCAGCTGGAAAAGATGTTTTCCTGGGGCTAGAAAGTAATAACATCATCCTACATAGAACTGCCACATTGCGTTGGCAAATAAACTTTATATACGTGTGTGTGTGTGTGTGTCTAAAAGTTGTTTTATTTAAATAAAGATTTGACTCCAACGTAACCATACATATATATATGAAATAAATAAATTTATATAAGATTATTAGAAAATATACAGTAAATAGTAGTTATATAAATTATTTTAATTTATAGAATTTTGAGTATAATTTATCGTTGTTAATTCTGAATTTTAGGTTTATAGTGAAAGATATTATAGTGTATAATGATTCTATTCTCTATTAGTGACTCTGTTCTCTTTATCTATTAAAGCTAAAATATATTTGTAGTTTTCATTGATAAATGCATATTTCCATCTGTTTGTTCTATTTCTGTTAATAACGTAATTCCACGAGTTTTCTTATAAACGTTTTCCGTTTTGAAATTTTAGTTAATGACAAGCTGTTCGAGAAATAAGTAAACATTTTTATTTAAGAAATATTATTGTATTCTATATAACTATTGATTGTTAAATTTGAATTTATAATTATTTTAGTTGTTAATGATAATTTAGATATGTACATTTATTTAATTATTATTAGCGCATAATTATTATAACTGAACGTAAATTTTAAGATATTAGTCACTTTGTGATATAGATCGTAAAATTGTTTTAGAAAATAGTGTTGATTATAGTAATAACAAGTATTTTATAAGATAGGTTATACATTTTTAATTTGAATTTTTCAATTCTTAAATTGTATTTCATAAATATATTCTATAGATATCTATAATATTTTGTAAGTAATAATGGGCTAATTTATTTTTGGTTATATGTTTATACATTTATTGATAGAGAAAATTTTAGATTTTTAATTACTATATTTGTTGATTATAATTTAGATACTTATATCTATGTATTTATCATTTTATAATTACTATATGTGAACTTAAATCTAAAAATATTAATAGTGATTATTTTGTTAAATAATTTGGTAATTAAATATTGGAGTATAACTGAGTTAAAGATATTCGATAGTTTATTAGTTTTTTTTAAGTCAAATTATATCTTCACAGATAAATACATATTCCTTTTTTTTTATACCTTAAATATTAAATATTTAACATAATAAATGTGTTGTAGGAAATAATCCTAATGTTTTAAGTTTCAAATTTAGTTAATAGAGATTTTTGTAAAAGAAAAATTATTAATTTTATTTATTTTTTAAATAAATATTGTTTAACTCTATTTGCTTATATATTTAACCTGAAGATTGACTATAATTTTAAATCGAATTTATTTCAATTGAATTTAAACTTAATTGTAATTCGAATTTAATTGTAGCCATGAAACGTACGTAGTTTTTTTTCTTATATATTGATCATTCATTTCTATACTTTTTGAGATCTACTTAAATATATATATATATTATATATATATATATATATATATATATATGAAACATATTTATATGTTTTATAAAAATATACATTATTTATGTTTTGGTTTATATCTATCAATGTATGAGTTGTATAATTGTGGTTTTATCTCTAATTTATATTATATATATATATATATATATATATATATATATATATATATATATATATATATATATACATATATATACACACATATATATATATATACATATATATATATATATATATATATATATATATATATATATATATATATATATATATATATATATATATATACAGTTGCGGCCAGAATGTTCAGAACGGCATTGTTTTCGTCTGAAAAGTAGGTATAAGTTTTTATCAAAGTTGTTTTATATTCTATAATTTTCACAGACAATAAATACGATATTATTTGTTATTGTCTGAGATTTTGGTATAATTTGAGAATATAATACAAAAGTTATGGATGATTTAGTGATTTACTGCAAAACCCATGGCGGTTAAAATGATCAGAACGGTTGCTTTTACTCCATGTTTTAGTATATTTAACCGTCGAACTCTAATGTTTTGAATTTGTATACGTGATAGTTCGTTTACTAAACATTAGTAAGAATATCTGCAGTGTACTTTGTTAATATAATGCCACTTACTCCGTTACCAATTCGTCAGCAGATTATTAAGCTTCGAAAGAAGGATAATTTAAGTATTGGGTCTATTGCAAAGATTGTTAACAAGTCAAAAAGTGTTGTTCACGGTATTCTTAAGGTCTACGATGATTGTGGTTCGTGTGAAGCAAGAAAGTCTACAGGTAGGCCAAGAAAAATGACCAAGAGAGAAGATCGTGCTATGGTAAAGTTGGTTAAAAGTGTTAGATTTAAAACTGCTGCTGCTGTTTCTCGGGAAATGAGCATTGTACTGAAGAAAACTTTATCTCGAAAAACTGTGTCTCGTCGTTTAGTTGAACATGACCTACAAGCAAGAGCACCTGCAGTGAAGCCACTGATCAGCTCCAAGAATAAAAAATGTCATCTTACCTTTGCAACCGAACATGTGTTGTGGTCTCAAGAAAAATGGCAAACGGTGCATTTCAGTGATGAATCTAAGTCTATGTTATTTGGCTCAGATGGGAAAAGGTACTTTTATCGAAAAGCAGGTGAAAAATTGTCGCCTAAATGCCTTAAGACTAGTGTTAAATTCGGTGGAGGAAGTGTCATGGTTTAGGGGATGATATCTGGAGATGGTGTGGGCCCTTTGCTGCGATTACATGAAAAGGTAAATGCAGGAGTTTATAAACAACTTGTAAAAGATCATGTCTTGCCTGTGCTGAGAAATTCAACTAAGCGACCACCCATATTCATGCAGGACAATGCCCCATGTCACAAGGCTAAGGCGGTCATGAACTTCCTCGAGGCTGAAAAGGTTATTGTTATGGATTGGCCTGCTCAAAGCCCAGATCTCAATCCTATTGAAAACATGTGCTGGAGTCGGAAAGACAACATCCAGGTCTTCTGGAGAACGTTCGAAAGCCAGAAATCCTAAAACACCCGAGCAATTATGGAATGCCCTTCAGGAAGAATGGAATAAGATCACCCAGCAAAAAATTGAAAATTTAATTTCCTCATGCAGTCAAAGATGTCAAAGTTTGATTGAAGCTAAAGGGCTTCACACTAAATATGAAATAATTCCGGCATTCTCTGTCATTTTTGATTATTTTGTTATTTTTTCAACCGTTCTGATCATTTTGGCCACCATGGGCTTTGCAGTAAATCACTAAATCATGCATAACTTTTGTATTATCTTCTCAAATTACACCAAAATCTCAGACAATACCAATTAATATTGTATTTATTGTCTGTGAAAATTATAGAATATAAAACAACTTTGATAAAAACTTATATCTACTTTTCTGACGAAAACAATGCCGTTCTGAACATTTTGGCCGCAACTGTGTGTGTGTGTGTGTGTGTGTGTGTGTGTGTGTATATATGTATATGTGTGTGTGTGTGTATATATATATATATATTATATATATATATATATATATATATTTGAAAAGATTTGTAGAGATAACGCACGAGTAAATAGATATTTATGAAAAACAAGAACGAAAATGCTACTTTCTTAAAATTGGGTACATTTTAATTTTTCTTTTACATGTTTCGGTTTTTGAAAAACCTTATCAAAAATATGTACTAAAATAGAATGTGTAAAGAGAAAAGAACTATTTAAAAAATTAAAATTAAGATTAACATTCACAGTTTACTTTCCTTTCTCCTGCAAGAACACGTTATAATATCCTTTGGTTCTGGTAGCAGGACAAGCTCAACTGGCTGTGACCGCAAATTACTACTAACCATCTTTGTAAATTGAATAGTGTATTAATATAAGGATAAAATC
Source organism: Octopus sinensis (assembly GCF_006345805.1). Lineage (NCBI taxonomy): Eukaryota > Metazoa > Mollusca > Cephalopoda > Octopoda > Octopodidae > Octopus > Octopus sinensis. The sequence continues at coordinate 156,868,598 of NC_042999.1, forward strand.
TATAAAAGATTTTATGAAGTAGCCAATGTGTAAAGCCAATTAAGGTAAAAAATCGATACGAAGTATATAATTTTAAAAAATACATTATTGTATTAAGGGCTGTTACTATAGGTAAAGTCACACGTTGGAAAGGGACACTAAAGTGAAACTACTTCATCAAATATACACACGTGCTGAAATCGATGGAATGATTCGATATGCAATTGAACATTTTTAAAGGATTTTTCTTTGTTCATTCCTTTGACTTCAGCACGTGTGTATATTTGAAAAAGTAGTTTCACTTTAGCGTCCCCTTCCAGTGTGTGGCTTTACAAATAATATATATATATATATGTACTCACATATATACATACATATGTACACATACATATACATATACGCATAGATATATACACACAGATATAGATACACATATAAACAAGTACATACTTGTACATACACACATGCACACACACACACGTAGATATACATATATGTATGTGTAAATGCAGTGTACATAAGAGGTATCTATCATAGGGTACCTTGCACGCTAGAGGGAATAGCCAAAATCCAAACCACTATTATGGATAAATTTCAAAGGGAATGAAAAATAAAAACATTTACCATCTATCTCCTGGACCATGGTTTCTGACTTTATATTAGCAAATAAAATAATTTGCTAGGCGAAGTCTTCATCAACAGGTACGGCTAGATTAAACATATAAATACGAGGCAATCCAGCATGTTCCTTGTGCTTATATATTATAAATTTTCAAATCCACCAGGCAAGCGTATTTTTTTTTTTTTTTTGTCGGCAGCAAATAAAATAATGCCGACGTTACGACGAAAATTTGACCAAAAGAATTATCAATAAATAATATCAGGATAAGAAAAATTTTAGAAATTTTTTCTACCAGTGTCCTAGCGTGTAGAAAAATTAGTCAATAGACTATGTATTATTCATATAAATAAAGTGTACATTTAAACACATAAGGCGTACCTGTTGATGAAGACTTCGCCTAGCAAATTATTTTCTTTGCAATACGAGCATTCCAATGTGTTTGGGACAGTGCAGAGGATTCATAAAGAGTTGGATGAGTCTAATGAATATTAAGAAGGTTCGGCAGCTCGGAAAATTCCCTCTGATTGTTCTGACAAGAAAAGAACTGAATTTGTTGATGAAATCCAAGCCATGATCGACAACGATCCCTTCAAGTGAATCAGGTCCATCGCCAGGGCATGGGAGTGTCTGAGTTTCTTATCGGGCAAGTAGCGCATGAAGACATTCTGTATTCCTCATACAAGATGGGAAATTTTTATACGAAGCCATCAAGGACAAGTGGAAAGATCACGCTACGAAGTTTTTGAAAAAACTCACACATCCCTTCCAACCGAATATGCTTTGGTTTTTGTCAGACGAGAAAAATTTCTGCCATGATCAGATGGTGAACATACTGAACAAACCGTTGGCTTGGCTTGCTATGTCCCCAAAACATGTACCGAGAATGATAAAAATCAAACATCCAGTCAACATCATGGTGTTTAGAGTGTACTGAGATCGATCTAATCGACTGGCCCCTTCCCCCCAAATTTCGGACCTTGTGCCTAGAGTAGAAAAGAATGATAAAATTGCTGTGTACATCCCAGAAGAACTCATGCCCCAGGTCCTGCTGTCATATTCAAATTTTGTGTGTAAGACTCAAATTGTACACATAATCCAACTTAATATTGTCATATGTACTATATATCGTCCACCGGATGCTCCAAATCATACAGGTAAGTTTGAAGACTGTCTAGCAAAAAAAAGGAGTTCTCACCAAACTGGAACAACACTTCAATGTATTCCTTTTGAGTGACTTTAATTTCCCTAGTGTGAGACGGCCTGGAGGTCAGATGCTCTCAGGAATGACACACCACCAGCAAACACATGTGGAGTCCATGTGCTTCTTTCATAGGGCAAATTGTGATGAAACCAACCAGGGCTCATACTATAATATACTGGATCTCTGCTTCACAAATAATATGGACATTATCCATAATGTTAAAGTGATACCGACGCTGGTCTCGGATCACAACATAATAGAACTGTCTATGTAAGGGCTAAAATCTCCTGCGGACGTAGCTTATACGAAAGCACCTGAAATCTCTCCAAACTGAATTTTCATAAGGCAAAATGGAAGTTGATTGAGAAAGAGATCCTCAAACAGGATTGACCTATATGTCTTTCCTCACCAGACATGAAACATAAGCATTTCATGTCCATAATGCAAGCTATATGTGACAAATCTGTCCCAGAGTGCATCCACAAAGACAGGATCCCTAGGGAAATGAAGATTCTTTTGAGACGACGGACAAATATTGTAAACCACCTGAGTAAGCACCCCAAAATGGTCAGAAACCTCACCTGGTGAGAGCGCTGAGGGAGATTGAGAAAAGTCTGCATCAATTTCATGAAAAAGAGAGAGCAGATAAGGAAGCGTAATAGAAAATTTTAAGTCGAATCCTGAAGCTTTCTTTACTTTTGCCACAGAACGTCACAAGATAGGATTCCTCTTCCAAAAAGATGGCTCCCTCTCAGGAGACCCAATGAGGATAAGTGAAATACTGAACGAGCAGTTCCAAAGTGTGTTCACTATACCTCTAGGACAAAATCAAGTGAACAAACCAGCAGAATTTACTTGTAATCAAAGAAGCAAAAATTGATTACATCAACATTAACGAAGATGTAACACTGGCCATAGATGAGGCTGACACAAACTCAACAGCTGGGTCTGATGAATTCCCGGTGGTCCTTCTCAAATCATGCAAACGAGCACTTGCAAAACCACTGCAGCTCCTTTTCAGAGCTTTCTTGCAAGTGGCAAGCTCTCAGACAAACTGAAAGAAGGGATAATATACCCTATCCATAAGGAAGGAGGCAGAGCAGATGCTAAAAATTATAGGCTTATCTCTCTGCCCTCATACACGCAATCATGGAACAAATATTCCGCAAGAAACTAATACCGTTCCTTGAAGAAAATTACTTGTTGACTGACACCCAGTATGGATTTCAACCAGGTAGAAGCTGCTTGACACGGCTACTACAACATTATGACTGGGTGTTAAAACAGCTGCTAAATGACCCAAGTGTGGATGTGATATATCTCGACTTTGCAAAAGCTTTTGATAAAGTTAACGATGGTGAAAACTTGGAAAATGGTTGCATGACCGGGCACTATCTCAGGGCCACTGCTATATGTAGTTGCCCTCTCAGACATGCCTCAGCTGCTCAAATAGCTACCCTTGCCAACTATGCAGATGACACAAAAGTCTCTCAGACAATACAAAATCTTGGCAATATTGTGTATCTGCAGCGGGAGTTGGACGCGATGTACAGGATTGTTGCGGTTCACAACATGCAGTTTAAAGCAGGAAAATTCCAAGCCCTGTGCTACCAGCACACAAATCTGAATGACATGCAGACAGGATTCACTAGCCCAAGAATCAAAATCAGAGCATGACCTGGGAACTGACACGAGTAATGATGCATCTTTCCAGGGGCATATTACTAACTTGGTAATAAAATGCAGACGACTAGTTGGACGGATCCTCGAAACTTTCAAAACAAGAGTAAAGGAAACTGTGATGGCCCTTTGGCAGGCATACCTCCACACCCATTTGGATGACTACTCCCAACTATGGTCACGAGACAGTATAAAATTAATGGCAGAACTCGAAGCAATCCAATGAAGCTACACAAAGAAAATTGTCTCAATGCAACATATCAGTTACAGGGAAAGGCTGAAAGATTTAAAATTCTTCTCCCAAGAATTAAGGCGGGAAATATATGCAGTGATATATATCTGGAAAGTCCTGGAAAGCCTTGTGCCAAACTTTAGAATTGAAAAATACGCAAACACTAGAACGGAGTACCACTGCATAGTACCAAAGATCTCAGCATCACCATCAAAATACAAGATTAGATACTGCAGCAGTTTGGGTAACTAATACATGGTGTCAATGGTGTCCATGTGCTGTCTAATAGGAACATAGCAACGGAGTAATTCGCTTTTCTTCCTTGCTGGGGACTATGGTTCTGGGAAAACATTTTAATGTCACTGCGATAATGTTGTTTGGAGAGGTCTCCTTCGGCAACTTCCCAAGCTCGCACAAGCAATTGCAGTTCTTTTGTTGGCCAGTGTGTGTATATGGATCTATATGTGAACAAGCATGTATATGTATGTATAGGCCGATTCGTAAAGGTCAGCTAAAGACAATCACATATAAAACCAGCCATGAAAAACAAACCAACAGTACAAAAAAATTAAATGCTAACCCCTTTAAAACGGCAACCACTTTAACAGTAGCAAAATTACCATCCCACTATCAATTCAGGGACTATGCAGCCCGTAGCCAGTGCATTAGTGGAATCATACTTTATCACAAAATATAAACCCCTTTTGAATGCGTCCACCATAAATGGCACTATTACAAGGGCCTTAGAATAATACCCACGCAAATATTAAAAACGATGTATTCAGAACAGTCACTACCCATGAATTTATTCAGAACAATTCCAGTCACTACTATTACAACCACAACAGGTCACTTCTAGGTCACTTGACCATTTAAGAGGATTCCACCAACATCCTACTACTGTCATACTGCTCCCGCATTCTTCTTCTTCTTCGTCTTCATTTCTTAACTACTACTGCAGCATAAACAATCAAAGACAAGAAATCATACCAAATACTAGGACTACTACTACCTGCTGCCCACTACTGAGAACTCACATGGGTAAAAAAGAGAGACAGAGACAGACAGGAAAAAGGAAAATGTCCCTTACATTTGAAAACTATGGAAATATTCTTTAAAATATTTCATTTAATTTTTCCACAATGTAATAGTTTTTCATGCTTTACTCTAAATTGAAAAAGCTGCAAAGAGTGAAACCGGTACTAAAATGTTCTTCCTGATAAAATTATTTTAGCATCTACCTTATCTTATTTTCCTTATACATATCAACTCATATGTTCCTTTTCAACCTTCTACATATATATACTAGCTGAGGCACCCAGTAATATCCGGGAGCATGGATATTCCCTGTACCTATTACAATACCTAATTTCTCTCAGATGAAAAATGAAATCAAGACATAGGACAGATAATAGAAGGTGTAAGCAAATTTATTCATGAAACAATAATACAAATAAATACGTGTGGAATCGGGAAATGACAATCGTTTGGTCAGATGAGTGGAAAGCTGCAAATATATAATCAAGAAGGGAATTGTAAAGGAGTGCTATGAAAAAAAAAGAACATAAAAGTTTGAAAAGTAAACAAAAAATTATTTAGAGAAAAAAGATTTTATATAGCTGGAGTGCAGACGCAACAACATGGAGGCACATAGCCTAGTGGTTAGAGCAGCGGACTCGTGGTCGAGGGCTCGTGGGTTCGAATATCAGACCGGGCGATGTGTGTGTTTATGAGCAAGGCACCTAAGCTCCACACGACTCCGGCAGAAGGTAATGGTGAACTTCTGCTGACTCTTTCACCACAACTTTTTCTCACTCTTTCCTCCTGCATCTTGCAGCTCACCTGCGACGGACCAACGTCCCGTCCAGGTGGGGAACCTATATGCCAAGGAAACCGGAAACCGGCCCTTATGAGCCAGGCGTGGCTCGAGAAGGAACAAACAACAACAGAGGCAACAACGTGGTAGTCATAAGAGCCATAAAATGCTACGAGGAGGGAAAAAACATATAAAAATGACAATTTTCATCATTTTTGGGCAAATTCTCTTGCAACCCAAGAGAAAATTTTAAGTGTACATGCACTTAATTTGATGACTATGTTTCATGGGTATAGTTCCACTGATAGTGAGAATCAAATATAAATTGCAACAGAACCGACAATTTTATGTGCAGTTGTTAAGAAAATGCATTTTACATGTTTTAGCACACAACCCAATGATGCTGCTACACCAGTCACTGAGTATGACTCCTTCATGTATCACCTGAGTGACTATACAGGTGACCAGACTATAGCCTACACCACCAGATATTTTAGGCATCTCAGAGGTGATTTCTGATGGGCCAAGAATCTCCTGTCTTCATACCCTTAATTGCTTTATCTACCAAGGTACTGTCAATTCAGATAGCTGGTTACCCCTGTTGGGTCGACATTTGGCAGACTCTCTTCCTCCCATTCATTCTCTTCATTTAGCAACCTTTCATAGTAGCATCATCCCCAAGTCTCTCTCTTTGCAGCCTCACTAAATGAAAGTGAGCCATCATCCATGCAGACACATTTCTCTCTTATGACAGCATGATTCTTTCTCACACACTGTCTTGCAACACAAAACACTTCAAGTCTTTGGTCCTCATGACGCAGAAGATTGGCAAATTTTTTTTTTCTGCTTCCCCTCCGGCTAAGTAAACCTGTCTCCTAGCTTCCCTTCTGGCAATCTGATACAGTTCCCTGCTACCACTGTTCTTCCAGTCCTTCCATGCCTGTTTCTTTTCCCTAATGGCCCTGTCAATTACATTGTTCCACCACGTTACCTTAGGTCAAGAGGGGACTTTGCGCCATCCACAGATCTGGTCAGTTGCCCTCAACAGGTTTTTCTGTAGGAACCTCCAGTTGTCTTCCAAATTGTGATGCTATATCCCCTCTTTTTCATCAAAAGGTTTGAGTAATACGTCTCTAAATCTCCATTCACAGGATCCTTAAGCTTCCAGACCCTTCTTTTCCATGTTGGTCATCTTCTGGGCATCCATTTAGCTCTGATCCTGAAGTCACTAACTACTAACCTATGTTGTGGGGTACATTCTTCACCTGAGAAGGTTTTGGCATTTATTAGTAGCCATCTTTCCTGTTCCCTGGCAAGAATTTAGTCAATGTGACAACTGTCCACCAGACAGGTAGGTGAACAGGTGATTGGCAGGTTTCCTGAAGTTAGTATTACATACCATAAGATCATTTGCATCACAAAACTCCAGCATTGAAGGAACTAAATCCATAACCACCATGTACACCATGGAAGCTCCCTGCATGTTGTCCAACATGCCCAATGAAGTTGCCAGCCACAAAGAGAAGGTCCCTGTCATTCGTCGTCGAGGTAGTCTGCAAGAAGGTGTCATAAAATTGGTCTTTCTGTTCATCAGGTAGCCCTAGCTGAGGGGCATAAGCCAAGATAATGGTCATTAATCTATGTTGCAGCACTAATCTAAGCTTAAGTATTCTGGCACAGACTCTGAATATCTCAATTACCTTATCAACCCATTTCCCTGCAAGAAGTATACCCATGCCTCCAACTCCAACAGTGTTCCTTACCCAGAAAATTTTATATCTGTGTTCTTTGCCTTTGAGGAACCATGCAGACTTTCCTCTCCACCTTACTTCTTGGATGCAGCACAAATCTACATGTCTCCATTCAAGCATCTCAACAATTTCACCAGACCTACCTTTCAATGTGCCAACCCTGACGGTGTGGAAGGTGTAGGTCCATGAGTCCCTGGGATGGGGGACAGCAGCATCATATATATATTATATATATATATATATATATATACACACATACATATATAAATGTATTTATATATATATATATATAATATATATATATATATATATAATATATATATATATGTATATATATATATGTATAATATATATATGTATATATATATATATATATAATATATATATATACGAACAGGAATGTGAAACTCTGCATAGCAGTTTTTGTGATACTTTTCTGATGTTTTGGCAGCTTTAATAATAAAGCCATGTTACTCTACCTCTGGTATTCGAGTACTTTTTTTATCCACCTTGTTTCACGTTTATGTGCTTACTCTGGTGTGTGTGCATGTGCGTGTGTGTGTGTGTGTGTCTGTGTGTGTGTGTCTGTGTGTGTGTGCATGTGTGCATACATACATACATACATTCACAGCTAATAGTGAGGGATTATCAATCCAGGCAAAGTTCTTTGTAAACTCTCTTTTGGCATTAGTCAAGAACCCCAAGTATTCTTTTGGCAGGGTCCAATACTGTGGCTCATCACAATTCTATATTGTCAATCCATGTTTGGGCTCCAGACAAACCTGTTTATACACAGAGTGATATGTAAGACAAGGTATAAATAATGGTCACTACAATTTTTTTCTTTTATTAGAACAATTTTGTGTTACTTCTGTTTCCAGTAGTCAAAGGTATGTTGCTGATAGGTTTACTGCTCTACTCTTTCACCACAACTTTCTCTCACTCTTTCTTCCTGTTTCTGTTGTACCTGTATTTCAAGGGGCCGGCCTTGTCACTCTCTGTGTCACGCTGAATATCTCCAAGAACTACGTTAAGGGTGCACGTGTCTGTGGAATGCTCAACCACTTACACGTTAATTTCACGAGCAGGCTGTTCCATTGATTCGGATCAACCAGAACCCTCGTCGTCGTAAACGACGGAGTGCTTCCAAAAAAAACTGATAAGTTTACTTACTTTGTCAGGAAAAGTTGTCCTGCTTTTGCAATTTTACAACTCTATAAAAATGCTGCTGTGAGTTCTTTTTCAAAGTGGAAGAGTGGAGTAGTCCTTCATGGGCATGCAGCCCAAATTAATTTAAGTTTTATTTTGTTTGTTTTCTGATTTTATCTGGTTGTCTTTCAGAATCTTTATAAATCTGTTATTTTCAGTGAGTAGATTGTTAATTTTCGTAGTTTTTGTCTTTACCATAATTAAAAATATATTACACTTGTCACATTTTCATGTTTCATTATCATATTTTAATGTTGTACATAATTTATTGAGGCTTCATATTAAGTAAGTTTTTATTGTTGTTTACGTACCACTACAAGCCTAGTCTTAAAGTTTATATTGCTTTTATCTTTGAGGTTTTATGGATTCATAGAATAGTTTGATTTCAACTTTTCTCTGGTTTTAATTAGATTTCAGTTGCAAATAGAAGTTAGTGTCAAGGTCATGAAGTGTAATTTGATTTTGCCTAAGCATGTTGGTGTGTAAGAGAATAAGGAATTTATCATCCACCTGGTTAAAGTGATTTTCTTTTTCCCTTGCAAAGATTGCTCAGCAATTTTGTTGTGAAATTCATTTATGGATATGTATTGTGTGGGGAGAAGAGAAACTTAATGTCCCAAGACTAACTCCGTCCGAGAGATAATTAAAGTTTCAATGGAGGAGTTTGGGTGGCACAGAGCAAATATAAAACAGGAAGTGAGATGAGAGTGGGTAAACATGAAATGGGAGTGTTTTTTTTTTAAATAGAAGTAATCTCAAATTGTTAATTTTTTTTTTTTTGTATTGCTGGGTAACTAGAACTCAATGGGTATGGGTAACAAAATTCAGAGTGGAAATAGGGAAAATAATTGTATGGTTAGTAAAAGTCAGGGAACAGTGCTAAATAAAGTTCAGTGACTGTTGTAATGACATTATAGAAAGGAAGAAGGGCAAGAAAGAGAAAGAAAGTGGATCACTAGCTGGAATGATATAAGCAGAAGTGAAAACAAATTTTAGAGTGTTTTGTTCCTAATTTGTTATGAAAGAGGAGGTGTGCAGCTATTATTTAATAAATATTTCTTACTAATTAATGTATATATTTCTATAAATGTAAAATTTTCTTAGTATCTCTCTTGCTCCCTTTGTGTCCATGCTTGTGTAATGTGCATATATGTATGTGTGTATATGTGTGTGTATATATATTATATATATATATATATATATATATATATATATATATATATATATCAATTAATCAATATTAGGGTAGCAAAAAATTCAATAGAAATTATTTTGCCACCAGCGGTCTAGTGAGAAAAGGAAATAGTCAGAGACTATTAATAAATTCAACATAAATTGAGGAACGGCTATAATAGGCCGTTCGACAATGCATTGTCTAAAGAAGAACAGGGTAAATGTTTTTTAAATTTTTCCTCTGATTCCGGAATTACTACTATTTGCAGTTAGCCCTGGTTGCTATTTCTAGTGGGTCGAACGGCCTATTATAGCCGTTCCTCAATTTGTTGTTGAATTTATTAATAGTCTCTGAGTATTTCCTTTTTCTCACTAGACCGCTGGTGGCAAAATAATTTCTATTGAATTTTTTGCTACCCTAATATTGATTAATTTATAATTTTCTGATTAATTCCGAAATTGAATCGGCAGTTTATATTTGCTGCCGATAAGTTTGCGCGAGTACGACGATTTTGAAAATTTTAGGTCAGATATTGCCGAGGCATGAAGGTAGCTGCCTCGTGTAATTTCTGTCCCTTTCTGGCTCCTTTACTGATGAACGCGTTGGCCTTTGGAAGATTGACTTGATTGAGTTTAATTTAATTTAATCAGGCTGGTTTACCATTAAAAAACGCTGAAACAATGCATTGTCTAAAGAAGAACAGGGTAAATGTTTTTTAAATTTTTCCTCTGATTCCGGAATTACTACTATTTGCGGTTAGCCCTGGTTGCTATTTCTAGTGGGTCGAATGGCCTATTATAGCCGTTCCTCAATTTGTTGTTATATATATATATATATATATATATATATATATTTATATATATATTACTCTTTTACTCTTTTACTTGTTTCAGTCATTTGACTGTGGCCATGCTGGAGCACCGCCTTTAGTCGAGCAAATCGACCCCAGGACTTATTCCTTGTAAGCCTAGTACTTATTCTATCGGTCTCTTTTGCCGAACCGCTAAGTTACAGGGTCATAAACAAAACACACCACCATCGGTTATCAAGCAATGTTGGGGGGACAAACATACACACACACACACACACACACACACACACACACACACATATATATATATATATATATATATATATATATATATATATATATATATATATAATATATATATCTATATATATACATATATACGATGGGCTTCTTTCAGTTTCTGTCTACCAAATCCACTCACAAGGCTTTGTCGGCCTGAGGCTATAGTAGAAGACACTTGCCCAAAATGCCACGCAGTTGGACTGAACCCGGAACCATGTGGTTGGTAAGAAAGCTACTTACCACACAGCCACTCCTACTAACTTGACCTCATCCCATTTCGACCTAACATCTCTCAATCTATCAGTATATATATCCAAGCTAAGAAGAGCATCCTAGACCTCTACCCTACAAGATGACTACTAATAATATTCCTTCATTTTCTATTATAACTCCCTTACTATGCTTGATAGCAACAACCACCAAATATTAGTCTCAGACTTACCATGAGTATAAAAAGCCCATATCAAAATTTCCACACACTAGTTGGAGAATATCCAACCTTTATACAATGCTAATGTGTTGACCTGACTATAAACACTAATGTGTTATGACTGTCCCTTTTTCAGATTTTGGCAATACCATGCCCCTGCTTCTACTAAGAGACTTTTATACTATCTTCTTTCTTCTCTTCACCCCTTTGTAACCTGTCTTCGCTTTTCTCACAAAAATTCATCATCTGAAAGCTTTCATCTTTTGCTTTCTCTTGTTTTGCATGTATACATATTTTGTTTTTGATGTATTTAATATGTTTAATATATTTGATGTGTCTAGTTTGTTTATCAATATAATTGCCTATGTATATATATATATATATATATATATATATATATATATATATATATATACAGGTGGTGCTATTAAGTTAGACATGGCCTGGACCAATCTTTGGTCGAAACATATCTAAGTTTATCTAAGTTTATATATATATATATATATATATATTATATATTATTTTATATATAATAATTATTATTTGAGGGAATAAAATCCAAACTTACAAGGAAAAAGAATTCAATTTAGAAATACTAAATCAAATTCCACACAATATAGTATATATAAAATATTAGAAAAAACCACCTTTTATGAATTCAAAATGAATAATTAAATTACACCATCTAGAAAATTACATATAATAGAAAAGTTAAAATTAATATAACAATTAAAAAGTAAAGATTAAGTAAATTACAAGAATAATGTCATGTATATAGATTAATTTGTCCATGTAAATCTGACCTTGGTAAATTGAGTAAACTTATTTTAGATAAATAATTAATTAAATAAATAGATAAATTAATTACTTAAAATTATGGTTTAGTAATAATAATACTTTAAATTGGTTTAATAATATTAAAGAAAAAAAATCGATACAAATTTATTCAAATAGATATAGATAATTACTATTCTTCTATTAATGAAATTGTTTTTAATAAGGCCTTATTTTGCAATGATATATATATATATATATATATATATATATATATATATATATATATATATGTATATATATGTATATATATAAATAGATATATATATAATATGTATATATATAAATACATTATATATATTGTATATATATATATATATATATATAATATATAATATATATATATATATATATATATATATATATGCACATGTGTATAAATACTTGTGCGTATGTACAACAGAAAAATCTATAGTCCAATCCACTAATCTTTCAATACGCTTGTAGTAGAGCTCAGCACATCCCCAATTTCTGTTTGCCTTATCACTGCTTTCCCAACTTTAGAAACTAGGAAAATTGTTTCCTTTTCTGTCATTTGACCTCTTTTAACCATTAGGGCAGGACAACAGTTTGTAGTATCATATGTTTCTCAACATCTAATTGTAACTGAATCCTCTATTGGTGTCACTGACTGATTAAAATGTTTCTATGAATAAGTATTGGCAATATCAGGTGTGTTCATCACACTATAAAGCCTAAGTTGCATGCTGATGGGCTTAAATAGTATTCTTTAGCTTGAGCCTGCTGGAACATCTCAGGTTTTTAAACAGAAAAGTCAGTAATTTCACTAAGGTGGTTAAATTTGAACCACATTGGTTGTTTGTCAATGCTGATATTACCTAAAGATTGTTATAAAACATGAAAGTACTTGTAACATTATTATATGGGTCTTTTCTATTTAGCTGCCACTTTTCAATTTCTTCAATGTCGTTCCAGTTGATTTCAAATTTGGTGTAGTTTTGTATGCTCATTAATGACATGAAATTTACTTTTGCCATAAATCAGTAAATAAACAGTAAATAGCTTTTAAAGTTTGCAAATTTTGGGTAATTTTAGCCAACTGAAAGCCACAGACAAATAGTGGAGGCACATGGCCTAGTGGTTAGAACAGCGGACTCGTGGTCGAGGGATTGCAAGTTCAAATCTCAGACCATGCGATGTGTGTGTTTATGAGCGAAAACACCTAAGCTCCACGCGGCTCTGGCAGAAGGTAATGGCGAACTTCTGCTGACTCTTTCACCACATCTTTCTCTCACTCTTTCCTCCTGCATCTTGCAGCTCACCTGTGACGGACCGGCGTCCCGTCCAGGTGGGGAACCTATACGCCAAGAAACCGGGACACTGGCCCTTATGAGCCAGGCATGGCTCGGGAAGGAACAAACAAACAAACAATACAGACATATAGGTGCCTGTTTCTATAGTAACAAGCCAAGTGTTAGAAAAGCATTTACAATTAAACATGTGTTTACAAACTGATATATTACACTGTGTTTTCCTGATTAAAATTTCAAGAAGTGCAGCTAAACAGAAAAGATCCTTATTATATGTGATATTGTAAGATTGCAAAAACACAACAGTAAAATGAGAAAAAAAGGACAATGCTGGAATTTGATTCCTCATCAACATCATTATCATCATTATCATCATCATCATTTAGCATCTGTTGTCCATGCTGACATGGGTAGGACAGTTTGACCAGGGCTGGTAAACTGGAAGGCTGAACCAGGCTCCAGTCTCATTTGGCATAGTTTTCTATGACTGGATACCCTTCCTAATGCAAACCACTCTGAGAGTGTAATGGGTGTTTTTACGTGCCACTGGCATGGGTACCATTTGCGTGGCACCGGTATCTGCCATGACTGTGATTTTATGCAACCTGATGTGTCTTCTTCTCAAGCACGATATAATACCAAAGGTCTCAGTCACTGCCTCTGTGAGGCCCAACACTCACAAAGAACTCAGCCACTTTACCTCCTGATTGACTAATGTACTTATCTATGCACAATTTTACAAACCCTGAACTATATATACACACGTACACATATTACTCTTTTTCTCTTTTACTTGTTTCAGTCATTTGACTGCGGCCATGCTGGAGCACCGCCTTTAGTTGAGCAAATTGACCCCGGGACTTATTCTTTGTAAGTCCAGTACTTATTCTATCGGTCTCTTTTGCCGAACCGCTAAGTGACGGGGATATAAACACACCAGCATCAGTTGTCAAGCAATGCTAGGGGGACAACACACACAGACGCACAAAACATATACACACACACACACACACACACACACACATATATATATATATATATATATATATATATATATATATATATATATATATATATATATATATATATATACACATATATACGACAGGGCTTTCAGTTTCCGTCTACCAAATCCACTCACAAGGCATTGGTCGGCCCGGGGCTATAGCAGAAGACACTTGCCCAAGATGCCACGCAGTGGGACTGAACCCGGAACCATGTGGTTGGTAAGCAAGCTACTTACCACACACCCATTTCTGCGCCTATTATATTATATATATATATATATATATATATATATATATATATACAAAAAGCAATAAAGATTCAAGTTAATTTAAATGAATTTACTTGAATATGGTACCTAACTTAGATGCACCAAAAAAAAACTATACTGTTTTAACAATACAGTAATGTGGGGTGATTATAAGCGAGAAAGAAGCAACAAGAATGGATAGGTTTTTAGTACAATCGTTTCATACAAGGACAGGCTTTATTAAAAGTTGCAAAAATTACAGCATATAAACATGTCCCGTACTCATCAGCTAAAATACATGTGAGTTCTCTAGACATCCTAGTGGTTGAGGCTATACTCATGAAGTAATGTAGATAATTAAGTAACATAAACAGATTTCCAAAGTTCATTAAAGTTCTTTAAAGATGATGTACAGTCTTATCACAGAATTTAAAAAAAGTTTCAATAGCATCACAGAGAAGGTGACCTAATCCATAGTGCACATATGAATTTCCAGAGATATGATGAGGGATTACATACTCACAGAAGACAAATTTATCCATTGTTAATCACAACGAGGTGGGTCTCAATTCCTGCTTATTAGCATTACAGAGAGGGTGAATTAATCCTTTGTATAGATGCACAATTTCCAGTGGTGTAGATGTAAATTTCCAGAGAAATGAAGAGGAATTTCATATTCACAGGCGATAAATTTATCAATGGTTGAACACAATGAGGTAGGTATCAATTCTTGTTATATGATTAGGTATTTGCCACATTAATCACATTACTGCTATTTACAAGAGGCTGTAGCTATTTAACTTTTAAAGGCTGAAGGGCTTTCTAGAGAGGCAAAGAATAGAAAAGGGAGGGAAGGAATAGAAGAAAAGAGAGAAAATAAAGGAGGAGGGAGCAAAAAAGGGGGGGAAGGGGACTAAAAGAGAAGAGAAAAGGAAAAAGAGAATAAGAAGAAGAAAAAGAAAAAAGAGAAAAGAGAAAGAAATAGGGAAAGAAGGAAAAAAGAAAAAAAAAAAAAGAGGGTTCTAGTTATACAGAAGAATTAGTAGATGGCAAGCCTGGTTTTAATTTACAGGCATCTAGGAACTAGAGGAGAATATTATTCTTTGACCAGTAAAACAGCTAATTTATTGCTGTTGAAATCAGCTATGAATTTAAAGAGAATCTAAAGAGATAACACAGTCAGGGGTTTAGGGGTCAGATGCTAAAATCAAAAGAAAATACATTAGGAAAATCTAAGTATAATCTTATCAAAAAGTCATTAAAATTTACTTATTTAATTTATTCATTTTATTGTCTTAAGGAGTTGCCGTTATTATTCATACATTGACGGACTACAGGTCAAATCTTAGAAGATCATTTACAAGGTGTTAGGGGATTGTCTATCATAATGAAGATAATCATATTATCACCGAGGGGGTAGCCTTATTTATTTAATTTTGAAATAGAATTATGGGGCTATAGTAACTCATTTTATTTTATTAGAGTTATGCTACTTAACTTAGATTAAGTTAGGAATTAAATTAAAAATTACAATTAAGATTTAAATTAAGAATTTAAAAATTATGAGTTTGAAATTAAATAAAGCCTCAATTAAGCAGCGTATAAGTACTATTCATTTCCCTGTTCTCAAAAAACTGATGCAGATATAAGGAAAAAGATAACTGTAGTGTGAGAGAACTCTTAGTTATCTACTTAAAGCAGTGCTATACTAGTAGAAATCAAGTTATATCTATCTATCTAGTTACGAATATTCTAATCATTTAAAATATTTTAAAGTCTTCAATTTAGCGTGGACACAAACTTGACCTAGTTCGATATGGTTATTCAATAAGTTTCTATGTTTTCTATGCTTTAGAATTTCATACGTCTCCATGGAGCATAGTTGGCAACCAACCCTACTATTTTTATACGGAATTGCTCTCCTAACTATTTCCCAATTAAGGTTATAATTTTTATTATTATTTTTGAGTTCCCAGATTTTGTTTGAAAGTGTGGTGGTACCAGCTTTATGACGTAATTTAAAAGACGAGATGTGATTTCTAATTTTGCATGTGCCTGTGCAGATGCACCTATCTATCTATCTATCTATCTATCTATCTATCTATCTATCTATCTATCTATCTATCTATTTATCTATCTATCTATCTATCTATCTATCTATCTATCTATCTATCTATCTATATATAATATATATATATAATATATATATATATATATATATATATATATATTTCATTACAGACATAGGGTGAAAGATAATTAATTTAATAAAATCAACAAATTTCACCTAGTAGTATTTCGGTATGGAAAAAGATCATATTTGGTAAAAAACTTATATGATTATAACAATAAGGGTTTTGCATCAAGTTGCTTGACCACATACCGAAAATTTTAGAAATAGCAGCCAAAGCACTACTATTTCCTTTTCTACAAAAATATGTCTCCACAGACAACAATATTTGTAACTCACATAAGGCAAAAAAAAAAGAAGAAAGATAATGAAATCAAACAGTCTTCGGTTAATTATGGACGTACGTTTCTGGGTTAGAATCATAAGACTCATTTCCTTCATCGACATAATATTGTTGTCTGTGGAGACATATTTTTGTAGAAAAAGGAAATAGTAGTCTTTTGGCTGCTATTTCTAAAATTTTCGGGATGTGGTCAAGCAACTTGTTGCAAAACCTTTATTGTTATAATTATATATATATATAATTACATATATACATATGCACAAACTTAGGTACATATTTACACAGAATGATATATATTCATGCATACATATACATGTATACATATATATATACATATACTCACATATAGACATGCACACACACCAACATTTAAACATATATTAGCATTTCAAAAACGAACTAGACAGTAACTGCCTGGCAAAGTCATTTGTATACAGTGCAAAGGTTGAATCACATAGCTGTGATCAACCTAAAACATATATTGGGGTAACAGAGCTTTCAATCAAACACCGTTCTTACAAGCATAACTTACATTTGTCAACCTCAACAGAAAATATGCTACCACTTTGTCAAAGTTTATATGGTTCTTGAGTGAGACAAGTCCTCATGAATTCAAAATTACCTAATGTAGATAATGCACAACCTTTCAGGAATAGGGGCTTCAAATCAAAGATGTGGTGTGACCTTTGTTTGAGCAAAGATCTGAGAATTTTTAATGAAGCCACCAATATTTTGAACAAAAGAAATGAACTCTTAACACCTTGTATACATGCAGCTAAGTATCATTAATGCAAAAATAAGTTCCCTTGAATTTTGTCCAGGTTCAGAAAAAACCCTGGTTTTTGAAATGGTTAGTTAATGAGTTTCATTAATATGTATGTTTTAATGTGTGAGTAATGAAAATTGAAGCCTTTCAATTAAAATGAATTAATACTCTGCATTTATATTGAGTCCTGTAGTTTATTGTTTCTGGTGAATCATCATCATCATCATCATCATCATCATCATCATCATCATCACCATCATCATTATTTAACATCTCCTTTCCATGCTAGCATAGGTCAGCCACTTTGACTGGAACTGGTGAGCCGGAGGGCTGCACCAGACTCCAGTTTGATTTGGCATGATTTTCACAGCTAGATGCCCTTCCTAATGCCAACTACTCTGAGAATGTAATCAGTGCTTTTTATGCACCCCTGGCACGGGCGCCATTTACATGACACCAGCAATTTCATTTGGCTTGACAAGTCCTATCAAGCACAGCAACAGTATACCTTGCATTTTCTGTGATACATTTCTATGGAACATTTAATTTGACCAACATATTGCTGGATATTCCAAATATATAACAAATTGTTTTTTTGCTCTAAAATAGAACAATCTCAACATAAAATGTCAATCAGGTTAGCTTTCTCAACATTTGTTTGCAAATAAAATCTTTTATTGATTTTCTTGGATTGATTAATTGTTCTCCCAGGTGTGGAAGCAAGACCTAGAATCAAAGGGCCAAAGACTTAATCTAGCAAAAACCAAAGTCTTAGTATGTAGGAAAGCAGAAAATCACAAATCCCTTTAGGGTGACAACCCTGCTCAATTTGTAGAAAGGGCATAGGTAGAAACTCCACAAAATGTACCCAGTGTAAGCTATAGACACATAAGAGGTGCAGCAATACCAGAGGAAGATTGATAGGGAAATTAGCTTTTGTGTGTGGAAGGTGAACAGAAAGAATTAACATTAAAAACTTAGAGAAAACAAACTCTATCAAATACTAGGGAGGAAAGCTAGTAGTAATTGATAGCTTCTGTTACCTAGGTGACCAAGCCAATAGTGAAGGTAGTTGCTCCAAAAGCATAGCTGCTAGAATAAGAGTAGGCTGGGCAAAGTTCAGAGAGCTCCTAGCTCAGCTGGTAACAAAGGACTTCTTCTTCGGAGTGAAAGGCAGAATGTATGATGCCTGCGTGCAAACAGCCATGCTACATGGCAGTAAAACAGGGGCTGTGATTGCTGAGGACATACATAGGCTTAAAAGAAATGAAGTTAGTATGCTTCGTTGGGTGTGCAATGTCAGTGTGCATGTAAAATAGAGCATAAAAGTCTTGAGAGACAAGTTGGGCATAAGAGGCATCAGATGTGGTGTGTAAGAAAGACAACTGCACTGGTGTGGTCATGTGAAGCGTGTGGATGTGAACAGCTGTGTGAAGAAGTGCAGATTTCTAACAGTGGAGTATGTTGTGGAAAAGGTAAACCCAGGTAGACATGGGACAATGAGGTGAAGCATGATTTTCAAACGTTGGGCCTCACGGAAGCAAGGATTAGTGACTGAGACCTTTGGTAATATGCCATGTTTGAAAAGACCCATCAAGCCAAGGGAAATCATAGCTGTGGCCATTGTCGGTGTAACATAACTGGCACTCATGCCAGTGGCACATAAAAGCACCCATTACACTCTCAGAGTGGTTGGCATTAGGAAGGACATCAAGCCATAGAGACCATGCCAACCAGACTGAAGTCTGGCGCAGTCCCTCAGCTTACCAGCCCTGGTCAAACCATCCAACCCATGCCAACATGGACAACAGACGTTAAATGATGATGATGATGATGATGATGCTATAAATAATTTCATCATGCTTTTATTGTATCAAAGCCTTGAAACCTGTTATACCTCTTTCTTTAATTCTCTGTGGCAGGCCATTCTTTTTCAGCATTCAGTTTTAGTATATAATTGGAATTCATTTTATAGAATGTCAACTAATTTGTTAAAGTGTTAATAATAGATTGTTTGTATTACGTTTGTAATGAAAGCGTTTATAACTTGTTGGCTCAATCTGCCTAGCTGTAAATAACAAGCAATACTAAACGATTTTCTCACCATTTCAGAAATTGACCTGTTAGACAGGTCAATTTGTTTCTCTTTCTTTTTTTTCTGTTGTTTTTACATTTGGTATATGTATATTCGTTTTTGACAACATTTATAATCCTGATACATAAACATGTGTGTGTATGTGTGTGTGGTGTTTAGATAAAGATAGTTATGGCCAGTCTGTGGGGTTACCCAGGGTTTCACATCCATAAAGCACTTAGCTTTACCACATCTTGTCAGACTTTAATGGTCAGTGACCTATAACTTTTCTTCAAAGTGGAGGGAAAAAAGACTTTGTTGCTAGGTGTTGCACACACAGACAAAGGTGAAAGGTCAGACACAAGGGACTGCCTCCCTTAAACCGCTATCCAGAATCCACCCAGTCAGCTTGCGGGTCCTAAGATTTTAGCAGGAATTGCCTGAAGTATGAGCAAGGTCTGAAGACTTCCATCCTGGAATTTAAGATGTTCTCTTTTTAATTTCATATATGTTTCACAAGGCTTTTGTACTAAAACAGACAAGAAGGTTCTCAAAGAATCCTTTTGGAGATTAGCTTGTACCATAATTTTCAGGTTACAATTAAAGTTAGAATCGACATAAACATCTTTAAAACGTTATGAAGTTCTTCTTGGGACTTTTCAGGTTTTGTGGTCAAAATTTCATAGGACTGATAAACTATCATTTTATGCAAAGACAATATATTCAGTGAACTGCTTTTATTCATAATATTCCTTTCTAAAGTAATCATCATTACAAAATTATTTATCTTTCATAGGACGCCTGTTCATGATATTCCCCTATCACATTTCAAGTGAAAGACAAGAATGTTTGAAGAACGTGATCATACTTAAAATGACAATCATTTCTTTTTCTCTTTTTCTCTTTTTTAACTACCCCAGATATTACACAATTGTACTGTATGTCAAATATCAACTCCTCTTTTACTACCACTTACACTGTCTCTTCATACTATCCCCCAAATTCTTCATTCTGATATATATATATATATATATATATATATGTGTGTGTGTGTGTGTGTGTGCGTGTGTATATATATATATATATATATATGTATATATATATATATATATATATATTATATATATATATATAATATATATATATATATAATATATATATATATATATATGTATGTATATATATATATATATATATATATATATTATATATATATATATATATATATATATATATATATGCATATATATATACATATATATGCATATACATACATATATATATGTGTGTGTGTATGTGTGTGTGTGCACAATAGTGTGACAAATATTTTCCAGTGCTATATCTGAAGAATCTGAAAGAAGAAATGGCAATAAGAAAAGTTCACGAATCTATTTAACTTTGTTACATCTATACATAAATACATATACTCATGCATGCATATGTGAATGTATACACACACTTTTTATATATATATATATATATAGAGAGAGAGAGAGAGAGGGGCGGAGAATCTAGTAAGCACATAAATGCAAGGCAAAGTAGAAAAAATAAAGAAGTGTTCGAATATTCTCTAGCCTTTTTAAAGGCAACCTTTTCAATCCAAAGGATTTTTAACCCTCAGCGTTATTTGTAATTAGAACAGATGGATACATTAGTATACAGACTCAAGTCTGTAACAATGTATATCTATTTGAAAACTTAGTAACTTCTATGCTGGAGTGAGACAGCATGTTCTTTCTCTATCTCCTTAACTTCTTGGAGATTTTAGGTATAATTATACTAATGTATCCATCTGTTCTAATTTAATTAAATTCTATGTCTTTGTGCAGCTGAAGATTGCTCTGCATTTTAAATTGATGTAATGATTGCATTGTTCAATTAAATGGAGTTGCATGAAATTAGGCAACCAAGTTAGTAACAGAGGTGATTGCTCCAAGAGCGTAGCTGTGAGAATAAGAGTAGGCTGGGCAAAGTTCAGAGAGCTCCTACTTCTGTTGTCAACAAAGGCCTGTGTAAACAGCTATGCTATGCAGCAGTAAAATATGGGCTGTGACCACTGAGGACGTGTATGCTTGAAAGAAATGATGCTAGTATACTTTACTGAATGGGCAATGTCAGTGTGCATATACGACAGTGTGTAAGCATCTTGAGAGAAAAGTTAGGCCTTATATGCATCAGGTGTGGTGTCCAAGAGAGATGACTGCAATGGTATGGTCACGTGATGTGTATGGACGAGGACAGATGCATAATGAAGTGCCAATCTCTAACTGTGGAGGGAACATGTAGTAGAGGTAGATCCAGGACGACATGGGTTGAGGTGGAGACGTATGAACTTCGGATATTGGCCCTTACTGAGATAATGACTAGTGACTGAGACCTTCGGCATGCCATGCTGATCCTGGCATCATGTAATTGGCACCATTTGAGCAGTGGGCCTCACAGAGGTAATGTGGCTGATACCAGTGTCACGTAACATGCACCTATGCAAGTGGCATGTAAAAATCACCATTCGTGTGGTACGCCTCACAGAGGCAATGCAACTGATGCTGGTGTCTCATAACTGGCACTCATGCTGGTAGCGTGTAAAAGCACCTATTACACTCTCAGAATGTTTGGCAAATTAAATATTTAAAAGCTATGAACAAACCAACAGGAGTTGCTAGAAATAACAGTCAAAACATTAAAATACACAAGAGCAAAGTTAACAGTGAAAACAGTGGTAAATATTAAAACATTTGTGAGCAAATTAAATATTTAAAAGTGACAAGCAAACCAATAGGAGTTGCTAGAAATAACAGTCAAAACATTAAAATATACACGAGCAAAGTTAACAGTGAAAACAGTGGTAAATATTAAAACATCCGTGAGCAAATTAAATATTTAAAAGCGACAAGTAAACCAACAGGAGTTGCTAGAAATAACAGTCAAAACATTGCTTAAAATAAAACATTTATAAGTTTAAAAAATTCAAGAATGTAGGTTTGCGATACATTCTAGGATTTTATAAAATAAATAATCTTTCTTATATCTCCTTCTCCCCATAAATTCACAAAGATAAGAGTCAACCATGGAATGGTGTGTCCCACACTGACGTTTGTTTCCAAGCTTTAAAGATGTCCAGATATTTTCAATTTGTTGAGTATAAGTCCCATCTGCTATGAAGGCAAACAATTATAGAACATGTGGTGGTTACACTCCTTGTCCGCATGTGCAGCTTCTTTGGTTCTTCACAATCAGCTATGGAATATGTGGTGCTTCTTTGCTTTGGTTACTATGGATACAGAGTTCTTCGGCATGGTGATTTGTAAAATATTCATTTCTGATAGGCTAAAATACCCAAATTTTGCAAATTTTAAAAGCTAATAACTTTTTAATTATGGATTTATAGGGAAAATGAATTTTATTTTCATAATTAGTATACAAAACTTAATCTATATACCAAATTTGAAAACAATTGGAACAAAATTATAGATAGTGATGAAAACCACCAAGATTCCAACACAATCCTTATCAAGCCCTCCAATCATGCCAGCATAAAAGATAGACATTAAATGTAAATACATGCATATATATATGTAAATACATGCATAAACACCAACATACATATATACATACATACATACATGTAGGTAGGTAGGTGAATATTTACATACACTCATACATATTTGTACAAACAGATGTCTTGCAAACAACTTGCACATGCAAGTGCTACCAGTAAAAAAACCCCCGCATACTGGAAGCCAGCAAGTGTATGGGGTCATCAGGAGAGAATGTGCACCATTTCGGGGCCTACCTCTCAATGGCATCAATGCGCACCGCCTCCCCCCCTCACTGATATGAGGCCCTGCTTGCTAGATCAGCTGGTTATCAAATAAAGCTCAATATCCTTCTAGCCATCGCTCATCGTCTTTTTTTAACCAAATCCAGTGGCTAGCCTTCTCCCCTGTAGATTAGATATCGGTCATGGTGGTATTGACTTTATGATGAGTTAGGCCTAACGATAACAACAGTCATCTCACACTGTGTGCAACGAACCCTCTACATCTGACTTCGATTGGAAAATGTTCCACTTTCCAGCCTGCGTCTTCACATTCCTCGAGGTATGTACATGGCTGTGTGTAATTGCAGGTATGACTTTGTGGTTGAGAAGTTTACTTCACAATCACATGTTTCAGGCTTAATCTCGTTCAGTCTGCCTTGGACATCATCTGCTATAGTCTTGGGTTAGCCTTGTGAGCAAATCTGAACTAGTCTTGATTTCTATGCTGCCCTTTTTATAGCGAGTACTTTACACTAATAGAGTTTTCCTCCAGTGTTTAACTCTAGAGCATTATGAAGGGTGTTCATTAAAGATTTCCCCTGACCCGCTTCCCAAAGACTGGGATAAATGGAACTTCGCATAATCATTAATCCTTCTCTACATGGCCACCACCAATGGGTGACATACTTCTCCAATTGCTTCATGCAGCTATGTAGACCTCATCTGCAGAAGTCAGTAGGTTGCGTCTGGAGCCAAGACTTTACCTTGGAAATAAGTTCATCACACACACACACACACACACACACACACACACAACATACATACATATGATCATACACATACCAACATAAACATACATACCACTGATGCTATATTCCTGGTAAGGCAGCTGCAGGAGAAATACCTAGCCAAAGATAAGCCCCTGTACCTGGCTTTCGTTGACATGGAGAAAGCTTTTGATAGGGTCCCCCGATCCCTTATCTGGTGGTCAATGAGGAAACTAGGGATAGATGAATGGCTGGTGAGGACTGTGCAAGCCATGTACAGAGATGCCGTAAGTAAGGTTAGGGTTGGCAACATGTACACAGAAGAATTCAAAGTAGAGGTTGGGGTCCACCAGGGTTCAGTACTCAGCCCCCTCCTAGTTATCATAGTCCTCCAGGCAATTACGGAGGAATTCAAGACAGGTTGTCCCTGGGAGCTCCTCTACGCTGACGACCTTGCTCTTATTGCTGAGTCACTATCAGAACTGGAGGAGAAGTTCCAGGTGTGGAAGGAGGGTTTAGAATCGAGGGGCCTTAGAGTCAACCTAGCTAAAACCAAAGTACTAATAAGTAGGAAGGTAGACAATCCACAAATGTCTTCAGGAAGATGGCCCTGCTCGATCTGTAGAAAAGGTGTAGGTAGAAACTCTATAAGATGTACCCAGTGTAAGCTATGGACACATAAGAGGTGCAGCAATGTCAAAGGTAGGCTAACTGGGAAGATAGTTTTTGTATGTGGCAGATGCTCGGGAGCATCAACCTCCGAAAATCTGCAGAAAACAAATTCCGTCACTTTCCAGGGGAAAAAACTAGAAGTAGTTGATAGCTTCCGTTATCTAGGTGACCAAGTCAGTAGTGGGGGTGGGTGCGCTGAAAGTGTAACTGCTAGAATAAGAATAGCCTGGGCAAAGTTTAGGGAGCTCTTACCTCTGCTGGTGACAAAAGGCCTCTCGCTCAGAGTAAAAGGCAGACTGTATGATGCGTGTGTACAAACAGCCATGCTACATGGCAGTGAAACATGGGCCGTGACTGCTGAGGACATGCGTAAGCTCGTGAGGAATGAAGCCAGTATGCTCCGATGGATGTGTAATGTCAGTGTACATACTCGACAGAGCGTTAGCACCTTGAGAGAAATGTTGTACCTAAGAAGCATCAGTTGTGGTGTGCAAGAGAGACGATTGCGCTGGTATGGTCATGTGGCGAGAATGGATGAAGATAGGTGTGTGAGAAAGTGCCAATCCCTAGCAGTTGAGGGAACCCGTGGAAGAGGTAGACCCAGGAAAACCTGGGACGAGGTGGTGAAGCACGACCTTCGAACTTTAGACCTCACTGAGGAAATGACCAGCGACCGAGACCTTTGGAAATATTCTGTACGTGAGAAGACCAGGCAGGACAAGTGAGCCCAGCCCACTTATGAATGCCTTTCCTCCCTTGGACACAAAGACCTGTTGAGGCAAGCGAAGTCGATATAGAACCTCATCCGACGACAGGCACCCATGCCAACCCCCTTTGCTTGCGAAGACATGTTGGGGCAAGCGAAATCGAAATCGAATTGAACCAGCCAGGATCCCTGGTCTGGTGGTACGTGAAAAGCACTATCCGACTCGTGGCCGATGCCAGCACCGCCTCAACTGGCTTCCGTGCCGGTGGCACATAAAATACACCAATCCGACCGTGGCCGTTGCCAGCCTCACCTGGCACCTGTGCAGGTGGCACGTAAAAAGCACCCACTACACTCACGGAGTGGTTGGCGTTAGGAAGGGCATCAAGCTGTAGAAACATTGCCAGATAAGACTGGAGCCTGGTGCAGCCTGCTGGCTCCCCAGATCCCCGGTCGAACCGTCTAACCCATGCTAGCATGGAGAACGGACGTTAAATGATGATGATGATGATGATGATGATATATATATGGATTTGGTTCATTTCATTCACAAATCAGCCCCCTTTAATGTTGCTCATATTGTTTTCAATTTTTGGGATATTGATGCAGTTCTAAATTTTGGTTATGCTCAACTAATTACTTTATCTTATAAATTAAAGAATTTGATGTCATTTGGAATTAAAGTTGGAAAAATTTGGGAAATTTAGCCAATCAACAGACAGCAAGGCATTAACAGCTTGTTACCATGACAACAGCACATTGTGTCGTGTTTCACTTCCCCCGCATGTTGCGTTGTGTTGATTCTTCACAGCACGAGATTCGCTTCACCTGCATGTTTTGTTTTAATAAAAATTTATATTTAGCAATTAGAATTTTATTGTAGATATTTTTTGTCAATTGTCTTATGAGTAAGAAAGTGGTTTGTGGGGGTTTATACTGGCGGTACACTTCCAGTGGATGCAACGAATGCCCGTCAGTTTAAACCCAGGTCAGGCCAGAAGGAGCCATTCTGTATTTTTATTGAAGATGTAGGACAACATTATTTGATGCGTCCTTCATTTTTAAAATGTTAGAGCATAGAGTGTGAGAGATATGGCTGTTATTTCTAGCAAATTCAACAACCACATAGAATACATCATTGGCTCATTTGCTGATGTGTATAAGTAAACAAAAACTAAAGAAAGTGGATCTTCATCTGTTTCTAGGATGATCACTCAATTGAACTGATTACACATTCAGCTGGTACTTATTTTATCAACCCTCCTAGGATGAAAGGCAAAGTCAACCTAGGTGGAATTTGAACTCAGAATGTAAAGCATTTAGCCCAGTGTGCTAATGATTCTGTCAGCTTGTAGTCTTATGGTTACACATTATATTGACTTATAACTGGCTGAGTATACCGCAGCACACATGTACCCACAACATAATCCATAAGTAGAATCAGTAAAATCATCGGGGCAGGAGTGGCTGTGTGGTAAGTAGCTTGCTAACCAACCACATGGTTCCGGGTTCAGTCCCACTGCGTGGCATCTTGGACAAGTGTCTTCTGCTATAGCCCCGGGCCGACCAATGCCTTGTGAGTGGATTTAGTAGACAGAAACTGAAAGAAGCCTGTCGTATATATGTATATATATATATGTATGTGTTTGTGTGTCTGTGTTTGTCTCCCTAGCATTGCTTGACAACCGATGCTGGTGTGTTTACATTCCCGTCACTTAGCGGTTCGGCAAAAGAGACCGATAGAATAAGTACTGGGCTTACAAAGAATAAGTCCCGGGATCGATTTGCTCGACTAAAGGCGGTGCTCCAGCATGGCCGCAGTCAAATGACTGAAACAAGTAAAAGAGAAAAAAGAGTAAAAGAGTAGTACAACCCAGTGTAACATGACTAGGCCTTTTAATTACAGGTCCAGGATCTAATTATAGTGTAATTTGGCTGAGTATTTCATAGATATATGTGGCCTTAATGTAATTCTGGGACAGACTCAGTGTGACACATGGTGGACGTAGCCAGTGTTTCAACAGAATGTTTCTCAACTATTATGAAAAGTACACCATTCACTGAATAAATTGTGGAAAATCGCAACAAAATTAAACTAAATATCAGATGAATAATTCTATTGACAGGGAGCTGTGGGTCGCTGTGGGTCAAAAGTTTCTTTATTCCTCTTCATTGGTAACATATTTTGTGTAATACTAGGCTGGCTCTTTAAATTAGTTGTACTTCATTTGGCAGGGTTCTACACTATTTAACCAATTTTACTCCCAATGCTTTGGCCACCTGAGAGATTATCTATTAAGTCACTCACAGACGTGCTCCATCCTCTGATGCCCCCCTCCCTACACATTTCTTTCCCACAGATGTTGGTTTATGACGGTTCACAAGGAATATCACTGGCATTAATCATTAACCTCACTTATCTAGATGGTCCGTGAAGGGCATAGGCACTGTCCCTTCTTTCAGACCCAATATGAGTAGAAGATTAAAAAATTTAAAAAAATAAAAATCAAACCAAAACTAGGCTAAAAGATTCTTGCTCAAGGTGTGATGGAGTTGAATTGAACTCAACACTAACATGTCAGGATTATGATGTGAACAAATTAATCACCTGGTCATGTGCCACCCCATCCGCCTGAGGTGTAGAGGTAAAACTGTACATGCGGTGGGCAAGTCATGTAATTGGTAGGTTTGGGTCCAGCTGAGGTAGAAATGATAAACCCTGTGGAACTGAAGCTGGCAGAATAAATCAGAATAGATATTTCCTAAATGATACAGAAGGAAAAAAAAAGGGTATAGAAGTGAGGGGTGGGATGTGAAAGACACAACTTTTGAGGAAATTTTCTATTGTATGAAACAAAAAATATTTAATACAAAATGAAGGAAACCTGCCCACCTCACTTTTCCTTTTCTGTGATGTATGGAACTTTGAAGGACTGTTGTTCCAAAAATTCTGCCCAAATTGCAATGTTAGACTAAATGCATTGTTCCACTTAATTATGTTCCTCTGCATTCTGAGTTCAAATCCCATGAAAGTCAGTTTTGCCTTTAATCCAACAGGTATCAATAAAATAAATTACACTTGAATAGTTTGCCAATAGCGACACATTTCTCCATTCTTTTTGATTATCTTTATTCTTATATTGGATAAGGGGATTATCACATACACTCTTCTTCCCTTTGTTTTGGTACAAGTTGCATTGTAGATGCATCTTTGAACTGTTCAATTGCATAGCTTACTCACAAGTTGTCTGCTACCATGCTTGTACACCTCTGTGGGAATATTGTCTTGTCCAAGAGCTTTATTATTGGAAAGTTTTTTGATAGCAGTTCCTACCTCTTTCAAGGAAGGACATTCCACTAGTTCTTCAATTATAGATCACTGGGGATTTTGCTGATTACATCAGCATCATAGTGGATTCTTGATTTGATACAGATTTTAAGTGTTCAGCCCATCTTTTCAGAATTTCATCTTTCCTGCTTGAGGGTTTTGTTCTATCATTAGAGAGAATAAATTCTGTACTACCTTTTGCGGGGCCAAACACATTTTTCAGAATGTTATACAGTGTTCTCGAGTTGTGGATGGTAGCAGCCTGTTCCAATTCTTGGGCTTTTTTTGTTCACCAAATTTTTCATCTCATGCAGTTTTCTGCATAGTTTTTCTGGAGATGTATAGGAATCTGGACGTTGGCAAGTTTTTGTCTGAGATCCATGTCTTGTGATTCTTTTCCAAAGTTACCATATGGTTTTGTTAAACCATATTGAAAGAGGCCACTGAAATCCAATTTACATCTGAGAATAAATGTTACTTCTTTAAAAAATCCAGAAATTATAACAAATTTTGAAATACATTTAAATTCAAAGCTTGCAGAAAGCTGAAGTGTTGTGGCACAATATTCATGACAGCATCAAATCATCTACTAAAGTAGTTCTAGAGTTTGTGAAACACAAACACCAACAAGAATGAGTCTCAAATTCAACCTCTCCTAGAAACTTTGCACAGAGACACACCGACACACATAAATTTGTCTCCAGTTTATTTCTCCAAAGGGAATTAAGATGGCATTGTTTCCAGTACTGACCAGTTCTATAGAACATATGAGCACACGCGCACGCACACACACACACACACACATACACACACACACACACACGCACACACGCACACACATGTGCATTTGTAATTACTCACATGTTTTCATATACCACTAAATCAAAGGAAATGATTTATTGCCTCTTTAGCGACCTCAGATCTTATGAAGATAATGAAAGCAAACTGTTGTCTTAAAGTGTCTAAAATTTGATAAAAGTGTCCATAGAAAGGTCATGAATATTTTTTTCTTCTTTGTTAAAAGTATTGTTTTCAGCTGTCTATGAACAATACAGGCCGAGGTGTTTTGTATACACTGCAATTCTTCCAAGAGTGAATAACACAAATTCTCAAACTGGAGGAGCTGAAATTCTAACTGGGGAGGTGAGGCTAAGCATACCATAGCCCTGCTGTGACTACATACCTGACATACACATATGCATTCATACAACTGAACCTTACACTAAAAATATAAGGCTGACCTAAGCAATTTTGGATGAATGTATTTATCTTTTGGTATCTTGTGTTGCTAAAGTGTAGAAAGTTTTTTTTTTAAGAGCATTTTTATATAGATTTTTTAAAACTTAACCTTCGTGAAATGTCGTAATATAGGATGTAGCCTCCTTGAGTACAGGGCCTTCTTGGGCATGGGGCCTGATTGGGATCAATCAGTCCAGTTGGTTTAAAGCTGGTCTTGCATAGAACTAACCAAAGAGAAATAGAATTATAAAATAATGTATAACTTCTATAAATTTTGAAATTTTAAATACAAAGGCAAGATGAACTACCATATGTACTTGGCTACAAGTCACACTTTTTTCCCCTGGTATTTTCACTTAAAGTTGGGGATGTGACTTATAAGCAGGTCCTATAAAAAAAAATCTTCAGATAATTTCTAGGTACAAGCCATGTCTGAAGTTCCAACACTTGGAATAACTGAAAAATAAACAAATTCCAAAGCCAAGGAGTACATGGAAGATGATCTTTAGATATTTCTTTATATATTTCTTTACTTTTGTTGGTATGAAATAAACAATTAATATTTAAAAAGTGGGTTTAATGTTTGTTTGTTTTTGTACTGTACCTGTCTTTCTTTAATTTGGTGCCATGTTATTTGTTAACAAGAAAAAATAGAGGAATTCGTATGATATTAATTTCAAGCTGAATGTTACTGAATATGCAAAGTCACATTTGAATCAAACTGCAGAAAGAGAGTTTGGGGCTCAGAAAAAATGGTCAGAGATTGGCGCTTGAAAGAGGAGAAAATGAAATCCATTGATATCATATCATTAAAGAAAATTAGGATAGGAATGAGTCCCAATGAGGAGATGGAGACTATTTTGAGAGACTGGGTGACTAAACTATGAACAAATGGATTTGCTGTCACAAGAAACATCATCAGATTGCAGGCTCTCCAGCATCAAAAAAGTCACCACAACTTATAGTTAGGTCAATGATAAAATTCTCAATTTGAACCTTGTAAGTCAGGGGTGCATCTTATAGGCAAGGGTGTTTTAAAGTTGGGTATATACAGTAATATATAAATAGTAACTCGTCATAAGCATAAGTGTCATGTCTGTCAACTTCAACATTAAACTACATTCATATACACAACAGCCTTCAGCGATATCTAGTTAACAAAGAACTTTCTGTATATGTGTACATTGCATATGGATACTGTTGAAGGTATGTAAAATATTAAATATGGTGCAGACAATCACATGACATAATTACACTTTTAACAGTTCTTTCTGGTTTGGTGATGGTAGCAGCTTGGGTGATAGTGGAAGTGGTTGTCGTCATCGTTGTTGTCATAGTTGTTGTCATTTTCATAACGGTATTGTGGTGGTGGTGGTGGTGAGAAAGAAGAGGAAAGTGTATGAATGAAAGGCTGTTGTTATACTTATGTTGTTTTAAGAATTCATATTCCAGAAAAATGTGACTATTTATATTGAATACTTTAGACCCTCTCACACATATTACTATTATATTCATATATTACTATTATATTAAGCTTTTTCTGTGTGTTCCTATTTTAATATCATAGACAAAATATGCTTTTATGAGATTAAAATATATTTTGACTTATACATACTGCATAATCTAGTTTTTGCAGTATTTTAAAACTACTAGCGAAATGTATAGAAAAAAGAATATTTGTGATATAGTATCAGAAAGAAGAAACCCCAAAATATGTACCATATCCCATTTTGCTATGCCATTTCTATGATAAAAAAAAATTCTAATAACTATGTTCAGACATGGCTTTATGGTTAATAACTATATTCAGACATGTGGTTTCAGGTTCAGTCCCACTATATGCCACTCTGTACAAGTGTTTTCTATTCTAGCCTTGAACCTACCAAGTGAATTTAGTATGCAGAAACTGAAAAGAAGACTATTATGAGTGTGTGTGTGTGTGTATATATATATATCATGGGATCACGTGACTGACCAGACCATCAGATGTTGTTACACATCGCTGGTGACAATGCATTCGCACTGTATTTTAGCCCCGCTGGCTAAGCGAGCAGGCCAACAGAAGAAAGAGTGGTGAAAGAGTACAGCAGGGATCACCACCCCCTGCCGGAGCTTCGTGGTGCTTCTAGGTGTTTTCGCTCAATAAACACTCACAACGCCCGGTCTGGGAATCGAAACCGCGCTCCTACGACCGCGAGTCCACTGCCCTAACCACTGGGCCATTGCACCTCCATGTGTGTATATATATATATATATATATATATATATATATATATATATATATATATATATATATATACACACATACACATACACAACCACACATACACACACATATGTATTTGTATATGTATGTATTGAAAAGTTGCTTATTCAAATGAGATAGCATAACAGTTAACCTTTGCTTACATCCATATACATCCTACTTTCAATCAGGTTTAAATATCGTTTGTTCTCTGGTTTTTGTTCAGTATTATATGCATTTGAATAGACATGCATTTCCAAAATCATAATAAAACGGAAGATTCAGTTGTATCTAAACTTCTTTATTATTACATCATAAATTACTTAAACTTTACTCATGTTTCACAAGTGTGATAAAAGAATCTTTGTTACAACCAAGTCTCCAGTTTTGTTCTGATCTTGTATGTATGTATGTGTGTGTGTCTGTGTATGATTACATATTTTTTATGTGTGCATGCATATTTATGTATTCTCATGGGTGTGTATATGTGACCTGTCTCTGCGGTTTGACATTGTGTTATAATTGTCAGTAAACATCACCACTATACATGTGGTATTGTTTGTTTGCAATCTCCTGAGAAAACATGTCCAAACTAGGGGGGATATGTTAGCTTACTTGAAAACAGGTGAGAATTGGAGACAAGAACATCCAGTTATAGAAATCTGTCTCAATGAAATCTTGTCTGACCATGCAAGCATGGATTTACTCTTTTACTCTTTTACTTGTTTCAGTCCATTGACTGCGGCCATGCTGGAGCACCGCCTTTTAATCGAGCAACTCGACCCCGGAACTTATTCTTTTGTAAGCCCAGTACTTATTCTATCGGTCTCTTTTGCCGAACTGCTAAGTGACGGGGGACGTCAACACACCAGCA
The DNA here is from genome assembly GCF_006345805.1 of Octopus sinensis. Classification (NCBI taxonomy): domain Eukaryota; kingdom Metazoa; phylum Mollusca; class Cephalopoda; order Octopoda; family Octopodidae; genus Octopus; species Octopus sinensis. Next base: position 156,902,050 of record NC_042999.1, read on the forward strand.
TTGGTTGTCAAGCAATGCTAGGGGGACAAACACAGACACACAAACACACACACATACACGTACACATATACATATATACATATATACGACGGGCTTCTTTCAGTTTCCGTCTGCCAAATCCACTCACAAGGCTTTGGTCGGCCTGAGGCTATAGTAGAAGACACTTGCCCAAGGTGCCACGCAGTGGGACTGAACCCGGAACCATGTGGTTGGTAAACAAGCTACTTACCACACAGCCGCTCCTGGATATGTAGATATTAAAATGATGACGATGTAAGAAAACAATGTTAACAAAATATAATTCTGAAACAACCTTCTTGAAACAGAACACTTTAGTTATAATGATTATGGTGGAATGGTAAGGTTACTACTAATACCTATTTTATTATAACAGCTTCCACTGCTTAAACCTGTAAAAAAAATTAAAATCAGAATTACCAATTCAATCGTTACCTTCACCACCACCACCACCACACCACCACCACCATTGCCATTGACACTACTGCCACAGTTATTAGTGTTTTTATAGCCATTGGTCTAAAACTGGTATATGTCTAAACTTATTTTGTCAAGCCACATATCACCTAATTTCATAAACTAAAGTGCCTCAAGTTTGCTTTAGTCAAATTTTGTTTCAGCTACAATAAACTTCAAATGTTTTAATATTTAAACACTATATCCATAAAGAGCACAGTCTCAAATTTGCTGTAATTTTCAAATGGTGTAATAATATGTAGTAGGTATGGAGTAATTTTAGTTATTAATATTTTGACAACCTTCTATTAATAATAAAATTCACTAGCATTTATTTTAATCGCCTTACTGGCACTTATGCCTGTGCTAGTAGGGTACCAAGAACACCGTCTGAGCGTGATCGTTGTGATCGTTGCCAGAGTACACGTGTCTGCAGAGTGCTCAGCCACTTGCACATTAATTTCATGCGCAGGCTATTAAACTGCAACAATTGGTGTCATAACTGACAGAGTGCCAGTCAGTTAAGTATACTCTGAATTATACTTAACTTATACTTAACTTATACTTGGCTTCCGTACCCATGGCACGTAAAAGGGCACCATTCGAGCGTGATCGTTACCAGCGTTGCTTCACTGGCACCTGTGCTGGTGGCACGTGTAAAAAGATTCGAGCGAGGTCATTGCCAGTACCGCCTGACTGGCCCCCATGCAGGTGGCATGTAAAAAGCACCCACTACACATTCGGAGTGGTTGGTGTTAGGAAGGGCATCTAGCTGTAGAAACTCTGCCAGATCAAGATCGGAGCCTGGTGCAGCCATCTGGTTGCCAGTCCTCAGTCAAAACCGTCCAACCCATGCTAGCATGGAAAACGGACGTTAATTGATGATGATGATGACATTATATGGAATAATTCAGAGTATACTTAACTGACTGGCACTCTGTCAGTTATGACACCAATTGTTGCAGTTTAATAGCCTGCGCATGAAATTAATGTGCAAGTGGCTGAGCACTCAGCAGACACATGTACTCAACCCTTTCATTACCGTATTTATTTTGATATGCTCTCTGTTTCTTTCAATTACTTTAAATATCACAAAGTATTTAGTAAAATAACTTAGTTATCATTAAGCTAGTGATAGGGACATAATTTGTGACTGAGGTTTAATAGAAGATTTTAATTCAAAACTTATGAAAACAAGACATTTTGTACTCAAAGCCAAAGCCGGTTTCAGCCGGGTTGGTATCAAAAGGGTTAATGTAGTTCTTAGGGAGGTTCAGCATGATACAGAATGTGACAAGGCTGGCACTTTGAAGTACAGCTACTACTCATTTTTGCCAGCTGAGTGAACTGGAGCAATATGAAATAATGTGACTTACTCAAGAACACAATGCACTGCCAGGAATCGAACTCACGGCCTTGCAATTGTGAGCTGAATGCCCTAACCACTAAGCCATGCGTCTTCACTCAGAGTATACTATACACTAAGAGTAGGTGAATATTCTAGTTAAACTAATGGCGTAGGAGTGGTTGTGTGGTAAGTAGCTTGCTTACCAACCACATGGTTCCGGGTTCAGTCCCACTGCATGGCACCTTGGGCAAGTGTCTTCTTCTATAGCCTCAGGCTGACCAAAACCTTGTGAGTGGATTTGGTAGATGGAAACTGAAAGAAGCCCATTGTATATATGTATATGTGTGTATATACGTTTGTGTGTCTGTGTTTGTACCCCCAACATCACTTGACAACCGATGCTGGTGTGTTTACGTCCCCATAACTTAGCGGTTCGGCAAAAGCGACCGATAGAATAAGCACTAGGCTTACAAAGAATAAGTTCTGGGTCGATTTGCTTGACTAAAGGCAGTGCTCCAGCATAGCCACGGTCAAATGACTGAAACAAGTAAAAGAGTAAAAGAGTAATGGAACTTAAAGAATGAGATTGATCACTAGGTAACTAAGTAAAAGATGGAGTAAGTCAATGCAAGATTAGATGCAATTGGCTATGAGCATCACTCCTGACTCCTGTATTCACATGGAGTGAAGAGGGGAGAGAGTAAAGCTGTGTTTTTATTTTGCTATTCATTGTTATCATAGGAAGATATCATTTCCCAAGTTTTATGAACAATTTGTGTTATTACATATTCAGTTACAAAATTTACCACAGTAAGCTAGGGGAAGGCACATGGCCTAGTGGTTAGAGCAGCGGACTCGCGGTTGAGGGATCACGGGTTCAAATCTCAGAGCGGGCGATGTGTGTGTTTATGAGCAAAACACCTAAGCTCCATGCAGCTCTGGCAGAAAGTAATGGCGAAACTTCTGCTGACTCTTTCGCCACAACTTTCTCTCTCTCTTTCCTCCAGCATCTCGCAGCTCACCTGTGACGGACCAGCGTCCCATCCAAGTGGAGAACCTATGCGCCAAGAAACCAGGAAACCGGCCCTTATGAGTTAGGCATGGCTTGAGAAGGAACAAACAACAAAAACAGTAAGCTAGACACATATTGAATTGTTGAGCAATGCAGAAAAAGCATGAAATATTAAAGAACTACTGGATACTTGCATCAGTATCAGTACTTGGCAGAGAGAGAGGGCGGGGAGCTGATGAAGATAGAGGATAAGTCAGAAAGTTGGACTTATTTGCTTTTTTTGCAATAGAATGAGATAATGTACGTTTTTGTTGTAAACAGAAGAAAATGAAGATAATTAGTTTCAGTGGGTTGTCAGTTAGAAAGAAGATTAGGTGTGTATTATTTAGTTATTTTGAACTGGTGAAGCATATTTAATGCCTTGCACTGAACTGGGGGAGATGTGATTTGAGCAAGAAATTGAATGAAGATGTGCTTTCTTTTATTGTTTATACATGTTTCAGTCATTTGATTGCAGCCATGCTGGAGCACCGCCTTTTAGTCAAAGAAATTGACCCCTGGACTTATTCTTTGCCAAATCGCTAAGTTACAGGAATGTAAACACACCAACTTCAGTTGTCAAGTGAAGGTGAGAGGGACAAACACAGACACAAACACAAACATAAATATATACATATATATGACAGGCTTCTTTCATTCACAAAGCTTTGGTCAGCCCAAGGCTATAGTGAAAGACACTTGCCCAAGATGCCATACAGTGGGACTGAACCCGGAACCATGTAGTTGAGAAGCAAGCTTCTTACCACATCCTTTCTGTGTAATATGAGATATAATGAGGTGGAAATGATTGAAAGGTTTTATAGATATACAATACCATGCCTCTATAGTTGGTTATAGTAGGATTAATATTAGAAGTAAATCTCTGACTAAAAAAGAACGCTATCAATAGTTTGAGGAGTTCAATTTTAATTTCTATAATTAAAACTGAAGATGTGTAAGAAGTAGAAAGTGGTGATTGCATTTTTACCTGCTTGATATTGTGATATTGGTCTCTATTTCAAGTACTTTATTATATTCTTATTTCTTGATTAAACTAAAATGATGTGAAAGTTGACAAGGCACAGATGTGAAAATGAAGTTTAAGGTACTGCAACATTGGAGTATTTTACTGTATTACAAACTAAGAAACCTATACGAGTTAAAAGTGACCTAAATAAAGAGAGAGTAAGGGGTGAAGATGCTGAGGAATTGAGTTTTTATTTTAGAGAACTCTTTAAACTTTAAAATCATCATCATCATCATCATCATTTAGCGTCCGTTTTCTATGCTAGCATGGGTTGGACGGTTCAGTAAGAGAAACATATATATATCTCTTTTACTCTTTTATCTCTTATTTGTTTCAGTCATTTTACTGTGGCCATGCTGGAGCACCACCTTTAGTCGAGCAAATCAACCACAAGACTTATTCTTTGGAAGCCTAGTACTTATTCTATCGGTCTCTTTTTGCCAAACCGCTAAGTTACAGGGACGTAAACACACCAGCATCGGTTGTCAAGCGAAGGTGGGTGGACAAACACACACACACACACACATTTATATATATACATATATACAACGGGCATCTTTCAGTTTCTGTCTAACAAATCCACTCACAAGGCTTTGGTCAGCCCAAGGCTATAGTAGAAGATACTTGCCCAAGGTGCCACACAGTGGGACTGAACCCGGAACCATGTGGTTGGTAAGCAAGCTACTTACCACACAGCCACTCCTGCACTTATATAATAGCTTTTGGAAAAGCTATGTAGTCTCAAGATTATATTGCAGATGTTAATTCTACTGTCTTTTGACAAGATTCAAGATTTAACATGCAAAGATGTTTTGCTAGTAAAATAATAACTTGGAAAATAATTAGAAAATCTACAATACCCACCTCAGTAATGGAATTAAATTGTTTGCATTTGAAGACATGTACAGTTTAATTGTCACCACCTTTAAGTCATCTGGAGAAGAATAAAGGTCAAGAACTGTTATACAGGATTATTATTCTTGTAAAGTTACACATTTATTTAAGAGCTTTGAAACTATTTGTAAGTAAAAGGAAAAACAAAATACAGTTATGGATATATTGGTTCTCTCTGTAGTAGCCCTCAAGTTTAAAGTTTTTAGACATGTATACACTTGCACAAATTAAATCACCCAGTAAATTTTACCTTGGTGTTCAGCTTAAATTCTGATTGGCTCCAGGTTGACGAAGTAACTCTAATAAACCTGCAGGCGTGGCTGTGTGGTAAGTAGCTTGTTTACCAACCACATGGTTCCGGGTTCAGTCCCACTGCGTGGCACCTTGGGCAAGTGTCTTCTCCTATAGCCTCGGGCCGACCAAAGCCTTGTGAGTGGATTTGGTAGACGGAAACTGAAAAAAGCCCATCGTATATATATTATATATATATATATATATATATATATATATATATGTATGCGTGTCTATGTTTGTGTGTCTGTGTTTGTCCCTCTAGCATTGCTTCACAGCTGATGCTGGTGTGTTTATGTCCCCGTTACTTAGCGGTTCGGCAAAAGAGACCGATAGAATAAGTACTGGGCTTACAAAAGAATAAGTCCTCGATTAAGTTGCTTGATTAAAGGCAGTGCTCCAGCATGGTCGCAGTCAAATGACTGAAACAAGTAAAAGAGTAAAAGAGTAAAAGAGAATGAGTATCGCAAAAAACATTCACAAGACTCATGCACAATCACAATACCTTTCCTAAATTAAGATATAATTCACTTAAAAAAAAGATACTCCTAAAGTTTTTGATGAAATTATAAATTATATAAATTGCCAATATACTCAATTATATCATTTCATTTCCAAACTAGTACTATGTATTCCTACTCATCCATTGAACTATGTAATATCTACAGCAGCACGAAGCCTTGTCAGTGAACAGGTCACGATCTCAAAGCGACAAAAATATTTTAACAAATTAAATTTAAATGTTGAAGCGAATCTAACGGTTTTGTGTGTTTCTTAAATAGCTTATAAAAACCTTCCATGCTGCAATTGTTTTCATTCCAGCACACGATCTCAGATCAAGTCACTCGCTATGCAAGTACATCTCTGTATGTAACATCTGTTTTCTTAATACTTATTTATCATTTATGTTGTATTTCTAAATTTATATACTTATTGGCTAAGCTGAATCATCTGAGTGTTGGACAAAATACCTTTTGATGTTTGTTCTAACCCAAGGTCGTCATTGTATCCTACCTTCTGGGTTCAATAAAAGTACCAGTAAAGTAAACAAATCAATTTATTCAGTTACATCTCTCTCACCAAATTTCTGGCTTTAGAAACAATCATCTTATTGTTTCAGTTATAACTCAAGGAGTCCTTGAAAATATGCTGCTAATGTTAGCCTTATCATGGGCCTTCGACTATAAATGTTTCATTCCCTGCTTAGTCTGTTCATACAAAGCAATTTGCTGCAATTTTATAGTTGAAATAAACTACCTAAATTTTTGAAAATATATAGTTCACAAAGGGATCCAAACATAATTATGTTAGTATACATGCCCTAAGTACATGAACTAACAAGGGAGCTTCTACATGGTCACCCACTCAACTAAAAATAGTAGCAAAATCTTCCTCAGCTCACAGTTTATTATCTTAGAAACCATGGTTCTGTGTTCACCATGTCATGAATAAAACCTGATGTGTCTTTAGTAATCAGGCTGACAGGACACCTCTTTCAACATCACAAGCACAACCACCACCCACATTAAGGGTACCAGCTAACAAAGATCCTCCATGCCAAGGTAATTTTTTCCCCTACAAGTGAAATTTTTTCCACAATCAAATACGAAATCCCTAACTCAGCAAAAAATTCAAGTTTTATGTCCAAAAAAATTAAATTAAAATTGCATAGGCGTAGGAGTGGCTGTGTGGTAAGTAGCTTGCTTACCAACCACATGGTTCCGGGTTCAGTCCCACTGTGTGGCTCCTTGGGCTAGTGTCTTCTACTATAGCCTCCGGCCGACCAAAGCCTTCTGAGTGGATTTGGTAGATGGAAACTGAAAGAAGCCCGTCATATATATGTGTATATATATATATGTGTGTGTATGTGTGTGTGTATGTTTGCATGTCTGTGCTTGTCCTCCCAACATCGCTGGTGTGTTCACATCCCCGTAACTTAGAGGTTCAGCAAGACAGACTGATGGAATAAGTACTAAGCTTACAAAGAATAAGTCCTGGGGTTCGATTTGCTTGACTAAAGGTGGTGCTCCAGCATGGCCACAGTCAAATGACTGAAACAAGTAAAAGAGTAAAAGAGTACCTATGAAGTTATAAAATTAAAAATTCATTTTTTTAACAGGTAAGCACTTTCAATTCGCGTTGCTACTGAAATGGTCCCCTAACACTAATCTATGTGATCACTCAACCCTTCAGAAATAGAAGCTAAATCTTCCTAAAATCAAACCCTACCCTCTATAAAACAGGAATAATGTAATCTTGATATACAATATGGTGAGAGAGTCATGTTTTTAAATATCACCTGTTGTAATGAAAGAACAGATACCCATTTAATGATGCAAAAATTTTAGTTCCATGTATGACACAGCTTGCAGTAAGAGTTAGCTCTTACTGAACTCTGACTTCAGAATAAATATGGCCCCAGCAAATTTTCTTGCTTTCCTCAATGGACAGGTAAACACTTTTTTTGTCATTCTTGCTTTCCTTTGAAGCAATTACTCATGTAAATTATACTGTGACATTGTTTGAGATACTATTATTCTCTGTGGTATGATTCATTTAAGAAGGTGAAAATATTTAATAGTTAAAATATCTAATCTGAGGAAACTTTAATTTTTTTACTCTCTGCCTCTCTGTCTCTATCTCTGTCTCTCTCTCTCTCTCTCTCTCTCTCTCTCTCTCTCTCTCTCTCTCTCTCTCTCTCTCTCTCTGTATATATATAAAACATTGATTTATTTGAAGCAGTGAAAAAGTAAGACATTTGTTCTCTTTTCTAATACTGATAAAGAAAACAAAGAATTTTATGTGCAACATTACATGTATCCAATAAAGTTGGCTGTCTAGATGTAATTAATGAAGCAGCGGATCATAGTTCACTAGCTTAATACAAGTTCTTGCGTGTGTGAGTATGTATTTATGTCAGTGTGTGTGTATACGAAAACATTTCACAGCGCTCACCTCTTCCTTCAGCCTATACTTTATTGTCTCACTCCCACTTTTGACTCAGTATATTATATCCTTCTATTGTTAAACATGATAGAACCAACAAACAAAAACTGACAAGGCCTTTTGTAGACAAAGCTTATACAAAGCTGCACATTTAAGAGAACAGAAAATGGTTTTGTGTGACATTCTCAAAAGAGTTACTGGCATATAGCTGCAACTAAAAGTCAGTGTCTCCTCAATGGTAGTTTCTTGGTGTAAAGGAGGACTGTCCACCAGGTTTAACTTCTGTAGATGGACATGGGATTACATAGGCCAATGCAAGATTCACAAGACCAGTCACAAATCAGGCTTTTCTTGTTTCATAGAAGTGTTGGTTATTTCATAATGCTTTCTGCTCTCCCATTTATTGGTAAGATTCAGGACATGCTGTGTGAATATATTGGGTTGTATTATAGTGGATCTCAGGGACCCCCTTCGGTCACGACACTGACCATGGGATTGCAACTAGAAAGTTACCCTCCTAGTCACAAGTCTGGGCAAGGTGGTTTATGGAAGACCAGCAGTCGCCCATGCATACTGGCCTCCCCTCTCCATGTCACTGATGTTGTCCAGGGGAAAGGCAAAGGGGCCGATACAGCTTGGCACCTGTGACATCGCAACTCATTTCTACAGCTGAGTGAACTGGAGCAATGGGAAATAAAGTGTCTTCCTCAAGAACACAACGCGCAGCCCGGTCCGAGATTCGAGCTCACAACCTCACGATCGTAAGCTCGACGCTCTAACCACTGAGCCATGCGCCTTCATAGCGGATCTATTCTAGTTAAATTGGTTATTTATCAATGATTCCCACTTGTACACAGTGAATCCATACTTTTTCATATTTCCTTTAAGCATGTTTGATTTGCTTCTATTGTCCTCTCAGTGTACACTTGTCTTTCATTCAGCTGGGAACCATACAATAGTCTGGGAAATCAGTAGACTGCCATTTGTATGACATAGCCAGCCTGTTGAAGCTGATGTCATGTAATCATAGTTTTAGGGAAGGAGGTTTGATGCATCTATCACCATCTGCAATCACCATCTTTGAAGTTGTATGATTCACTTCTGCCTATTTAAATGGAGTTTGAATTTCCCTGTACCTCTAGCATGGGAAACACAAAAGATTGTTAGTACTTTCCAGAGTACTGCTTTGAGTAACTAGGTGGAGGTCAGGGAAGGAGGGATTTAATGTCTTTTTCACAAGCTGATTCTGAGGAATGTCATATACCCATTCAATCAGTGACAAGACCTGCTATGGCTAATGCCTTCTCCACAGGGCTCTTTAGATTGTCACTAAGTACGCTTTTGTATTTCACTTAGCAGTTCTGCTTTCATCCAACAATTTTGCTTTACATCCACCAATACATTAAGAAACTAGCAAACGCACCTGTCCTTTGGGCGGTTTAAGTTGCTTTCATGGTATTTTTTTCACCAAATAATTGAACTACCGAGATTTATGTGTAGCATGGCAATCTGTTTCCAATTAACCTAGGAACAGAAAATCAAATTGAAGGCTGGTTATAGTGGAGATTGTTGCACTTTGATTATCATAGAACATATAAGTTTGCAAGCAATGCAAAGTAGAGCTATTGAAGTGTTTTGGGAGTAGATTACAGATAATGACTACAAAATATAGTTGTTTTACATGAAAGTGAAATTTCTCGTCAGAAACAGCCACATAAATGGTGTAAGGAAATTGAAGGAAGATGTTGAAACTTCCCCTCTGCGAGTTTATTTTTTTTAACAGCAAAGGGAACTATTTTTTTCGAAGAGAAAAGCTAACAAAAGCCCCTTAATTCTATCTTCCCACATAGCGTGCTCATAAACTAACAGTGAATGCTGGGTAAAGTTAAATTGGTATGGAGTTTCCTGAAAGATACGAATAGCTTTCACTAGTGGAAGCAAAACTCTTATTTAAAGGTTGATTCTTTGGGACAAATCAAATGTGAGCATTTTAAAAAGGCTAGAATGACAATGCTAAAACCTATTTGAAACAATGGACAGCAGTCGAAATATCATAATGGCTGGGTAAAGAAACATCCTTAAAGTGAAACAACGGTATCAAAGGTAAAAAAAAAGGTATCAGTAATCAGAAGAGAGGGAAGGGAACATCACATCTCAAGTAACTCAGAATAGGTAAAGGTAAGCTTGCCAAAGTTTAATGCAGTTTCAATATGTAGAATAAGATAGTTTGGTATTGGATATTCATCATGTATAGTTTTCCTAGTCAACTGAATCACTGTCGTAAGTGGACAGCAGAAATAAATATATGAAATCCTTTCACTTTTATAAAAACGTTAAAAAGAAAATGAGAGCAAAAAGCACTCATTTTTTCACAATGAAAAATCGTTTCCAAGTAGCCAGAATTTTGCGACAAAATGTATGTTTATTAAGCACAACAGCCTGCAGTGCATGCCGCTGGGTATTAAAAACCAATTGCACAAACCTAGAGGGGCTCTGGGCCCCCTTGAATCGATACAAAATCACTCTTTTTGTCATAGTAACCACATCTTTATAGCTTGTGAATTTTAACCATCGTGGGTCTCATCCTCACCACGCATTTAGTATCCCTGCCAATTTTCAGCTCAATCCTAGCCTTGGTTTGGTTGCCATTAACCGTCAAAGCAAAATGTGCATACAGTTTTCGTCCAAGGACTGTTTTATAGATATAGACTACAAAATTTCTTTCAAACAATTGTAAGGTAATCAAGGTAATTTACCTTTTCAAAAAAAAAATGTTATGAAAGACCCTTCCTCCAGTAATATAAATTAACTAAAGAGTTAAAAATGAAATGACAGAAAATAACACCTATAACATCTGACTCTGAATCCTAAATGCAATTAAATGAATAATTAGAACACTGTAACAAAAAAAAAATGCAACTCCTTGTTTTATTGATATGAGTTACCATAATGCTACTATTGTAAAAAAGACAAAAGGTCCCAAGAAAAAGAGGATAAACAGTACAAAACAAGTGCACTTTGAAAGGTAATGATCAGAGGATACCACCCAGACATTTTTAAGTATATACGAAATATGTGATATATAAACATAAAAAATTATATATCCCACCACCATCACATCCCCAAAATAAAGAAAAAAAAACCCAGACTATTTACTTAGTGGAGACAAAGTCACTTGCACTTCGGTGAAATAGGATAGTTTTCATTTAACCTGAACATAAATGTGCTACAGGTTTATATTCTCCTCCATCATTCAACTTGAGACGGTTGACATTTCTTTTCTCACTGGTGGAAATTTTAGTAGGAAGTGTTAGATTTCTCTTCTGTTTTTTTGGTATGGAAAGTATTTCATAGTTTGAATTATTTCAATTAATTTGTACCAAAGGTAAATAATTCTGATTTTCTTAGCTTCTAGTGTTTTTCTACAGAAAAAGGTAATGAGGGTTTCATTGGAGAGGAGAATATGAATGCTTAACCCTTTTGGTCATATCTATATTTACTATAACTTTTAACCTAGCTACCTAATCATCTCTAAGTATTTTGCAAAATAAAGAAAGCAGATGTTCTAAGTATTCCTAGGTACAAAACACTGCAACCAAGTGGTTGTACTCTGTTAAATCATCATCATCATCATCATTGTTTAACGTCCGTTTTCCATGCTAGCATGGGTTGGACGGTTCGACTGGGATCTGTGAAGCCAGAAGGCTGCACCAGGCTCCAGTCTGATCTGGCAGTGTTTCTACAGCTGGATGCCCTTCCTAACGCCAACCAATCCATGAGTGTAGTGGGTGCCATTTACGTGCCACCAGCACAGGTGCCAGGCAAGGCTGGCAATGGCCAGGATCAGATTGGTGCTTTTTTCGTGCCACCAGCATGGAAGCCAGTCAAGGCGGTGCTGGCATCAGCCACATTTGGATGGTGCTTTTTACGTGCCACCGGCAGAGAAGCCAGTCGAGGTGGCACTGGCATCGGCCACGTACGAATGGTTAAATGATATAGTTATTTAATACACCATTATCTCTTTAAAGTGTTACAGCCTTTCAACTCTTTTGAGGTCGACTTTGCTGTCTGATATCAATATTCAGTATAGTTAAATGCTTTTTACTTATATGTATTGATTAGAGCAGGGCTTCTCAGAAAAGTCCATATGGACATAGACTCCTAGTACTAAGGTGACACTCACTCACCTGCTGCACTCTTTCTACAATAATTAGTAAGCAAAACATCCTCTTTAGTACAAAGGCGGCGAGCTGGCAGAAACGTTAGCACGCCGGGCGAAATGCGTAGCCGTATTTCGTCTGCCGTTACGTTCTGAGTTCGAATTCCGCCGAGGTCGACTTTGCCTTTCATCCTTTCGGGGTCGATAAATTAAGTACTAGTTACGCACTAGGGTCGATGTAATCGACTTAATACCTTTGTCTGTCCTTGTTTGTCCCCTCTGTGTTTAGCCCCTTGTGGGTAGTAATGAAATATCCTCTTTAATACTGTTGCTATGAAAAATACACCAAGTACACACTGTAAAGTGGTTGACAAATGAGAAGAGAAAGCATAGGGTTGCGAGGACCCTTTAGTCCTGTCTTGCCAAGGACTTTTTTTCAATCTCTCTAGTCTTTGGGCCACAAGAAATTTCACCCAGTATAACCTGTAATTTACCTGAAATTTACCCTATTTCAGATATCATTGTTTTAAAATTGAAACTTATCAAATTACGAAATTAATTTGGAATCCAATAGAGAAAGAACATTGATTGCTAAACACCAAAAATTATCCAGATATACTCTTATGAAATACATCTACCAACATTATAAAGTTGCCAAGCCTACAGAAACAGCTATTAGACATTTAACACTATAGCTTCTCCCTTATATTTTGTATCTTGATACTCTGTGAAAGTTCGCTCTGTTAATATAGAAATATCTAAATATTTATACATGACTGTTCATCATCTGAAAATTTTCAGTCTTTGCTTTCTCTCTATTTACATATATACATGTATGTAAATTTTGTATATCTAACCCAAGTAGTTTTATTTGTATATTTGAATAAGAAGGGGCTGAGGACTGATCCTTGGTGGAGGTGGACCCCTACCCCTACTCGTCACCAGCCCTCACCTTACTGACAGCATCCCTGTACATGGCTTGTACAGCTCTCACTAACCATTTATTTATCCCTAGTTTCTTCATTGACCACCAGATAAGGGATTGGGGGACCCATGTTTGTGTGTGTGTGTGCGTGTACATACATGTATATATGTATGTATACATATATACATATGAGTCTAGGTAAGTGGCGCTGTGAGCTGATCTAGGTGTATACACACTATTTGTCAACAAGTGAGATAAATTCTCTATGACAAAACACAGTGAGTAGCTTGTTCCCAAATTCGAATGTGCATCAAGCATATTCAGACTGATAGTAACATTACAATATATCTATTTATATATGTATATTTATTTATATATGTATATGTATTTATTTACCCATGTATGTATATTGGATATATATATATGTGTGTGTGTATAAATATGCTTGCTTTCTTTTGTATGTATATATGGATATATATATATATATATATATATATATATATATATATGCTTGCTTGCTCTTGCTTCAATGGGGCTGGGTGTCATTTCAAGTTACTGGTCACTGAGGTATCATTGTGCATAAAGCCAATCAGGTCCACCGGTGCTCTTCATTGGTGGAGGTCCCATGCCAGCCCCTCTGCATCCTCCAAGATGACTCTGAGCTTCTGGAGATCTTTCTCAATCATGAACACCCATATAGCATAGAACCTGCCCTGGGGCCTCTTCCAGCCTGAAGTTGCTGTGTCAAATGAAATTAAGGTAGGATGATTTGGAAAGAGGCAAAGGATATGCCAATACCAGCACATGCAGTGGATAGCTACAAGATGGGCAGCTGTCAGTTGGAAATGTGAGGATACCATCTGAACTTCTTAATGGTTCCTAAGGCTTTGCAATCAAAGCTGTAGATCCTTATTTTCTTCTGTTTTGTTTTTTAATATTTCTTTATTTTTTATTGCAGATCTTTTAAGTTCAAATTTCTTAGTATTAAGCTAAAACATTCTGTTTTGTTTTTGTATTATACTGACAGTGATACCTGCCGTTGATTGGGTAATTACTTTTACTGTTTCTTGGGAGCCACATTCAAAGTATTATATGTACATAATTTGCTCCTCCTGTATATGTGTATTTTTATAAGAGAAAAATATATAATAATTGAAGTAGATAAAAGTCCAATTTCATACATGAACTTGTGTTTGTTTATTATATGACAATAATAAGTTTTATGTGTTATTTTATTTATCAATACAGTAATGGTAATTACATAATATTTTTATAAGAGAAAAACTTGGCAATTATATAATACAGTTTATTTAAATAGATAATTTATTCATTCTTGAATGTAATGATAGTAATGGTAAATTAATTTATTGAAGTATTCATGTTGTATTAAGAGTGAATATTTCTTTATAAACAATGTTTTTTTGTTTTATTTCGGAATGCACAAGCAAAAAGATTTGCTTTTGCTCTCACGCATGATGCTCCTATATAAAGTTGGCCATTTGAAAAGCATGGTTCTTCAAGTTGCCATCCAGCAACTTTTAGTCTTTGGCCCTGATTTTTATTAATGCCCATAGCAAAAGAAACATGGATAGGAAATTATTACTGCTTAAATTGGAACGGGACATTATATGGTATAACTGGTATGCAAGGAATGAGGACAGTGTCACCTTTACCACAACCAGTGAGAAAATTTACCTCAATGCAGTTCCTCATGAGTTAGTGCACAATTACTGTTGTACCATTGCATAATTTTGGTTGAGACAAATTATGTAATTGCATAATAGGAGTCCATTTTTTCAGCTGAAGACAACGAGGTGCTTTTAGTGAGTTCAAAAATTCGATGAGCTTGTTAACAATATCCTGATCATCAACAACCCTGTCAATTGAATTATAAGTGAATACTTCTCCTGGAAGCTTATTCAATAGCATATTATTAATGCTATGTACAGCAACATTTTTTGGAGTTAGGAAGCTTGCTCACAGATCCAATCTGTATTGTTGTAATTATGAAGAAGATTAGGAAAGATTTCATCCACCAAATCATCGACAGAATCAGTTGAATTATATATTGGATTGAGTGTAAGAAACTGTTCCTCATCAATTGGAACTCAAACTCACCCTTCACTGAATTTCAAATGCTGTTTTGCAAATAGTTCAGCTGGTTGACCCCTTATAATAATATAATAATTGAAGAAGAGAAAATATCAATTTCATATATGAACTTGTGTTTGTTTATTATATGATAATAATAAATGAGTTGTATGTGTTATTTTATTTATCAATACAGCAATGGCAATTATATAATACACATAATTTAAATAGGTAATTTGCCAAATTGAGTGTGATAAAAAAAATTGTTTGGATGCTTTCATGTGTATTTCCCTTTCTTCATGCATGGTGATTGAGGGTTTTGAGCACCACAAGGCCCATGAACCATATGAGATACCACGATGTCACAAAGTGTCTGATCAATAGCAGGATCAGGAATTTCAGCCAAAATTATAGAATCGGTTTGATTTTAGTCTATTTTTGTGCAAAGTAAAATATAGGTATGAGGTAATCCCCTTTTCTGTCATTCCAGTGAATACATGGAACAGCGAACTTCCCCAAAGATATATGACTTTGAAAAGAGGTGCATCATCTTTAATTGTAAGTGAAAAACCTGTCTATATGTGCTTGTTGATCTCCTATCATATCTCTCTCCAATCACCCATGCTTTTCACTTTGTAAATAGGCTGTTGAGCAAGCAGATGTAGGGTTAATTTAAAATGTACTGAAGGTATGGTTACCTCTATACTGCTGGTATCATGAGTACTGCATCATGCATCCAGGACACACTGTAAAGTGTTAAGTTTGTGAGACTCTTTAGACTTGCTGGGGACATGACATCTCTAGTGCTGGTGCAACAAAAGAGCAAAACAAAACACCCAGTTCACTCTGTAAAGTGGTTGATGTTAGGAAGGGCATCAGCCATTGTAAGTGTGTGTGTATATGTACTTGTAGGATCTCTCTTTTATTTGTACAATCAGTAGACTGTAGCCATACTGAGGCACCGCCATAAAGAATTTAAGTCAAACGAATCAACCCCATGACTTATTATTATTTTGTAAACCCTAGTACTTATTCTATTGTTCTCTTTTGCTGGACTGCTAAGTTATGAGGATGTAAACACACTAACACTGGTTGTCAAGCAGTGGTGGGAGACAAACACATACACAAATCCATACACAAGGCTTTGGTCAGCCTGAGGCTGTAGCCGAAGATACTTGCTCAAGGTGCAGTGCAGTGAGATTGAACTCAGAACCATATGGTTAGGAAGCAAGCTTCTTACCATACAACCACATTTGCACCTATAACTTATTAAAACTTATCCCATTCAAGCTAGCAGTTTATTTATTTATCTGTATTCATAGGAAAATGAAAGGAGTAACAAGTAAAGCTTTATATCTGAAATAACAGCCAGTGTTATAAGTGACCCATGACATCAAGTACCAGGTCTCTGAAGAGTTTTCTTTCAGAAATTCATAGGAAAGAAAATGGAGGTGGGTAGGTTGAACTTAATTGTTTTGTTTAGAATTGCAATCTTGTGGCAAATGTCTTACAATAAGTATTTGCAGAACCTTTGACCATCTCTAAACTATAACATTCATTGCAGAGATGTTCATGTAATTATTGAACATTTTTTCATTTGTTGGCCTCCAAACATTTTGAAGATACCATATTGTTTTTGAAGGTACCATACTGTTTTTGTCAATTGTCTTTCGATTAACAAAATAATATGGACTCAACTTTTAAATGTACTTTGTACTACTATTATTACAATCTATTCTTCTAAAAAAAAATATTTTTATATATAACTAGCAGTATTGCCCGGCATTGCTCAGGTTTGTTTCGACCCTTTAGAATTGGAATTTTTGAAAAGTAAAAATTTTGCATTATGTAGCTTGTTATTCTCTTTAAGTGAACATTTTTCTGGTTAAAATACACCAAAAAAATGGTGACAGAGTAGTCAGAAAATCGTAAAAAATAGGGATTTTCATAGAAAAAAAGCACATTTTTTATGTAAATAATTTTTGGTCTTAACATGGTCCGATTTGAATTTTCTTTTCTACAGAATGAAGAGCAAGCCTTCTTCTATCATACTCTCAATTTTGGTCAACTTTCGCCACAGGGTCTCGGAGGAGATAGTGTTAGTTGAAGGCTACCAAACCTGCCACACACAGACAACTTCAGCTTTATATATAAAGATTTTGTGAAAAAATATTGCTAATGAATTACATTTTCCATTGCAGCACATTTCTATTGGATTTCATTGTTGTTCTTCAGCCCTAGGTCATCCCTGGTCGAGCACACCTATGGCAATATTTCACTATAATCATCCTATCTTTTATTTATGGTGTATTTAAGATGATAGGACATGTGAGATTGTGGCTTTTATTCCTGAACTAGGTGGTGTGTTGTATTCTTGAGCAAAACACTTGATTTCACATTATTCCATGATCAATTCAACATCTGATGTGTAGCATTCTGTTTAGCTGAATTGGCAATATTGATTTAATGGAGAGCATGTGCTAATGTATAGCACAAACATTTATTTGATCACTATAAATAAATCCTCTGGACAGGTTGTTCCACAAGAAATGGCAGAACCCTCGTCTATCGTCTATGACAGGAGAGCCCAAGATTTAAGGTGACAATATATGACTTGGTGGAGGCGCAATGGCCCAGTGGTTAGGGCAGCGGTCATAGGATCACGGTTTCAATTCCCAGACCGGACGTTGTGAGTGTTTATTGAGTGAAAACACCTAAAGCTCCATGAGGCTCTGGCAGGGGGTGGTGGCGAACCCTGCTGTACTCTTTCACCACAACTTTCTCTCACTCTTTCCTCTGGTGGCCTGCTCGCTTAGCCAGTGGGGTTGTGTCATTTGAAGGCTAAAACAATGTGAAGCGCATTGTGACCAGTGATGTGTAGCAACATCTGATAGCCTGGTCAGTCACGGTGATCACGGTGATATATGATTTGAGAGAAATTTTGACTGTTATTTCTAGCATCTCATGTGACTACATAAAGACTCAGTTATTTTCATTTTCTCTTTAGTTCACTACTATATGTCCCATCCTAAGTAAAAAGAATGTCGTTGTCAAAAAATTTTTTAAAAAACAATCAGGTTTTTGTAATAACTGACTTCAATAGTTTATGAGATACCAGAACAAAGATTGAAACAATCAATCAAACCAGTAAAGTAAACAGACATTTAATTATTTGGTAATTGGATATGTTGAATGTAGGGAATGTTGATTGCTGTTCAGAATAATAATGACAAAAATATGAAGTAGAACTGTCTGTCTTTATAAAGAAAAGTGAAATCAAAGGGATTGAAGAGAGTAATCAAAAACAGATCAAATATTGGTTTCAAATTTTGGCACAAACCCAGTGCTTACTTACTTCAGGTCAAATATGATCAAGCATATTTTGATAAAAAATATTCATGTTATATCCTTCTTGTCACTTATTTCAAACACAGTGTGTGTGTGTGTGTGGTGTGTGTGTGTCTGTGTCTGTGTCTGTGTATTTGTGTGTGTGTGTGTCTGTGTGTGTGTGTCTGTGTGTGTCTGTGTGTGTGTGTGTGTGTGCCTGTGTGTGTGTCTCTATGTGTGTATGTTTGTGTGTCTCTGTGTGTGTCTGTGTGTGTGTGTCTGTGTGTGTGTCTGTGTGTATGTGTGTGTATGTGCGTATAGGGTTATATTATAATTTGAGGGAGATCTGCATGCTATTTTTGGCAGTTAAAGTGACCATATATAGGCTTCTCCATCTACATGTTTATTGTGTTGTTTTCATTGGTGTGGAGGGTTGATAGGTGATGACATATACTTAGTAAGTAGCAAACCAATGGTGCTATCTAATCAACACTAATGAATGAATCAACCATCCAATGTTCATGGATTTACTTTAGAATTTATTCAAATAATAAGACTGAGTTAAACTCGTTGATACATTATGTTATATCTTCTACATATTGGGACCTCTTATGGAAATGACAAGTGCACCATCATCATCATCATCATCATCATCATTTAGTGTCCCCTTTCCATGCTAGCATGGGTTGGATGGTTCAACTGGGGTCTGTGAAGCCAGAAGGCTGCATCAGGCCCAGTCTGATCTGGCATTTTTTCTATGGCTGGATGCCCTTCCTAACGCCAACCACTCCATGAGTGTAGTGGATGCTTTTTACGTGCCACCCGCACAGGTGCCAGATGGAGCTGGCAAACGGCCACGGACGGATGGTGCTTTTTACGTGCCACCGGCACGGGGGCCAGGCGAGGCTGGCAACGGCCACGATCGGATGGTGCTTTTTATGTGCCACCAGCACGGAGGCCAGTTGGCGTGGCGCTGGCAACGGCCATAATCGGATGGTTCGCTTACTTGTCACCGGCACTGGTATCACAGCTGCAATTTCCATTGATGTTGATCGACTTCGATTTTGGTTCTGCTTTCTGATATCTGATTTGATTTGGTTTGATTTTGATTTGTAATAAATAATACTTGTAATAAATAAGAAAACGGTAAAGTCCCAAAGTTAGTTAACAATGAGATAAAATCAGTGAAGGGATATTGGGATCTGGCACAGGATTATGAATTGAAACAGAAGAAAATATACAGATGAAAATAATGCAAGGGGCAGAACCATGCCTTAGAAATAAAATGAACAGATGAAAATGAACATAGAATTATTCTGAAGCCTTCTTTCAATGGTTGACATATGAATATGATGAAAGGATTGATAATATTACAGGATGTGTGATTGAAAGATTATGCAAAAAATCAGCAGGAGTGGCTGTGTGGTAAGTAGCTTGCTTACCAACCACACAGTTCCGGGTTCAGTCCCACTGCATGGCACCTTGGGCAAGTGTCTTCTACTATAGCCTCTGGCCGACCAAAGCCTTGTGAGTGGATTTGGTAGACAGAAACTGAAAGAAGCCTGTCGTATATATATATATATATGTGTGTATATATATGATGTATATATATATATGATGTATATATATGTGTGTGTGTGTGTTTGTGTGTCTGTGTTTGTTTCCTCAACATCGCTTGACAACCGATGCTGGTGTGTTTACGTCCCCGTTACTTAGCGGTTCGGCAAAAGAGACCGATAGAATAAGTACTAGGCTTACAAAGAATAAGTCCTGGGGTCGATTTGCTCGACCAAAAGGCGGTGCTCCAGCATGGCCGCAGTCAAATGACTGAAACAAGCAAAAGAGAAAGAGAGAGACTTATGTAATTACAAATGTTCTAGCAGTTAAAGTGACCATATATAGTCTTCTCCATCAACATATTTATTTAGCATTAGAAAAGACATGATGGTACAAAATGCTTGACCAGGGTTTGAGAGGTACAGGTTGTGATTCTCTGAAGTGTCTTGCTGGCCACTTTTTTAAATTCATTTTTTAAGGGTATTTAGCTGATCTTCTAAGTTGTTTCCACAGCTTTCAAGATTACTTCAGATGAAAGAGCTCTATGAGAAGAATCTAATAGGGAAAAATCTTGCAAAAAATTATAAGCTATAAAAAATGTTGTGATAAAAAAAGGCAATCATTTTAAGAAATCAAAATATTTTTCTCTTTTTAAGAGGAAAATACTATTTGAATCCCAATAAAAGAGTTCATCAAGATGAATATTTTAGAGACAATCCTGTCTAAAAGCATTAAAAATTTATGATTCTTTGTGATGTTATATTAGTTTTTATTATTCTGTTTACATATTAATTATTAATTATTTAATTAGAATATAACATTAATTAAAAATAAAAACTGTTTAAAGGTATATTTATTTGTAACAGATATGCTGCAGTTAATCCTTTGTTACTTTCAGGTGCTTTCAACAATATTTGTATTTAAAAAAATATTGAGAAGAGTATCATTTTTTTTCAATTATAACGGTAACTCTCTTTACTCTCTTTTATTTGTTTCAGTCATTTGACTGCGGCCATGCTGGAGCACTGCCTTTAATCGAGCAACTCGACCCCGGGACTTATTCTTTGGAAGCTCAGTACTTATTCTATCGGTCTCTTTTGCTGAACCGCTAAGTGACGGGGACATAAACACACCAGCATCGGTTGTCAAGCAATGCTAGGGGGACAAACACAGACACACAAACATACATGCACACATATATATATACATATATACGACGGGCTTCTTTCAGTTTCCATCTACCAAATCCACTCACAAGGCTTTGGTCGGCCTGAGGCTATAGTAGAAGACACTTGCCCAAGATGCCACGCAGTGGGACTGAACCCGGAACCATGTGGTTGGTAAGCAAGTAACTTACCACACAGCCACTCCTGCGTCTATGTATAATTAATTATAATAATAGAATCATTGCCTGGACAAAAGTAGACTAGAATGAAAAATGTGAGTGCAGAATCCTAGAATATACCTAAATTTTGAACTGGGAAGTACAGAACAAGCAATAATTAAGCTTTGAAAAGTGCAGGACAAGAAGGAAAAAACATTAAAATTTTGCTACTAAAGTTAAACTTTAAAAACTAAAATAGTAATAAATGTCATTTTATATTTTTATTTTTACTTAAAAGTTTAATTTAAAATACTCAAGAAACTATTTATTTTCAATTTTAGTGAAAAGACTAATTGCTTGCAAGTTTACACATTAAAAAATTGATATCAGAAATTTATACATTTAAAAAATCACATTATTGCAATTTAAGTAAAATTGACAGCTATAAACCCTAGGTTTTTAAAAAAAATAGTTAGGGAGTCATTTCTACATTTTGCACTCAATTTGATCATTAGCCTTCATTTTTTAAAAATATTTTTCTAACTGTAAAAAGAAAATACGTTGTAATGTACTTCAAAGAGAAATTAATTCTTTTGTTTTCTCCTATTTTGTACTCTTGAATTACGTGTATTCAATATGTGATTAAAAATTTTTGGATAGTTTTTTAAGAAAATAAAATGAAATTGAAAAAAATAATTTATATATATTTAGAAGAGAGATTCTGTCTGTTTGTTTGTTTGTCCAGCAAAATGAAAGTACTTGGTTCAGGGGAAGCTAAGAATGACTAAATTATCTATCTAAATGAACTGATTTATATGATTACCATTACTGTATTGATAAATAAAATAGCACATACAACTTATTTATTATTGCCATATAATCAACAAATAGAAGTTTGTGTATGAAATCCATGCACCTCCTTTACAGCAAGACACCTGTTTCTGTTCCACCATAACCTTCATCATTTGATACGAGATCACCTTCTCCAATGTCCACTCCCTTCTCAAAGGATTTTTGTCTTGCAAGTTACTTGGTGACCCCTGCCAGTGCTGATCCAGTCTACACTGTAAAGTGGTTTGCATTTGGAAAGGCATCCAGCTGTAAAAGCCATGCCAAAACTGACCTTGCCTGTGCTGGTGCCATGTAAAAAGCACTTAGTCCACTCTGTTTGGTGGTTGATATTACAAAAGGCATCTAGCCCTAAAATCCCTGAAAAACAGACACAGAAGTCTGATACAGGCTCCTGCCAGGCCAGCTCTTATCAAACCATCAAACCCATGCCATCATGGAAGGTGGATGTTAGATGATTATGATGATGAGGTATGTATGACATGGGCGAGCTGGCAGAAACGTTAGCATGCCGGGTGAAATGCTTGGCGGTATTTCGTCTGCCACTACGTTCTGAGTTCAAATTCCGCCAAGGTCAACTTTGCCTTTCATCCTTTCGGGGTCGATTAAATAAGTATCAGTTATGCACTGGGGTCGATATTATCGACTTAATCTGTTTGTCTGTCCTTGTTTGTCCTCTCTGTGTTTAGCCCCTTGTGGGTAGTAAAGAAATAGGTATTTCGTCTGCAATTACGTTCTGAGTTCAAATTCCGCCGAGGTTGACTTTGCCTTTCATCCTTTTGGGGTCGATTAAATAAGTACCAGTTACGCACTGGGGTCGATATGATCGACTTAATCTCTTTGTCTGTCCTTGTTTGTCCTCTCTGTGTTTAGCCCCTTGTGGGTAGTAAAGAAATAGGTATGTATGGCATGGGGAATGAAAAGTAGAGTTCTGTACTAGTGAACATCACAAAGGAGTGGTAGGAAAAGGGTAAGAGTTGGTGCATTGGTGTCCGTAGTTACACAGAGTGGAAGCAATGTACAACAAACAGTAGAAATCCACTACCATCCTTAGTTACATGAAAAACAAGGATAGAAAAAATTTAGCAAAGGAGGGGTGATTGAGAGATTAATTAAAGGGGCATTATCCCAGAGAGCAAGTGAGAAAAAGATATTAATGAATGGAACATGATTAACAGTGCTATGGGTTATATACAAATGTGTGAGTGATTCAAGGGACAAAATATAAATATAAAAATCAAAAAGGACAATGGTGCTCACACACATGCGCACGTGCATACACAGATACATATATATGAGATAAATATTTGAAAATTCCTTTCAGCAATGAAGGAGAGGTGTTGGGAAAATATGTAAGATATTGTATTAACTTACAAGGGTCTTTTTTATTGATCCTATTATATTTCAGGTAATAACACATTTTTCTCATTCTGATTTTTCTCTCTTTTATTTGATAAGAGGATAGGATCATTAAACAACCAATGAAAGATGATAATATATATTTTCGTTTTGTTTATTGACTTCACCTTACATATTTTGCCAAGTTTCTCAGCTGCAATGCTCAAAGGTTTTGCAAACATTTATCTCACACATATTGCAATGTGTATGTGTGTGTGTGTGTGTGTGTGTGTGTGTGTGTGTGTGTGTATGTGTGTGTGTGCATGTAGCCCCTCATTGTCATACATGAACACATTAAGCTAGTAGTTTGATATTTCTTGCCTATGCTTACCTTTAGACCAAAGCCTTGTGAGTGGATTTGATAGATGGAAACTGAAAGAAGCCCGTCGTATACATTTATACATAAGACTTACCACGTTATCTGGTGTATAGCCGCTGTTCAAATACCTACAAAACCTAAAATAAATGTTTGTGTGTGTGTGTGTGTGTGTGTGGTGTGTGTGTGTGTGTGCGTGTGTGTGTGTTCGTGTGTTTGTGCATGTATGGGTGTGTTTACATGCATGCTTGTATGCATGTGTGTACCTGTGTATATACATATATGTCTGCCAATATAATCTGTGCATTCAACATTTATCTGAAATGATTTCTCATAACAATTACTGCAGCTTACAACATTTAAAGCAAAACAACCAAGTTAAGTTTGATGTGTAAATTAATTTTTGTTATAAAGTCTGCCTCCTTTGCAAATATCTAATTTATACACACCTCACCAGTTTTTTGCAACATCATTGACTGTTTAAGTAATTGTTGAAGATTTTCTACAACTTCACCAGCCCCAATTTCTTACCTCTTAATTCCCTCAATTTGTAATCCCATGGATAACTGTGTGGGGTGCAGGTGAAAAAGACACAACTCGCTCTGCCTGCAAGACCAAGGCTGAACTGGGGGGGGGGGGCCTTGATCAAGGAAGTGTTTGAAGATCTTCCCAGAATCACTTTGAGGAGTGAATGTGTCTGATTGCAGAGCTGTCTTGAGGCCATGGTGGAAGTTGAGGATGGTTACTTTGAGCAAACTGTTATTTCCCAGCCATAAATTAGTTGATATTTTTTGACTTTTTAAAAAAGTTTAGTTTTGAATGGCATACTGTGGTTTCTTTTCCTTCTATGCAAACTGTTAAATTTACCATGGAAACCTTGTGTGTATGTGAGTGTGTGTGTATGTGTGTGTGTATTTAAGTGAGTTTGTAGTCATCAGTTAAGGTGAGACAGTGTCACGTGACAACTTGCTGGGACTGCCTGCTGGAGCCTATGCGGCAGGTATTTAAAGGGAAAAATTTGACAAGACAGTCAGTCACCGGCTGACACTCACTGACGATACATCGAAGAGGCCAAGGAACAGAAGAAAGAAGACATGCACCCAACACCAGAGCTGAAGACACCTCCGAAAGGGGGGCCCCGCCACGTCAAAACGGTAGAGGAGTAGGGGCCAAAACCGGACGTGGTTCCTCCTGATGATGTCTTGAGCTAACTGAATCCTATAAAGGAGCTGTTGTGGTAGCAGACCACGAAACACGATTGTAATTCCTCCATCCAAGCGGATACCGTGTTAGCTCTCTGTTTGGTTCCAGATGCCTGCTAGCCACAATGGTCAGTATCCAATGTCAGTGTCTACAATGAATTGTTAGTCACTGTTAAATTCTCCCATTGGGTAATTCCGAGTGTCCTACTCAGGACTGTAAAGGTTCCTTAGAGTGTATAATAATAATAATAATAATAATAATAATAATAATAATAATAATAATAATAATAAGAGAGGAGCGCCAGCCTTGACAGCGGCTGGACATATTCCTCGCTGCTCTGACAATTCAGTAGCCGAAAGTCATAGAAACACTAATATGACCCAGTTTAGCAACGGGGAAAAATAACTCTCAAAGACTGGAACATCTACAATATCTTGTGAGTATTTAAAATTCTCTTCAAAATAAGTTAAGAAATCTACAAATTTACATATCTACAGTTTTCAAACATACAATCGATTAGCTTTAAAAACTTTAATACCCACAATTGCCTCTGTAAACATCCTTTTTTTTTCTTCTCTCTAAAAACATCACGCTTTTCTTTGTGTGGACTTACAAAAGACTATTTTAAAACCTTAAAACTTTCTATGAAAATCTGATTTTTCTTTGCTTCCTCCCTGAATATTCAAATATATATGTAAACATATACTTTTTATTGCAAAAACACACCTGTTCTTCTAACTGGACATACAAACATCTCTAGAAAAGTCAACTTCAACCTTTACAATATTACCTTACTCGAAATATGCAAACACTTTTTATTGCAATAACACAAACGCACATGGAAAAAAAATAATGATGCTAACTAACTATAGATGCTCTCTGGTCGAACACAACTTCTCTATTCACAAATAATACAGAACAGCTCTTCCTTAATTTTTCTTAAGGTTAAGGTCACTGTTCGCCGCCAGTAGTAGTAGACATTTGAACCTTTTTTTGACCGATAGGACCCCACCTAAGAAAAAAAAAAAATTACATGAGCCACACTTACCACTACTACTACTACTACTGCTACAGGTACTGCTGCTGCTGTAGCTACTACTGCTACTACTACTGCTGCTACTGCTGCTGCTGCTACTACTACGACCACTACTACTGCTGCTGTTGCTGCTACTACTGCTGCTGCTACCACTGCTGCTGCTGTCACTACTACTACTAGTACTACCACTGCTGCTGCTGAAGCTGTTGCTGCGGCCATTACTATTGCTACTACCACTACCGCTCCAACTGCTGACAATGATATTGCTGCTGCTACAACTACTGGGGCCGCTGCAGCTGCTAATGATGATAAATGAGGCCCCTATATGAAAATTAGTGGTTAAGTCTTTTATTTAATTTTTTTTAATCTTTTTTTTTATTTAATTTTTTTTTTTAAATGAAAACTTAATAATAATTTAACTTTACTTGAAAAGAAAATTTCTAACAGTACACCGAATCGCTTGTCCAATGGTTATAAAGGAAGCGCACCCCTAAGGAGGCTGCCAGCCTGATGGTGAAAAATTTTCAAATGGCAGAATATCTTCCCCGGATACGAACCTGGAAGGTCACTTAAACGGGATTTGTCCCAAATTAAGCCCCCAAAGTTCACCACCACAATGACCAGAAAATCAAAAAAGTAAAAGAACTAAATGGAACCTGGAAGAATATAAAGAAGTAATATATGCTTATTACTTTGCATTAAGTAGGCCAACCCAAGAAAAACACACCGCAAACTCCTACAGAATTTGGAGGAGCCAGAATCCAGCTAGCTGACCAAACCTGGATGAAAACTGATTAGCAAATGTTAGAAGAGATATCTTCAGAAATACCAGACTCACAGATGCAGAATTAACCTCTATTAAAAAAGTGGTAGAGAATGACCTAAATGTAAGTCAGGAAAGAAATAACGAAGCTGAGGAGAGGAATGTTGGGCCACAAGCATTGACTGAAAGGTGACCATCTGCCGAATCGACTCAAGATCCTGAAGAAGAAGGAAAATATGACCCCAGAAAAAACAGCCCGGAAAATGATGTCGAAACAGAATTTGAAAATCACATGTTTGTTGAACAACACAGAAAATCTATCATTGAAATGAAGCAAGAAGTTCTGAATGAGCTTGCAGTTGTAAGGCATACAACTATGAATGATAGGGAACCACTCCATAAACTCTCAAATGCACATCAACATAAAACACAAATAAAAATTGGCAACTGCGTTACACAGGAAATCATACAACAACTAAAACCCGATCTTAATAAATTAAATGAAATTATTTACTCTGTCGCTAAGGTAATCGAAAGACGCTGTTTAACACCCAAAAAGCCAACAATACCAAATTCGAAAAGAAAATCAAACTGGAGGAGTAGAATTGAAACTGAAATTGAATCATTGCGAAGAGAGATATCAATATTAACTGAGCTAATCTCTGGAAATGATGTAAGATCAAGAAAAGGCAGGAAGATTGTGAGAAAATATGGACACTCAACAAGAGAAGAACTAATGTCAGCGTAAGAAACACTTAAACAAAAAGTTCAAGCAAAAGCTCAGAGAATACGCAGATTTGAGAAAAGAATCAAATTCTACAAACAAAATAAGATGTTTAAATCCAATGCCAAATCATTTTACAGGGAAATAGGGAAAGAAAAAATAACCATTGAAAATCCACCCCTAATGGAAGAAGTTGGAAACTTCTGGAAGGGGATCTGGAGTGATGAGAAACCATACAATGAAAATGCAGAGTGGATCAAACGTACCCAAGATAACTACAAAAATCTACAAGAACAGGTATGGGAAGACATCTCAATCGCCGACCTAAGGAGAGCACTAACAAAGGCTCATAAGTGGAAATCCCCTGGTATTGATAGAGTACCAAATTTCTGGCTCTCATCACTCTCGTCCGCACACAAAATGTTAGTAATACTATTTAATAGTATTATGAAAGACCCGAAAAAACACCACATTGGATGGCAAATGGTATTACTTACCTCCTCCCCAAAAATAACTAAACGAAAGACCCAAAAAACTATCGGCCTATAACATGTTTATCTACTACCTATAAGATCTTGACATCTATTCTAGTAGAGAAAACATATACATTTATGGAAGAGAATAACCTCTTTCCCACTGAACAAAAAGGATGCAGACGAGGCTCATACGGATGCAAAGATCAGCTCCTAATTAATCGCATGATCCTTGAGAACTGCCATAACAAGCGCAGAAATCTCAGCTCTTCATGGATTGATTATAAAAAAGCCTTTGACAGCATACTACATTCGTGGATTCTGAAATCGCTGGACATTTTCAAAATTTCTCTTGTGATTTCAGATTTTTTGAAGTATAATATGTCCCTATGGAACACGAAGCTCCAATTATATCATTCTAATGGAGTATTGCACTCAAACAACATTAGCATAAACTGTGGAATTTTCCAAGGTGACTCACTTTCACCACTAATATTCTGCATAGCACTAATACCCCTCTCAAGTGAACTGAATAGAACAGGATATGGCTACAAAATTGACAAGAAAATAAGCCATCTATTTTATATGGATGACTTAAAGCTATATGGCAAAGATGATGAAGAGCTTGAAGGATTATTACATACAGTGAAAGGATTCAGTGATGATATCAGGATGGAGTTTGGCCTTGAAAAGTGTGCCAAAGCCACTTTTAAGAAAGGGAAATTGGTAAAATCTAGTTCAATCGAATTAGATGTCGAAACAGTAATAAAGGAACTTGAGCAGGAACAAACCTATAAATACCTAGGAATAAATGAAGGCTCTGGTATCCAGCATGCAAGCATGAAAAAGAAGGTTAGGAAAGAATGTTATAGAAGAGTCCGAGCAGTCCTGAAGTCTGAGCTGAATGCATATAATAAGGTTTTAGCCATAAATTCCTTGGCAGTACCAGTTGTTCTCTATAGCTTCAATGTGCTTAACTGGAATACTAGTGAAATAATGAAAATTGACAGGAAAATCTGCAAGCTACTGACTAGTAATAAGATGCACCATCCAAGGCAGACGTGGATTGCCTTTACCTTCCCAGAGGTCAGGGAGGTCGAGGTTTGATCCAACTTGAACTTACATACAAAACCACCACAATCAGACTGGCCAAATACCTTGAAGCAACCAACGATTGGATGCTAAAACTTGTTGAAAAACATGAAAGACCTAAAAAACTTCACTCTATTCTCAAAGAGAGCAAAAAATTCGCTGCTGATCTCTTAGATACCCACCAGATTGAGCAGGCTGAAGGAAATACGCCAACTGCAGCTGCAAAGAAAATAAAATTAATTGCAAAGACAAAAGCACGTGAAAATTTAGCTAGCAGATGGGAACAGAAACCTCTCCATGGCAAGTATGTGGCCCGTAGCAAACAAGCTGATGTCGACCAGAAACACACGCACCAATGGTTACGAAGTTCAGGGCTAAAAGCAGAGAGTGAAGATTTCATATTAGCTGCTCAAGACCAAAGCTTATTTACCTGGAACTACCAAGCCAATGTGATGAAAAATGGAGCTGACCCAAAATGCCGATTCTGTAACGATGAGATTGAAACAATAGACCACCTAATCTCAGGGTGTAGAGTCTTAGCACCTGTAGAATATAAAGCAACACATGACAGAGTCGGCCAGTATTTATTCTGGACAATATGTCGGTATTATAAAATCAAAACCACTGACAAATGGTATAAACATCATTCTGAAGCTGTGACTGAAGGAGAAAATGTGTTGATTCTATGGGACTTCCCCGTGCAGACCGACAGGACTATAAAAGCCAATAAACTGGATATCATTATAAAAGATCAGACAAAAAAAGTGTGTTTATTAATTGACATGAGTATTCCTTGCGATCACAATATAGCGGCGAAAGAATTTGACAAGATTAGTAAATATAAAGACCTGCTAATGGAAATTGAAAAAATGTGGCATCTCAAGGCGACTACAGTACCAGTGATTGTAGGATCTCTAGGAATGATAAAAAAAGGTACTGAAACCTATTTGAAAATGATACCAGGCTTACCATCCCTACAGGAAGTGCAAAAAATCATATTAACTGGAACGGCTCATGTACTGAGAAGAGCACTATCGCTGTGAAAATAACATCCATCCATGAATTTATTTATTATTAATTTTTAAATACATACTTTATCTGTGAATTTGCACATGTAATCTGGGAATACATACAATGCCCTTCTCTGCCCTAGGTGTATGGAAAACACTCGGCGAGAATGGAAGAAAATTTGAAGAAAGAAGGAAAAAACATAATAATAATAAAACTAAACTAAAACTAAAACAATACCTGTTGTCATAGGTGCCCTGGGAATGATAGCGAAAGGGGCTGATTGCTACCTAACTCAGATACCAGGAAACCCCAAAATGGCAGAAATTCAAAAGATAGTGCTCATGGGAACTGCTCATATCCTATGCAAAATACTTTCTATGTAATCTCAGGGTTTAAAACAAATATAATTTTGGGTTTTTTTTTTTTTTACATTCACTAGTACAACACCAAAAAAAAAAAAACCCAAATATATGGCACACTAGGCATAACAACAACATGAAATTCCAACCTGTTGTCTCTTGAGGTCTCTGGGTGAGACTTGGAGCCAACTTGTAAAAATATAAATTCAAACATAGAATAATAATAATAATAATAATAATTGCCCTGATGCAATACCAGGCAGTGGCTCTCATGCTTTCTGATCTTAACTGATTGGAAGTGTTATCATGTACATTGTTTTGTCTTGGCATAAAAGATGGGCTACAGCAAATATTCTGCTCAAAACCACAGATTTGCTGGTCAGTTGCTTGACCTTAACAGAGTTGAGCATGTCCCTTAGCGGTTGATGATATGTGCATCTCTGATAACAAGCAGAAATAGTGAGGGAGCATCATAGCCATGTGTTGAGAGGGATTCTTTGGGGTTTGAATAATTCACCTCTGGAAACATGGGTGTTTCGTTCAACGTCCTTAAACAACCCTTATTCAGGGACCTTTTGAGCGGGATAGGCTACTCGACCAGAAGAAATTCTAACTGGGCCTCACCTGCAAGGTGATGTGCTGTTTATCTTGATATGAAATCACCATGTCGCGCACATATGGTTGTGATGCATGTGCCTGGTGTACCCTTATCAGATGGGTAGTCATGATGGGTATACTGGGCTTCGTATATTTTACCCCAATGTCCCTTTGATGGCATGCACTGCTCTCTCACTCAATAATAATAATAATAACAACATGGAATAAGGAGACGTGTACATCTACTATTTATATTTTACAGTTATATACAGCACATTACAATGGCCAACACATGTTTCCAATGCTGTGACTGCACATTGTTGCTGCTGTAGCTTTGCAATATTGTCAGTACAGTTTCATCAGAGTCCGTCCATTTGGTCTTTTTTGATGTAAGCTGATTGAAAGTTTTCGTTAGTTAGTATTCCATAGAAGGTAGGGGTATTGCTATATATAGTTACAAGAACCTGACTGAAAGCTTACCTCTGTTGTTGACGGAGGTTGGAGCTTGGTCTTAAAATAGGTCAAGGTTGGGGTTGTTGTTTTTGTAATGCTCTTAGTATGTCTTAAAAGTTGTGTGTGCTACCTTTTGTTCAGATTGCAGTGTTTACCTAGAAGTATTTTTGTTTGTTTAAATTAAATTTGGGGGGATTGCTCCCTACTTTATTAGTATTATGTATTGTGTAATGTATTCATCTATATTGTTTAAAAGTCTATTTGCACGTGTATAGACAATTCAGCGATTGTTCTTGTCTGATGTTTATTAATGTGTATCTTGAAGTAAACATTTGGTAAAGCTCCTCTACATAGAGGTCACATCCCTTTCCTCCTATTCTATACAGCTTAGCAGTACTAATTAGTTCCCAATTGCTCAAATAGCTCTTTCTTTTGTCTTTAAATGATCAAATTAGTTTACTTAGGCTTGTACTATTTATTTTTTCCCCTATCCCTAAACAAATTCAGGTGATTAGTGAGTCTTCAGTTGAAAAAAATGAGAGCTATCACCAATTTAAAAGTATTCCCAACCCTCCGAGATAGCTTTAAATCTGTAGACACTGTTCCTGGTTTTACATTTAGAATCTAATGGACAGATTTTATTTCTTGTACAGTTGCAAAATCCAGTTTGTCTATTTCTATTAATTATTGCATTGTTGACTTCTCTAGGGAGCTGTTCTAAATCTTTTTCCCTAATTTCCATATTATTTCCAATGCCCCTACTGATGTTCATTTTTTTACTGTTCTTTCTAGCGGTTCAACTTCCGCTTTCAATGCCCATGAGAGAGTTTGTTAGGATTGTTTCCCTTTGCCTGGTCTACTGCTAATATTCCTCTCTGGCTTGGTGTGATCAATTACAGTCTCATAATCTATGTCACTACTGTTACGATTTATTGTTACCTTATTATTTGTATTCTGATTACTAAGATCTTGGAAGTTGCATAGTTTACTTGCATTATGAGTGGCTATTATTTATGTGAGATTACAGCTATTGAAAATGATAGTCTAATGTTATGTTTTGTTTAGGGATAGGGGAAAAATAAATAGTACAAGCCCAAGTAAACTAATTTGGTCATTTAATGACATAAACAAGTGCTATTTGATTGATTGGGAACTAATTAGTACTGCTAATCTGGATAGAATAGGAGGAAAGAGATGTGACCCCTGCATAGACAAGCTTTACCAAATATTTAATTCAAAATACAAATTAATAAACAATATAAATGAATACATAACAAAATATACAATACTGGTAATGTAGGGACCAAACCCCTAAAATTAATTTAAACAGACAAAAATAATTCTTGGCAAATACTCTGAGCCAAAGGTAGCACACACAACTTTTAAGGAAAATTAAGAACATTACAAAAACAACAACCCCAACCTTGACCTATTTTAAGACCAAGGTCCATCATCATCATTGTTCGACCGTGGTCGAGACAATGGAATTTACCATGCTACGCCAGACTTCACAGTCCATCATGGCATTACGGGGGTCCTGTTGCTGGATGCCTGTATCCCTGGAGATTACATCAGGGTAGGAGAGTGTGCGCCCTCTGGTATTGCGAGTAGATGGCTTCCAGAGGAGAAGAGTAGAAATTACCTCGTTTTCAGCTCTACAACAATGTCCAGCAAACTGGACTCTCCTACCTTTCACAAGAGATGACACAGGTGGTAGTTTCCCATATATTTGCATTTTGGTTGGATGGCGCCTCCACGAGAGATTTTGAGCTCTCATAAGGAGGCGAGTGTAGGTTCCATCCAACCGCCTCGCAAGCTTCTTTGATAACGTCCAGGTTTCTGAGCCATATAGTAGAATTGGTTCGACTGTGGCTTTGAAGATTTCAAGTTTAAAGTCTCTACTTAGATTTGATGACCAGATCTTATGCATGTCATTACAGGATGACCAGGCCATACCCTTTCTAGTTAGAAAGTCCAACCTCTGTCTACAACAATGGTGAGCTCTCAGTCAGGTTCTTATAACTATAAATAGCAGTACCTCTACCTTCTACAGAATACTAAATAACAAAAACTTTCTTCAACCAGCTCACTTCAAAAAAAGCCAAAAAGACCAAATGGACGAACCCTGATGAAATTACACTGACAATATTGCAAAGTGGCATCTGCAACAATGTACAGTCGCTGCAGTGGAAACGTGTGTAGGTCATTGTAATCATCATCATCATCATCATCATCATCATCATCATCATCATTTAACGTCCGTTTTCCATGCTAGCATGGGTTGGACGGTTTTGACTGAGGGCTGGTGAACCAGATGGCTGCACCAGGCTCCAGTCTTGATCTGGCAGAGTTTCTACAGCTGGATGCCCTTCCTAATGCCAACCACTCCGAGAGTGTAGTGGGTGCTTTTTACGTGCCACCTGCATGGGAGCCAGTCAGGCTATACTGGCAATGACCTCACTCGAATCTTTTTACACATGCCACCAGCACAGGTGCCAGTGAAACGACGTTGGAAACGATCACATTTGAATGGTGCCCTTTTACGTGCCACAGGTACGGAAGCCAGTTGGCTGCTCTGGCAATAATCACAACGATCATGCTCGGATGGTGTTCTTGGCACCCTACTAGCACAGGCATAAGCGCCAGTAAGGCACTTGTAATGTGCTGTATATAGCTGTAAAATAAAAATAGTGGATGTACAAGTTTCCATCATCATCATCATCATCATCATCATCATCATTATTATAATTATTACTATTATTATGATTATTATTATTATATAAGTTATAATTAATATTAAAGTTTAGATATGAAACTTTAAAATTTAGCATCCAAACCTTATGTTGGGAATGTCCCTTGTAGTGTACCAGGAGAGCACATTCACCACTTACAGCTTCCAGGTGTCATCTACGGTAAATGCAGTTTTGTCACTGAATCTACATTAAGAATTCTTCTCTGCCCATTGAGTATATTCTAAATGATTGATACAGAAGGCAGAGGGCACTGGAAACTTTGTTTATCGCAATGTTCATTTCAGCATACATCTGCACTGCTACCTAGTGGGTGGGGAACGATATAATGAAATCAAATGCACCCCCACTAGCAGAAGAAACGTCATCAAGTGACAGTGGAGGCACATGGCCTAGTGGTTAGAGCAGCGGACTCGCGGTCGAGGGATTTTGGGTTCGAATCTCAGACCGGGCGATGTGTGTGTTTATGAGCGAAAACACCTAAGCTCCACGCGGCTCCAGCAGAAGGTAATGGCGAACTTCTGCTGACTCTTTCACCACAACTTTCTTGGCGTATAGGTTCCCCACCTGCAACGGGCCGGCGTCCCATCCAGGTGGGGAACCTATATGCCAAGAAACCGGGAAACCGGCCCTTATGAGCCAGGCATGGCTCGAGAAGGAACAAATAAACAACATCAAGTGACACAATAGGTTTCGAAGTTATAAAATTTACATTTCGCTCATAAGTGTAGTTGGGTTATGTTGGTAGTATTGGTGTGTTGGCAGTAGTTGGTTCTTAAATGCATTGATGGAGCAGAATAACTGTGGTGTGTATTCAGGACACTACAGGCAGGAAGTGGTTGATAAAAAATACAAAAAATAGAATGCCAAGACTAAAGAGGTAGATCTTAATGGCTTTGGAATGGAAGCTGCTCTAAGGGGTGCAGAGTCCTTGGATGTCTGATGATGCCTGTCAGGTGTGATGACATGGTCAAGAATTTGCTGGGGGTGTGGTTCACATCTTCTGATTTGATGGCTACTTAATGACTCTATTGCACATATCAGTATCCCAACATACACCAATTCACACTTGCGCCTATATAGACACATACTGGTACACATACATATGCACTCTCATTTATACATGCTCATGCCATTCAACATATTTACCTAGACTCATCCATCTATTTATATATACATACATACATATATATATGTGTGTGTGTGTATACTGTATATATACATACATATATATAGGGTGTCCCAAAATTAAGGCAACCGACTTTTTTTAAATTTTGCCAAAGCAAAATATTGTTACATTTTGGGTTTGAGTGTTGCAATGCAATGGTAAAGGAAACGCAGTTACAACACTACCACATTCATTCAATATGACCACATAGGAATGAGAACCCAGGTTTGAAATTTCCCCAAGACACCCGATGAAGGCTGGAGGGTATATCAGCCGAAATGTTGTGTTAACAACAAACAAGATGAGAACAAATATCCATCAAATGTAAATAATATAAAATAATATGACCATTTGTTTCAAATCACAGCTTTCAGGTTAAATGCAAATGCTTCACACACAGCACATAGCTGCTTTTGCATAATCAAAGCCAATTCTTGGTGCAGTTTTGCTTTCAGAGCATCAAGCAAAGCATGAAGGGTACTTGAGACCCTTGTCTCCAAAATGGACCAAACAGAAAAATCCAATGGGTTGAGATTGGGGCACACGTTTGTTTGTTTGTTTTAGATTGGAAAC
This sequence comes from Octopus sinensis, assembly GCF_006345805.1. Lineage (NCBI taxonomy): Eukaryota > Metazoa > Mollusca > Cephalopoda > Octopoda > Octopodidae > Octopus > Octopus sinensis. Next base: position 156,938,229 of record NC_042999.1, read on the forward strand.
AAAGTCTTATTGCATTAATGACATAATCTCTTTGATACTTACAGTAGAATATGCATTAATTTTACATTCTAATGTTTTTCTTCCTTTGCAGATTATTTTATACCAGAGTGGTTAAATTAGTATTAGTTTTCCTCTTTTAAATGAGTTTAGATTAGATCAATGTCAGATACAGCGATGTTGTATGAATTCAAAAGGAGCTCCTAGCTGATGGAAGTGGCATAAAATATTTGTTCTGTTTATAGAAATGAAGCTTTAAGTATACAGACATGCCAACAATGGTTTGGCCAGTTTTGGAAAATCTTTCTTTCATAGACTCCCTTCAACCTGGATGACCAAGTTCTGTCTATAATGAGCTTGTGAACCATGGGATGTAGCAAAACAGTTTAATTCAAGTCACACTTTGATTATAAAACACTTTCATGAACTAGAGAAGGTCTAAACATGGTCAGCGTGTCTCACATCATTGGACTGCTTCTCAGCTTAACCAAAGTGTTGCCTCCTGTTCTTCATTCAAGAGAAGATTTGTTACTAAATCTTTCCTGTATTGAATCATCATAAGTGATAAAAAGTGGGTTTACTATAATGATATCCAAGGAAAATGACAATGTTTAGCACCCATGGAAAAAGAAGAAACTATTCCTAGACCAGGACTACACCCAAGAAAATGTTATACTCTGTGCTTGGTGGGATATGAAGGGCGTCATCTAACATGAAGTATTAAACCAAAATGTAACAATTAATGTGAAGAATATTCTTATCAATTTGAAGCATTGTACAAAAATTTGCAGGAAAAGTAACCATTTTCTAGATGGTGTAATTTAATTATTCATTTTGAATTGATAAAAGTTGTTTTTTTTCTAATATTTTATATATATATATATATATATATATATATATATATTTCCCTATTTGGAAGCCTCTTATTGTATATATATATATATGTATATATATGTACATTTTATTTTCACTGCCTTTTCTTTAAGAGTACACATACTTTTCACCATAAGAGAAAGAAAGAAGCATGTATTTCAATGATCAAACGGACTATTGTGAAATATTGGTCTTGACATGAAATTGACATTTAGAAATAGCTAAACAAAGTCAGGCATTTTCTTAAAGTGAAAGAGAAGATTTATTGGATGGCTGCTTCACATATGTTACTATATCTTTATGACAGTAGTTGTCATACAGATAACAATTGTGGCAAGTGTCCCACATTGTACTTGTTTTCTAGACTCAAGCTACCACATCTACTTAACAATATTTGACTTTTGGGAAATAATGTTTCTCTTTAGTGTTGGCATGGTTCAGTTGAAAAGAAATAAATAAGATCATAGCACTAAATGGTTATTTGCCAAAACATATGTATTTATCATTAAACTTAGAATAACAAAAACAAACTTTAATCTCTCTTGAAAGAAAAACATAAAAAGGAAAAAAACAGTGCTGTGAAGGAAATTGGATGATGAATGAAAAGGAGAAATAAAAGAAGAAACAATATAGGAAAATGGCAAAAAGATTTGTTTTAGCAAATAAATACAAATTAATATTTCAGAAATTCTAATGTTAATGATTACAATATTCAAAAATTATGATAAAGTTGTAACAACAGTTAAAATAATTTTTTCACACTGAGAAGTGTAATATTACAAACTAATTAAAGAGAGGAATTACTTTTGAAAACAAATTGTAAAAATCTCTCTACCTTCATAAACAACCTTATTAATTAAGAAAAATCATATGGTATTTAGAAAACTGCATGTGTGTGTGTGTATTTAGATGTGAATATATATGTGTCTGTGTGTGTGTATATATATATATATATATATATATATATATATATATATATATTATATAATATATATATATATATATATATATTATATATATATATATATATATATATATATATATATATATATATATATATATATATATATATATTATATATATATATATATATATATATATTATATATATATATATATGATATATATATATATATATATATATATATATATATATATGTATATATATATATATATATAACAAAATAATATATAAAACATATGCATATATACATACATATATGTACGTACCTATATCTACATGTATATATACATGCATATATGGGTACAGGACACCAAAAAAAAAACGTCGAATACAATGAGAAATGAAAACATAAACACAAAACTAAAAAAATGGACATTTTTCTTAAACAACGAAAAAATAGACTACAAGACATACAACACAAGGAATATTCCCCTTCTTCAACCGCCTCTGTTTCATCTACTCCATATATATATATATATATATATATAGGTTATAAAATGAGATAGGGGTTGAGAATTCAACCCACCATGGGATAATATATATCCAATATACTGCCAGATAGGTACCCAACAAGATTAATACATAGATGTTAAAAATTGTCAAACAATCAGTTCATCTATTGTATTATATGGGTAAAGGTAATAATATTACCGTAAATTAATACTACAAAATTAGAGAATGGAGAAACATACTTAAATCAATAAAACATCAACTATCCGATGATACCCAATCAATACTTTAATACACCATTACATATGAGTAAAGGCATTATACAAAATGAGATATACAGTAATAGTAAAAAAATAAAGAGATATAAGTAAAAAATTTCAAATATAATATGCAATTAAATCAAAACTGACAGCTGTTTCGGCAGTGAGGGCAGTCATACCTCATTTAACCTCTAAGCCATAAAGGCAGGTATAAATGAGGCATTAACAAGGATGCCCCACGGCCTCTTCAGAGAATTAAATTAAATTTGTTATAATTGTGAAAAATATTATATAACCATATACATATAAATATTTACGGTAATATTATTACCTTATATATATATATATATATATATAGAGGGAGAGAGAGAGAGAGAGAGATATTGATAGATAGATAGAGAGATAGATCGATAGATAGATAAATAAAACTTACTTGGAAGAGTATGTGTGGTATTCAATCATATAATAAAATAAATAAAATATATATATTATATATATATATATATATATATATATATATATATATATATAATATATATATATATATATGTGCATATATACATATGTATATGAACATACTTACATCTATACATATATACATATGCATATGGGGGCACTGGACATCACAAAACATGTACAACAAAAAAGTATGAAGCAGAGTACATGAAACATGAACTATTCTTTCAAACAACAAAAGGCACAAATGGAAAACAAAGCAAACAACATAAAGAACGACCCTTCATCAGTTGTTGGCAGTTTTTCTAGTTTCGTATTTCGAGCATTTAACAACAATATACACTTTCGATAAAACAGTTGTGGGAGCAACTGTTTTATTGAACCACATGAGCAAGGGAAGAGGAGCGAGGGAGACAGAGTGACAGAGAAATAAGATAGAATAGTAGGAGAACATTCCTCTTGTGGAGGCACATGGCCTAGTGGTTAGAGCAGCAGACTCATGGTCGAGGGATCGCGGGTTCGAATCTCAGACCGGGCAATGTGTGTGTTTATGAGTGAAACACATAAGCTCTATGCGGCTCCAGCAGAAGGTAATGGTAAACTTCTGCTGACTCTTTCGCCACAACTTTCTCTCCCTCTTTCCTCCGGCATCTTGCAGCTCACCTGTGATGGACTGGCGTCTCGTCCAGGTGGGGAACCTCTACGCCAAGAAACCGGGAAACCAGCCCTTATGAGCCAGACATGGCTCGAAAAGGAACAAATAAACAAAGAACATTCCTCTTGAAGTGTCACTCAAAACATTGCATAAAACCCATTGCCTCGTTGCTGTAATTTTGCTAAAGTATCCGCAATGTCTCTGTAGCAGACTTCCCAAGCTAAATAGAAAAAGTTGTTCCAACTTCCTGTCCATGACAAAAATCACAGACTACAGCATACACGTGATCACAAAAACACAAATTTCACAACTTGCAAAGTAAACACAGAGATGCCACTTGACACACTGCCTCATGAAGGGCACTGCTAGCTCTCACTGCACACGCAACTGTGTGCTGCCATCTGTTGGCATGCTACAGAACTAATCTGGGAACTTCTTGCATGCATATGTAAGTGTGTGTGTGTAAGTATGTATGTATGTGTATGCAGACATGTATGTGTCTATGCATGTACACACACACACACACACACACATATACATGTGTATTTAAATTTGTTTGTGATTATGAGTATTCAGCCAAGAAAGGCTCTGAAACAGTGCTTCATCAAGAAAAACAAATTTGATTTTCAAAATCTGCATCCCAAACAGTAGGTTGTCCATAAATAGTGTTATAAAAATTATAATTTTTAAGAGACATAACTTAACTTTTAGATCGACAACTCCCTCACTCTATCTTTCACCACCAATGTATCCCTTTATATATAGTGTGGGTGAAAAGTAAGTAAGCATTAAGAATTGGTAATAAAATCCATATTCCTTTTACAAATTCATTGAAACAAATGACACATGTTCTTTATTACATGGGAAAATGGAAGTAAATATTTATATTTCAATGTAAGCACCAGTGGCATCAATCAGTTTCCTCCAACGGCCAGGGATGGAATGAACAACCTTCTGAAGGATGTTGTCTGGGATATCATTGCAAATCTCCTAAATCTGTATCTCCAAGTCCTCCAGTGTGTGAGGTTTTGTCTTGTACACCTGCTCTTTTGTGTAACCCCACAGGCCAATTTTTATGTCAACCTAACATTAACTCTCTATATTCCATTCTGCAGTCACAATCTTCAGGTTTTAGTGCCTGCATGTAATGGGATTTCCATGGACGAAAATTCAGTTCTTTATGCAACACTATACATATAGGCGTAGGAGTGGCTGTGTGGTAAGTAGCTTGCTTACAAACCACATGGTTCTGGGTTCAGTCCCACTGCATGGCACCTTGGGCAAGTGTCTTCTACTATAGCCTCGGGCCAACCAAAGCCTTGTGAGTGGATTTGGTAGATAGAAACTGAAAGAAGCCCGTCGTATATATGTATATATATATATATCATCATCATCATTTAACGTCCGCTTTCCATGCTAGCATGGGTTGGACGGTTCAACTGGGGTCTGGGAAGCCAGAAGGCTGCACCAGGCCCAGTCTGATCTGGAGTGTTTCTACAGCTGGATATATATAAATATATATATATATATATATATATATATATATATATATATATATATATATATATATATATATATGTGTGTACGTGTGTGTGTGCATATGTTTGTGTGTCTGTGTTTGTCCTCCCAACATCGCTTGACAACCGATGCTGGTGTGTTTACATCCCCGTAACTTAGCAGTTCAGCAAAAGATACCGATAGAATAAGTACTAGGCTTATAAAGAATAAGTCCTGGGGTCGATTTGCTTGACTAAAGGCAGTGCTCCAGCATGGCCACAGTCAAATGACTGAGTAAAAAGAGAGTAAAGAGTATTGTGCCTTGTTAGTCCACTTTCACAAGCTACTTGACATGGTGATTTTTTTTGGTCTGTGATCAAACAGTTCTTACATTGTTGCCATGTTTTCCGATGATCAGGATGTGGTTGGACAGCCACTTCTTCCATCATTCACAGAGCCCGTGGTCATCAGCTTTGCATGACAACTTTTTATTGTCTCCTGACGTAGTGTTGTATGTTTACATTTCCATGCTCACCGTCTCTGAACCAAAACAATGGTATTCCACACTTCATAGCATGCTGCTATCTTAGCTCGAACCTGAACAGTTAAGCAACCAGCCGTCTGGAAAATAAGAAATAAAAATTTTTTTTTAAATGCTTCCGCCATGACGTCAGTGATGCAAAAAATTTTATAAGCAATTTCTAATGCCTAGTTACTTTCCACCCACCTTGTATATCATACTTTTTGACACTCTCTTTAAATATGTATTAACTCTTACACATTGCTTTCATTTTGCATAAAACCTCATTTTGTGATGTTTACTTTCATTTTATGACAATGACGCACAAATCCTGTTTACTGATATGATAAAACGATCAAACTTTAAAACCTCTGTAACATTTTTCTAAAATTTTTCTGGAATAAATGAATCAAATTCAGATTCAGCATGGAAAAGTACACTGATATACCAAATTTGAAAATTTTCATTTAATTTTAAAATTTCTAAATCTATGACATCAAGAGAAAAAATTTTTCTCTTTCTGTCACTTTCATATTTCGCTTTTCTCATGGTAAACTTTCCTGCTCTTAACACATTTTTACCATACTCTCTCTTACTCTCTATAAAAGTATGTCACTCATGCTGAGTGTGTGTATGATTGTCAGTGTATGTGTATGCATGTGTGTAAGGAATTTCATTTGTGCAACAGTGTGATTTAAATAAGTATATAAATGATAATTTATTTTAATAGCATACTTTTCTGCAAGTAAATGTGTATTTTCTTGCATATGCACACACATGGACCCACTTGATGCAGGATGGAGGTTTAAAAGTTGTAATTACAAATTGTTTGTTGTTGCTTACATATGAGCTGTGGACCACCACCTCATCATTCCAGAAAATGTGTTTATGGGGAGAAAAATATTGAAAAACATCAATACATGTTAGAGCAACAAAGAAACCAGAAAGGTAATAGGAGGTCGTGGGATGTCCTAGAAACAACAGATAAATCTCCTTTAAATCATACACCTTTTTTTCCTGAAAGTTATTTGGAAATTATAAACAGAAACAAATTGCGGATTCGAACTGTGTAACAATTAAAACTCCCAATAGGGGGAGGCACTTCGAAAGGTTACTCGTGGAAAAACCCATAAAAGCCACGGGAGCCTGATCAAAAAGGGGGGGAGGGGTAGAGAGCCCCTTTCTCTTTTATATTTCCTTTTAATTTTCACAGGTGTATCCTCAGAATTGGTCCATTCATACTGGACTTGCTACCAGACATCACTTCTCTCTCTACTCTCATCTTCCTTTTCAAGTGAAACTTGAAAAAGTTGATAATCAAGCTTCAGTGTAAGATTTATACATGGTAATTAATTAGAAAAGCTTGAGAAACAGAATAAAGTTCGTCTGAAATTATAAAGAAGAATTCCTTTCATTTCTAGCATTTCATCAAAGGAAAACTTGATGTTGCTTGGCAAGAGGTGAAGATGCATGTTCTCTGGTGGCTCTCAAACCTCTGCAGTTATTATTGGCATGAATTTGATTTCATACTGGGAATAGGGCAGAAAATTCAAGGACATTGCATATAATGTCCATGATATAGCATGATGTTCCTGCAAGTTAATTGGTTACTAATCAGGACATGCTACATGATAAAAATGTGATCCATGCTTGACATGGACCAGGCAACTGAGAATTTTAGGTTTGATTCAAGATCTCACTACACCTTCAACAGCGCAAAAAGAGAAAAAGAAAGCACTGCACATATCATTCTTTCATTCTTTTCTTCTATTTGTTTCAGTCATTTGACTGTGGTCATGCTGGAGCACCGCCTTTAGTCGAGCAATTCGACCCCAGGACATATTCTTTGTAAGCCTAGTACTTATTCTATCGGTCTCTCTTGCCGAACCGCTAAGTGACGAGGGACGTAAACACACCAGCATCGGTTGTCAAGCAATGTTTGGGGCACAAATACAGACACACACACATATACATACACATGCACACACACACACACACACACACACACACATATATATATATATATGTATACGACGGGCTTCTTTCAGTTTCCATCTACAAAATCCACTCACAAGGCTTTGGTCAGCCTGAGGCTATAGTAGAAGACACTTGCAGAAGGTGCCACGCAGTGGGACTGAACCCGGAACCATGTGGCTGGTAAGCAAGCTACTTACCATCACAGCCACTCCTACGCCTATTAAGCAAACATCATCACACCTCACACCTCACACCTTAAAATAATCACAATACAACCAAACTTATGGTCAAAGACAAATTAAAAACTGCAGATCAGGAAAAACAATAACGAAACTGAAAATTGACAAATTACTGGTAGAAAGAAAACTATTTTAGTGAAAGTAAAAAGAAAGAAAAAAGTTTAAAAAAAGTACCTATTCCTAATCTAGGCATGATATTTCAAATTATCAAAGAAAAGACATATGTTGTAACGGTTATATTATTGTAAAAGCATAAATTCACTCAAGTAATTTCAATATAGATATCAAGGAAAACAAATAAAAGAATTAACAGATAAATTTTTTGTTTTCGGAGATGTGTAGGTGGAAGATTAAATCTGCATAATAGCTTAAGTAAATCCTATAACATCAACAATTTAAAACCTAAATTTAAGAAAAGCATAAATGGTGTTATATAACCACCCCCACAAGATCCAAGCCAGTGCAACTGACAAACCTTTCTGCTCTACTTGTGATTATCACTTAAAATTTATAATTGAAACTACATGTGTGTGAATGAGGTCAGCCACATATGAGACAAACAAAACTAAAAAAAAATGTACTTTTCATTTACTAAAAAACAAATTGGAATGATCCCAGCAAGTAAAGTGACACTTGTCATACATGTTATTTTATATGATAAGACAAAGTTACCCTGAGTAGTAAAAGAGTAATCCCAGCACTACACTTGTCTGATATTGAACTGGAGAAAATGTTCTTAGTTGATTTGTAAACTGTGTACAACAAACCAGAATCACATTAGTCATTGACCATTAAATAATTATTGGAAAAAGAAAGCATATACAAATCAGGATCAATGATGGGAATATGCAAAGAAATGGCATATACCTGCTTCAAGTTCCCAGGTATTTTGTATTATCAAAGTCTGATGGAGACATTTACTATAGCAAACCTTAATCAGTTTTCTATGAATAGCAACAGTTAATTTGCAAAAGACTTCCCTGGAGAAGAATGTGCTCCACAGCATAGGCTACACATTGGAAATTTCAAGCTACTAACTCATAAGATCCAAAGATGCAAGCCAATTTGGAAAAGATGGGTATAGAAGTTTAAGGATCCTTTGAGTAGTCAGAGATTTGGAGACGTCCTAAATTGTTTCTTTATTACCCACAAGGGGCTAAACATAGAGGGGACAAACAAGGACAGACAAACAGATTAAGTCAATTACATCAGCCCCAGTGCGTACCTGGTACTTAATTTATCGACCCCGAAAGTCAACCTCGGCGGAATTTGAACTCAGAACGTAGTGGCAGATGAAATACCTCAAAGCATTTCGCCCGGCGTGCTAAGGTTTCTGCCAGCTCACCGCCTGGAGACGTCCTAAATGAAGCATATGATGAGAAGGAGGAGAAGTTAAAGACTTGTAGCATAGAGGATAAGCAGAAGTACCTATGGGATAACTTGCTGAGTGTTGCAGACCAAATTTGTGTCTGGTGTAAAGTCCCAGCCAGACCGAGGGTGAAGTGGTGGTGGAACAAGGCAGTTGACAGGGCCATTAGAGCAAAGAAACTGGCTTGGAAGGACTGGGATGGTGGTGATAGCACAGAGTTATATTAGGCAGCTCAAAGGGAAGCTAGGGAGCAGGTATACATAGCCAGGAGTGAAGCAGAAAGGAAGAAATTTGCCAGTGTCTTAAAGCAGGAGGACCAGAGGCTTGAAGTATTTTGGCTTGGAAGACAGAGTGCCAGGGGAAATTGTGATGTTGTGGGAGAGAAGCATGTTCACATAGATGATAACTCACTTGCAGATAGTGACTCTGCAAAGAAAGAGGCTTGTGTCACTATGAAAGGCTCCTAAATGTAGAGAATGCATGGGTGAAGGAAAGTCTACCTCAAGTGGATCCAACAGATGGACCAGCAATCCAAATAGACAGAAGCAGGATAGATAAATCCATGGATATGAAGACGAGGAAAGCTTCTGGTTCACCAGGAATCACTGCTGAGATGCTTTAAAATATTTGGCAGTATGGGGTATGGTCTAGTTACCTGTATAGTAAATCAGGTTGTACATGAGGGAGTCATACCCAATGACTGGTGTAGCAGCATCATATGTCCTCATAACCAAATCACTTCCAGAACTAGAGAAGAAGTTTCAGGTGTGGCAGCAGCAAGGTCTAGAATAAAAGAGCCTCAGAGTTAATCTAGCAAAAAACAAAGCCTTAGTAAGTTGGAAAGCTGACAAATCACAAATTCCCCTCAAGTAGGTGGCCCTGCTTGATCTGGAGATGTATCTGATGTAAGTTATGGAAACATAAGAGGTGCAGCTATATCAGAGGAAGGTTAACAGGGAAAACAGTTTTTGTGTGTGGAAGGCGCACAGGTAGAATAAATGCCACAAAAGTACAGAAAATAGACTCTATCAAATGCCAAGTGGGTAAGCTAGAGGTAATTAATAGTTTCCATTATCTACGTTATCAAGTCAGTTGTGGAGGTGGATGCTCTGAGAATGCAAGAATAAGAATAGGCTGGGCAAAGTTCAGAAAGCTCCTACCTCTGTTGATAATGAAGGGCCTCTCTTTCAGGGTAAAAGGCAGATCGTATGATGCCTGTGTGTGAACAGTTATATTACAGAGCAGTGAAACATGAGCTGTGACCACCGAGGATATGCGTAGGCTTGAAAGAAATGAAGCTAGTATGCTTTGCTGAATGTGCAATGTCAGTGTGCATGTTCGACAAAGTGCAGGTGTCTTGAAATAAAAGCCAGGCATAAGGAGCATCAGGTGGGGTTTGCAAGGGAGACGACCGTGTTGGTATGGTCGTGTGATGCATATGGACGAGGACAGCTGTGTAAAGAAGTGCTGAACTCTAACTGTGGAGGGAACCTGTGGAAGACATGGGACAAGGTAGTGAAATGTGATCTTCGAATGTTGGGCCTCACAGAGGTGATGAAAATGACTGTGAGCTCTGGTGATATGCTGGGAATGAGAAGACCCATCAGGCCAGGTGAAATCCTAATAGTGTCCATGCTAGTGTTATGTCAGTGGCACCTGTGCATCAGAGTCGAGGTCATTGCCGGTGCCATGTAAATGACACCAGTGAATCATAGTCATGGTTGTTGATGGTCCCATGTAAATGGCACCTGTGAATCTTCGTGATTAAATTAAATTAATTACATATCACTGTTCTCCTCAGTGCAAGTAATATACAACAGGAATTATTATTATTTCAGAAGACTTGATGAAGGAGATAGTAGATAACAAATTCGGATATAAGTATTCTATCCTTATGAAAAACTGCGAGCATACTAAAGAATGTTGTTGAGTCTAATTGTGTATAAACTAAAACTGAGGCAGTTAATGATTATTTGAAGATATGAATATAAGTTCTCATACTAACAAAATTTCCATTATATATAGCTATTGAAATATTTACAACTCTTTTTCTCATTGCATTCTAGCAGCCTACTAAATATTACTACATCCACTAACTTTAATTTCATTCACACACAAAATAAATTTTTTTTAGATATACACCATACATAAAATTACTTATAACTGTCAATTCATATCCTAATTCAAACATAACTATGCCTTTCCTTTAGACACCTCTATTAAACTTTCTATGATAAATGACTTATTTAGAGTTTAAATTAATTATCTATTTATTATTATAAAGAGGGAATGTATCTTAAACATTTTTCACTCATATTTTCATATAACCGTTAGCTGCCTCAGTTTTAGTTTATGGAAGCACTCCGTCGGTTACGACGACGAGGGTTCCGGTTGATCCGAATCAATGGAACAGCCTGCTCGTGAAATTAACGTGTAAGTGGCTGAGCACTCCACAGACACGTGCACCCTTAACATAGTTCTCGGGGATATTCAGCGTGACACAGAGAGTGACAAGGCCGGCCCTTTGAAATACAGGTACAACAGAAACAGGAAGTAAGAGTGAGAGAAAGTTGTGGTGAAAGAGTACAGCAGGGATCACCACCATCCCCTGCCGGAGCCTCGTGGAGCTTTTAGGTGTTTTCGCTCAATAAACACTCAGTTCTAGTTTATACACAATTAGACTCAACAACATTCTTTAGTATACTCGCAATTTTTCATAAGGTTAAAATATTTATATCCGAATTTGTTATTTACTATCTCTTTCATCAAGGCTTCTGAAATAATAATAATTCCTGTTGTATATTACTTGCACTGAGGAGAACAGTGATATGTAATTAATTTAGTTTAATCAAATTAATTTTAATTATTCTACCATGTTATTTACATGTTAATATCACTGTTCGAAACAATCGTATGCATGTATTAAAATTCTTTTAAATTTTAACATCTTCTTTTAACAAATTCGTTCGGTCTCTATGTGATACCTTTCCATAAATTCTCATAACACACAATATACATGTAATAATAATTTCATATTCCCAAAAATCTTATGCCAGTAAGCTACCAGCAAAATATGAAGAATCTTTGTTGGAAATCACCCTTTGGAACCCTCCAAAGTAAAGGACGAAATATAATCCAATCTCTCCATATATATATTACTATTAACATTATTAATAAACCTTATATTAATAAGAAACCGATTTGTAATAAAAATAAAAATGGAGAAGATTAATATTGAAACATCTCATAAGGACGTCCCTTTATCTACCCTAAGGAGTACATTAAGGACTACATTAAGGATATAATAGCGAAATTCCATGATCTCACCAGAAGAATGAGATGGAATGCTCTTTTCTTTGACAAACAAAATAGTACAGAAGATGATTTAAACAACAAAAGAAACGAAAAACTCATGAATATTAGAAGAAATTTTAAATCCTGGAAAAACCCACCAGCAAATAGGATATTAAAAAATTTTGATGATGACCTTTGGAACCGACTAAGAAATATTAAGTTTAAAAAAAGCATCACCAATTGTTGATAGAGCGGCTATTCAAGTATGATCGTTACCAGCGTCGCCTTACTGGCACTCATGCCTGTGCTAGTAGGGTGCCAAGAACACCATCCGAGTGTGATCGTTGCCAGAGCAGCCAACTGGCTTCCATACCCATGGCACGTAGAAGGGCACCATTCATGCGTGATCGTTACCAACGTCGCTTCACTGGCACGTGTAAAAGGATTCGAGCGAGGTCATTGCCAGTACCGCCTGACTGGCCCCCTTACCGGTGGCACGTAAAAAGCTCCCATTACACTCTTGGAGTGGTTGGCATTAGGAAGGGCATCCAGCGGTAGAAACTCTGCCAGATCAAGACTGGAGCCTGGTGCAGCCATCTGGTTGCCAGCCCTCAGTCAAAATCGTCCAACCCATGCTAGCATGGAAAACGGACGTTAAACGATGATCGATGATGATGATGATGTTATTTGAAGCATGAAGTTAATGGACTCCAAAAATTAAAAGGTATAATACAGTCTGATAAAACAGGAAATCTATACAATATAGATGTAGATCTATACTATAATCTCCTACACAAAGAAATTATGAAGAAATATAAGATTATAAATAAAGATGTTCTAAAATCTATTAATCTTAAAGTCAAAGAAATAATGAGTGAAGACCAAATTGACGACGTAAGTGAAGTTTATGAACCATCTCGACCTAGAATTAGCCTGAAAGATCAGAAACCTAATTTGCATACTGATCCAAAGGTAAGGCTTATCTGCCCTGCAAATCTGACATTGGAAAACTAAGCAAATTTATCATAGATAAATAGCTACATTTATTGAAATCCAAAATAAAACACAACCAGTTGTCAAAAACACTGGATACAATCAAATGGTTCAACAACATACAAGACAAGGAAAAATGTAAATTCATCCAACTATTACCAATTATTACCAATCTATCAACCTTAATAAAGCACTTCTCTTGGGGGTTAGTAGCCCGCACTCTTAACCACTATGCCAAATACCCGTGGGCATAATCTATAAAACCATCAAAAGCTTGTTTATTTTTATGTTTTTTGATTTATTATTAGTGTTGCTTAATATGTTTTGCTAAAATTGCTGTTTCTTTTCAGATATTGTCAGAAAAAGGTAATTAAAATTCGTTAAAATGACAGATCTATCGGACTTTCAAACAGGTGAAATTGTTGGTGCTCGTATGGCAGGTGCTAGCATAATGAAAACAGCCGAAATATTTGGTGTATCAAGGAGTACTGTCTCGAAAGTAATCACAGCCTTTGAGAAAGATGGAAAAACCTCCTCGTCGAAACAAAACTCTAAAAGAAAACCAAAACTTTCAGATAGGAACCGTTGGACTCTTACAGGAATTATTAGAAAGGATCACAAAAAGTACAGGTACCAAAATTACTGTAGAGCTTAATGACCACCTCGAGAATCCAGTTTCCACAAAAACTATTTGCCAGGAGCTGTACAAAGCCGGATTTCACAGGATTTCAGGGTCAAAATTGGGAACAAAAATAGGACAGTGGAGACATAAAAGAAACTGAATGAAAACAAACATGGAGGGTCATTAGACCAGAACAAGGATTAAATAGCAAATGCTGGAGTAATATTTACTTTGACAAGAGAAAGGAAAGAAGAGAGAGGTAGAATACGTCCAGTCCTTAGGACAGCCCTGAAAGAAATAAAGATTATCACGTGAAGAAAAGAAAGATGGACGATGGTCACGTGTGAGCAACGATAAAGAGTAAAGGAGAGAAAGAGAGATAGATAGAAAACAGTGAATGGGAGAAAAAAGGGAATTAGAGAAAGGATGAAAGAGAAAATGATGAGGGAGAAAAACAGTATAGAGTAGAGTAACATCAAAAAGATGAAGATAAACTTACTTGAAAATGGATGCATGGCATTCAATCAAATAATAATATAAGTAATATATATATACATACCCAGGAGTAGTTAAGTCAATTACATTGATCCCAGTGCTGAACTGGTACTTATTTTGTCAACCCCGAAAGAATGAAAGGCAAAGTCAACCTTGGCAGAATTTGAACTCAGAACATAAGGTCAGACAAAATACCTCTAAGCATTTTGACCAGGCGTGGGAGTGGCTGTGAGGTAAGTAGCTTGCTTACAAACCACATGGTTCCAGGTTCAGTCCCACTGCGTGGCACCTTGGGCAAGTGTCTTCTACTATAGCCTCGGGCAGACCAAAGCCTTGTGAGTGGATTTGGTAGACGGAAACTGAAAGAAGCCCGTCGTATATATGTATGTTTGTGTGTCTGTGTTTGTCCCCCCAACTTCGCTTGACAACCGAAGAGAGAGATAGGATACGTCCAGTCCTTAGGATAGTCCTGAAAAGAAAGATGATCATTTGAGGAAAAGAAAGATGGACGAGGGTCCCATGTGAGCAACGATAAAGAGTAAAAGAGAGAGAGGAGGAGAGAGAGACAGATAGAAAACAGTGAAGGGGAGAAAAAAGGGAAATAGAGAAAGGATGAAAGAGAAAATGATGGGCGAGAAAAACAGTATAGAGTAGAGTCACCCCAAAAAGATGAAGATAAACTTACTTGGAAATGGATGCATTGTGTTCAATCAAATAATAATATAAATAATATATATATATATATTGATTAATAAGACTTTTTCCCCCAGTTAATAAGTACCATGCCTACTCATAATAAGTGATAGTCTCTTTCTCCAAATTTGAATAAATTTTAGATTTATATTTTTTCCTTTATTCTAACGTGTCAGAGTACTTGGAACTTACAAACCAACTGTTGTGATGATGTGCATAGGGTTTGTAAAGTCTCTGCATTCTCTGTGAATGTTATTGTGACCATTTGACATTGACCTAGTTCTCCTAACACTGAATCTGTTCATCAAATAGTAGTAATTGGCATTTAGTTGTGACAATGCTGTCTTCCACATAAATTCCTTATATGGAGCTATGACCTCCCCTTTACCCCATTTCTATAATTAGAAAATCTTTATTGTCTCCTTTCATTTATTCTTCTCTCTCAGAACCTTACAGTAGTCTGGAACAACTGAATCTTAATCAGTCAGTTGATGGGCTCCACTACCTCAAATGTTCCTAAAATTTAAATCCACATCTTTGTCTATGTATCTACCTTTTCTATAATGTTCCCACTTGATATGAAAATTTTTGTATTAATGGAAAACCTCTATAATTGGCTGATGAGTGCTCAGCATTTTAAAACTGTTGTAATACTTACAACATTTAATAAAATGATGTAGTACGAAACGATCGTACCAAATTACCGGAGTCATTCTTGTTGCTTATTTTGATATATATATATATATATATATATATACATATGTGTGTGTGTGTGTGTGTGTGTATTTTTGGGAGCAAAACTGCTGGAGAATCAGTATACACCACGTGGCATATAAAAAACATATAAAAAAAAGGGAGGAAGAGGAATGCCTTCATTTCACAAAGTTTTAATATCTTTTTATAAAGAAATAAATATACATATTTTATGGATGGTAAAAGTCTCATAAAATGTAGTAACATCCAACTGGTTTTCGCTATTTAAATTAGCTTTTCAAGCGACATTGTGAAGTGATAATTCCTTGAGACAAGGAACCATGCCATTTGGGATTTCTTGAAAAGTAAAAATAAATAGAGTGGATAAAGGGAAGCAGCAGGTGGCAAGGGGTCAACAACCTCCTCAGCATTATTGAATGGTGGTAAATAAATTTGATTTATTTCTGAGAATCAGAATCAAAAGTGAGAATCAGAATCAAAATCAAAATCCATCAACATCAATGGAAATTGTAGCTGTGATACCAATGCCGGTGGCACGTAAAAAGCACCATCCAACCATGGCCGTTTGCCAGCCTCGTCTGGCCCCTGTGCCGGTGGCACGTAAAATGCACCCACTACACTCACGGAGTGGTTGATGTTAGGAAGGGCATCCAGCCGTAGAAACATTGCCAGATCAGACTGGGCCTGGTGCAGCCTTCTGGCTTCCCAGACCCCAGTTGAACCGTCCAACCCATGCTAGCATGGAAAGCGGATGCTAAATGATGATGATGATGGTGATGAAATAGGAATGTATATGGGTCAGGTGGTCAAGTTAAGGTGTGGTCTGTACTTTTGTATAAACAGGTTTTCCTTGTTTAGGCATTCTTGTAAAGAGATTGAATATATGCACTGGGATAATGGAACAATATGGAAATTTGGTGTTTTATTTCTTGTGCATCTGTCAATAAGTTCGCTCAGAGCTGTCTGCCTGCTTTGAGGAAAACGAATCTGTTCTTTATGTAGTGTAACTCTGCATCTCAAAATAAGGCTCATTTGGCCCACATAATTGTGACCACAACCTGAGCAGGTTAGGACATAAATTAGGTTCTGAGAGGCACATGTGAAGTTGATTTTAGGTAAAACTTTTTCTCCTTGCTGGAATATGAATTCTGAGCCTTCAGTTTGGTTTGGGCAAGTACCACAATTAGGTCGTCCGCATTTTTTAACTGTTGGTATCCTATGTGTTGAGTACAGTTTTGCATTTGTAAGGAGTCTTTTGAGTGATTTGTGTTGTCTTTTGCATTTGTGGAGTTTATGTGTATTTAAGATGTTGTTCATTTTCAAGTCTTGAGTGAGCAAAGGGAAGTCTTGTGCAATTGTGTTGTATGCTTCATTGTTTCTGGGGTTGTGGGTTCATATGTATGGGAGTGATTTAAAGTGAGGTGGGGTGTTGTGTTTTGTTGTCCTTAGAGTGTTTGTGCCCAATTTTTTGACACGTTTAACTCCATGGTCTATAAGTGCACATGGGAATTAACATTCAATTAATGTTATTTTGAGGTCTTGTATGTGAAGTTCCCGAGTAGTTGTTTCAGATACAGTTGTACAGATCCTTTTTGCTAGATTGAATGGGTTTTTTATTTTGGTATCCTTAGGGTGGCATGAGCTGAAAAGGAGATACTGTTTCGAGTCTGTTGGTCTGTGGTAGATGTCAGTTGCAATTTGGTTGTTGGATCAAAATGTCCAGAAATGGGAGCTGTTCATTGCTATATTCTATTGTAAATTGAATAGTGGAGTTTATATTGTTCAGTGTAGATGTGAAGTCCAGAAGATTATCATGGGTTTCATTCCAGATAATAAAACAATCATCTAGGTACCTTTTCTAGTTTTCTCTTATATACTGGTGGCATGGGAGTCCAAATTTTTGAGGCAAAAATTCATATACGCTAAGTTACGGGGACGTAAACACACCAGCATTGGTTGTCGAGCGATATTGGGGGGACAAACACAGACACACAAACATATACACACACGTACATAAATATATGTATATATATATATATATATATATATATATATATATATACATACATACGATGGGCTTCTTTCAGTTTCCATCTACCAAATCCACTCACAAGGCTTTGGTCAGCCAGAGGCTATAGTAGAAGACACCAGCCCAAGGTGCCATGCAGTCAGACTGAACCCAGCACCATGTGGTTCGTAAGGAAGCTACTTACCACACAGCCACTCCTACATATATATATATATATACACTCCTGCAGACTTTTAGGCTAGCTCCTGTAGAGGGCATAATGGTTCTGCAGCTGAAAACTAAAGAGAGCTAAATAGCAAGATTATAATACGTCTACAATGACAATATGCCCTGGAGGTGTTTGAATTAGAGGTTAAGGACAGATGGTAATTAATTCTGGAATGCAATCATTCTATTGTTCCAATCCCAAGTTGAATTCCAAGTGTTGGCCAATTTGTCCTGAAGTTCTTATCTTGACAGAAAATTAATGAAGCGAATTTCATTTATCTCCGACTTGAACTCAGAAATGATTTGATAAACACCAAATAAGATGGCATGAATCAGCCAAGCTTTACCTGCTAGAAATAGCAGCCCAAGCGCTTTTAAATCAAATCCCACTGCTGGATGTTCAAAAACTGCAAGGCAGATTTTCAATCATGGAATCATCCTGATTGCAAAACGGTATAACAAGTCTGTGCCGGTGGCACGTAAAAAGCACCATCCGATCGTGGCCGTTTGCCAGACTCGTCTGGCACCTGTAGCACCGCCCCGACTGGCCTCATGCCGGTGGCACATAAAAAGCACCATCCGATTGTGGCCGTTTGCCAGACTCGTCTGGCACCTGTGCCGGTGGTACGTAAAAAGCGCCCACTACACTCATGGAGTGGTTGGTGTTAGCAAGGGCATCCAGTTGTAGAAACGTTGCCAGATCAGACTGGGCCTGGTGCAGCCTTCTGGCTTCCCAGACCCTAGTTGAACCGTCCAACCCATGCTAGCATGGAGAACAGACGTTAAGCGATGATGATGTAGAGCAAATGTAGACAGAGATACAGGGGTCCCAGTCAAACAGAATTTTGCTTTTATTATAATATAAAAAAAAAAGTATTCACTAAATGTGTCCATTTTAAGTGCTACCTACTGAATAGTTGAATCTTCCCGTTTGCTGTTTAGGCTATTTCGGGTCCGTAAGGGTTTTTTTATCCTCTGGTCCAAGGGAGATAACCCATCCTCATTAACATTTTTGTAAAATATCAAATGTTAAATGTAGGCTATCTTTCGTAAATGTAGTTTCAATAAAAAAAATAACAGATACATTAAGAGCAGCAGCAGATTTGCCGTTCAAATCTTTTCGGTTTGAACGGCAGTTTTTTCTAGCGGTGTCATATGAAATTGTCACCCATAATTATAACCCTAGTATCGATCTATTGCATTTCAATCTGTTTTAGAGTTAGGAGTGGGGGAAGGGTATCTTTTTTTTTCTTCACAAATGTAAATAAACCCAATCTGTTTCTTAAACGTGAGACATATTCATACGGCACAGAATGCTTTTTTACCTCAATGGACGTCATTGATTGGTTGAAATTGCAGAAATTGAAGAAAAAAAACAACTAATATCTTACAAACTATAGAATTTTCTCAATAAAGCTAAGAGAAAAAGATGTTTTATAAACACATTCTACCAGTATATGAAGTTTAAAATTTTTTAGTTTCCTAGAAATTATGTTAAAAACTGCCGTTCAAACCGAAAAGGGGCAATCTTTCGTAAATGTAGTTTCAATAATGAAATAACAGATTCTTTAAGAGCAGCAGCAATGTTTCCGATAATAATTTTAAATTAGAGAAATTATTAAAAAAAAAAATTACAAAATATATATATATATATAAATTATTTTCTTTTGAATTCCGTTTCGTATTTTGAGAGTAACTTTAAATTTTATTTACGGAACTCTCTAATATAGAAAACAAATTAGTGACTAGAACACGTGCAAAATGCCGACCGACAACAAACGAATTTGTGGTCCTGAAACCTCAAACACTCCTTATTCTTACTGTAAAGACACTGAAACACGGGCATTAGTAAGTCTCATCTTTGTTTTGGGCGATGCTTCGGTATATGTACATACGTGACTTTGTTTACATTTCTGAAGATAACAGAAACCCTTTTCTCCTACCTCTAACCCTAACACCCATATATATATATATATAAAAACAACCCTTTTTTGAAATGTATCCGGTACCTATACCGAAGGTTCGCCTTGTTTTGTTGCATCCATTTAAAAAGCCCCTCCGTCATTATTTCAATGTATTTTTCTTTAAATTTTAAAATTACCTTTACTGTATCCTACATGTAATTAACAAACCGTTTCTTAAGATTATTTTGTTTTCATATCTTGTGAGAAACTATACCACGTCTTTAGTATAAGAAATATAATAGCTTTTATCAGACAATATAATCATAAACTCCGATGTCTGGCAGCTGACTTGCAGACACCCATAAAATTATTAACCATCTTGCAAACGATAACTCTGAGCACCTTTTCAAACTCCACCCGTCTAACACCCGTGGACATATTTACAAAGTCAGAAAACAGCACAGCTCCCATGACTTTAGGAAACATTTTTTCACGCTGAGAGTTGCTGAAGCGTGGAACAAACTGCCAGCATCAGTTGTTGTTTTCTGAGATTCGCCAACACTACACCTGATTTTCTCCCCTCCATACACACGCAAGCATGTATCTGACTCATACACTGTTCGCTTTCCAGACATTTTTACATTACTACATGTACTTTATATGCACTTTCTGACAAGTTGTGGTGCACCTGAGCACTGTATACAATAATTTCATTATTATTATTATTATATAATTAAGGCGGCGATCTGGTAGAAACGTTAGCACACCAGGCGAAATGCATAGCCGTATTTCGTCTGCCGTTACGTTCTGAGTTCAAATTCCGCCGAGGTCGACTTTGCCTTTCATCCTTTCGGGGTCGATAAATTAAGTACTAGTTACGCACTGGGGTCGATGTAATCGACTTGATCCGTTTGTTTGTCCTCTCTGTGTTTAGCCCCTTGTGAGTAGTAATAAAGAAATACATAATTAAGGACGAATAGTCGCTGCTCCTGACTAAACTCTACAAAATTAATAATATTTTCAACGTTTAAACTGAATTATTGGCCAATATAAAGATCTTCACCCGGGACCCCCCCCCAAAAAAAAAAATTAACCAGCCTGACGTGTGTTAACAAGTCTGTGGAAAACGAATATGAAAGCAAAATGCGCGCTGACGACCCTGGGGGTGGGGAGGCGACTTTCGGAAAATTCACAAGATCCGATTTTTCCTCTTCCTCATTGCATATTTTTGAATGAATTTTGGTAGCCACGTTTTCGAAGAGGCAAACTTACATAAGTGTGCCCCCTCTCCGATTTTGTTTCCTTGTAACTTACAGAAAAATGGATATTTTCTACAAATATGCTTCATATGATGTGGATCTCGATTATATGGGAATTTGTGGTGAATAAATTTGGTAAATTTCGATACTTTCACGCGCGCGATTTTCACTAATAAGGGTTTGCGGCATTTTAGGAGGTCAGAATACTCGATTCCACACAAAAAATCTTAGTAATTTTTTCTTTTCTTAGGGAAAATCGTGCGGGTGTACTTCCCAAGGGGTGAAATTTCCGAGCGTTCTACCCCACCTCGTTTTCCGCGCCCC
Organism: Octopus sinensis; assembly: GCF_006345805.1. Classification (NCBI taxonomy): domain Eukaryota; kingdom Metazoa; phylum Mollusca; class Cephalopoda; order Octopoda; family Octopodidae; genus Octopus; species Octopus sinensis. The sequence continues at coordinate 156,960,019 of NC_042999.1, forward strand.
CCCCCTCCCAAAGGCTTTGTGGCATATTAGGAGGTTACCGTAATTCATTCTACCAACTCAAATTTTTTGCGTGGAATCAAGTACCCTGACCTAATACGCCGCAAACCTTATATTTTAGTTGGGAAAAAAGTGGAGGGAGTGCGCCCTTCCCCCCAATCATTGGAAATTTTTTTTTGTTGAATGAATTACGGTGACCTAATATGGGGGATCCAGAAAATTGGGTTGGGTGGAACCCTCGGAAATTTCACCCTCCATCCCCTTTGGGAAGTACACCCATACAATTTTCACTAAAAAAAGAAAGAACCTCACATTTTTTGCATGGGATTAAGTCCTCTGACCTCCAAATATGCTGCAAACCCTTATTTTTGTTCAGAAAAGTGGGGTCGTTGCATCGCGGAAGTCGTTCAGGGGTGGGTGGGGGGGTCTTGTTTTCTCAGATCTTGAGAATAAAGAGCATCAGATGATTTCTCAGCTCAGGACCTCCGTGTGTGGGAACTCAAATGGGATGTTGTCTGGTCCTAGAGTTTTCCCTGGTTTCATGCACCCAAGTGCCTTGAATCCCTTTTGTTACACCTGTTTTTATTTTTTTCTATTTTTCTCAGTTCTCCATGTTAAAGTTTTCAATCTTGCCTAGTAGAGGAGTATTGTCTCAGCCCAGTTCACTCTCTATTCATCTATAACTTCCCCATTTTATTCTGTTTCTGCATCTATTTCTTTGCCTCATTGATTCATTGTATCAACTATAATTACTTATTTGTTGCCTATTTGCTTTTTAAGCTTGATGAAAACCAAAAAAGATGGGATTCCAGACTTTTCAATCAAATGCGGCCCACATGTAAGTATTATTGGTCTGATTCGTTCCTGCGTGTCTGCAACATACATTTAAATCAGTTCATACAGAATTGGCAATATGCCAGCATGGAAAGCGGACATCAAATGCTGATGATGATGAAGATGTGTGGAAATTTTAATGATTGAGAGTATTGAGGATAGTTTTTGAAGGAAGACTGCTTTGTAAGATCTATCTCCATCATTACTTGTTCTATTGTAAAGATGTAAATATTAACCCTAAAACTTAAGTATTGTTGAAATGTGTGTTTTATTCCTGGTAATAATTGCAACTAAATGGAACAGGAAATTCTTTGAGTTTGTCATATCTATCTCACTGTACACCATGTCTTTGGAAAGATACATTTTAAATTTTCTGAAATATTTCACAGAAATCATCATCATTTAACATCCGCATTCCATGCTAGCATGGGTTGGACGATTTGACTGAGGTCTGGCGAACCAGGCTCCAATCTGATCTGGTTGTTTCTACAGCTGGATGCCCTTCCTAACGCCAACCACTCCAAGAGTGTAGTGGGTGCTTTTATGTGCCACCGGCACGAGGGCCGGTTTTGTGGTACTGGCCACGGCCACGTCCAAATGGTGCTTTTTATGTGCCACCTGCACAGGAGCCAGTCCAGCGGCACTAGAAACGTCCTCGCTCGAATGTTTCAAGTGCTAGTAAGGCGACGCGGTAACGATCACACTTGAATGGTGTGCTTAACGTGCCACCATTCGAGCGTGAAGAAAATCAATATAAATGAAAAAGGAAACACATGAACTGTATGGCAATCTAAATCTCCAAATGTAATACAATACTTGTAAAATATGATTTACCATTTAATATATCGTTGTCTCGTAAATAAATTCTCCTTCCAGTTAAACTAGTTTATATAATACCTGTTAATAAATAAAATGGTGTAGATATACGTTTAAATATTTGTTGTGCAAGATTTTTTATGTGAAGTCGTGTGTTGAAACAGATATTGTTATATTTCGGAATAGCTGACGGTTAGTAAGGAGAGACACAAATAAGAAAGAAGAAAACAAAGGACCACTGATGTGGTCACAGGAGTGTGATGAAAGAACTCTGTCCGAAATAAGATTAATGTAAAAATAAATAACACTGAAGCAAAATAACACCAAATATATAGTGCGTGTGTTTTTATTGGCTAAACTGGCAATATGACCATTCCGAAATATAACAATAGGTGTAGATATAATTTTTGCTTACTATTATACTGAATATATTTATTTTCATTTTTCAGTTTTACGTGCTGGAGTAGTCAGTCAGGCCAAAGGATCTGCTTACATTGAACTGAACAAAACCAAAGTCATCTGTGCTGTGTAAGTTACTGTTCTGCAGGAAATTTGTTAATTTTTATTAAGACCTTTTTTTGCTACCAATTTTTCACAACGGTGTTAATAATAGTGTAAGGAACTACTCATGCAAGAATTTAAAGCAATGTACATACAAAATAAAAATATATTTACTCTTAGTTTGAGATGCTGGCATGTAAAAAGCACCATCTGATTGTGGTCTTTGCCAGCCTCATCTGGCCCCCGTGCCGGTGGCACGTAAAAAGCACCCACTACACTCACGGAGTGGTTGGCGTTAGGAAGGGCATCCAGCTGTAGAAACACTGCCAGATCAAACTGGGCCTGGCGCAGCCTACTTGCTTCCCAGACCTCAGTTGAACTGTCCAACCCATGCTAGCATGGAAAACGGACATTAAACGATGATGATTCAGTTTCAGAACTGTAAAACGCTAAAAACTATTACAACAATTTTTGTTCAGGTCATCCCACAACCATTAAAACTTTTCCTGTTTACTTTCTTTATTGTTAAGTAAGTACAAAGTACAAATTATTGTGTCAATCATCATCATTTAACGTCCGTTTTCCATGCTAGCATGGGTTGGATGGTTCGACCGGTGTCTGGGAAGCCATGGAGGCTGCACCAGGCTCTAGTCTGATTTAGCAGTGTTTCTACAGCTGGATGCCCTTCCTAATGCCAACCACTCCGTGAGTGTAGTGGGTGTTTTTTACATGCCACTGGCACAGGAGCCAGAGCAGGCTGGCAAACGGCCACGATCGGTTGGTGCTTTTACGTTCACCGCCATGGATGCCAGTCAGGCGTGTCAATAATTATGAAATATAAATTCATCTGTTGAAAAGACTTACATTTCAAAATTTCAGTTACTAATTTTCCAGAAGACAACGTGTCTATGGATGTGATACGAAGTTTTAACAGAAGTGGCAGAAGCATACTCTTTTGTTTCTATATATCTTTGACAACTTACATTATTTATATTCAAAGAAGAATTTGATTTGGAGTCCCTCTGACCATTCTTTTCTGTTTCTGATGAATACTCTCTTTGCACTAAGATTTTCAAAATATAGTTTATGAGAGAAATTAATATGAAAATTTAAATTAGGAAAATTTGTTTTTGGATTTCAATTTCCAATGAAGTTTTATAAAATCATTTTTAATATGAATTAAGGTTGAATGGTTCTACAAATTTCCAAGAATTGTTTGAGTTTTCTAGCTGAATATTGTATCATCATATAAGATAAGCTATTAGCCAATATTCAGCTGGAATAAATATAGTATTATTGAACGCTCAGGAAAGAAGGAGGGTTTAATGTTTCGAGCAGAGCTCTTCGTCGGAAACATAGGAGAAGGGAAGACAGAGGAAAAAAAAATCGCCAACGGTACACATGAGGTCACATTTATATAGATATATATATATATATATATATATATATCTGTATGAGTTGGAGGTTGAGAAACCAACAAAGGGATAGTACTTATCCAATATACTGCTGGTAGTAGTGTACCCAGTTATTCATATCCAAATGCTAGTTATTGCATGGCAATCTCGCAATTGAGTATTATATACGGGCAGGGGTAACAAGTAGTTTACCTTTGATTTATACGGCAAATAAGAAAATGGAGAGGATATAAAATCGACAGACATCAGTCGGTAAACATTCCATTATGTCTATTTATTCAAATGTATTGGATGAACTCACACTCAGGTATGAGAGGTAGAGATTAGTGAGTGGAAAAAAAACTGGTAACTGCATAAACAAGGATGAGAATACATATAAGCATATAGAAACAAGTAAGCAAACTGGCAAAAAAGTAAATGGGTGTGTAGGTGCTATTTCCTTATGACCGTTTCTGCCAAGAGGCAATGAAATCTTCCATGGTAATTTAGCTGAGTTGTGAGAATGGGTTGTGATATTTGTTCCAGCTCTCAGCATTCTGAGTTCAAGCCCATTCAATGTTGACTATGCCTTTCATTCTTTTGTGTCGATAAATGAATTCCAGTCAAGTACAGGGGCTGTTTCGTCCTCCCATTCTCTTCCCCTGTTTCTCCACATGAAAGGAACATTCAAATCATGCCCTGTCCCCACCAGTACTTTTTTATTTCCTGTAGATTTTACTAAATCTGAAGCTTATATAGGTGCAGGAGTGGCTGTGTGGTAAGTAGCTTGCTAACCAACCACATGGTTCCGGGTTCAGTCCCACTGCGTGGCATCTTGGGCAAGTGTCTTCTGCTATAGCCCCGGACCGACCAATGCCTTGTGAGTGGATTTGGTAGACGGAAATTGAAAGAAGCCTGTCGTATATATGTATATGTGTGTGTGTTTGTGTGTCTGTGTTTGTACCCCTAGCATTGCTTGACAACCGATGCTGGTGTGTTTACGTCCCCGTCACTTAGCGGTTCAGCAAAAGAGACCGATAGAATAAGTACTAGGCTTACAAAGAATAAGTCCCGGGGTTGATTTGCTCGACTAGAGGTGGTGCTCCAGCATGGCCGCAGTCAAATGGCTGAAACCAGTAAAAGAGTAAAAAAGAGTTATATAATCTAAAAGGTCAGAATATTTTAGCAATGAGACATGGGAAAAAGTATCTAAAAAGTTCTGGGAACTCAAAACTCCATGACAGAATGTTGGATGCTGTACAAGTGTTGAGTAAACCCGGGTGATTGTGCATGATTTTGTGGTTATGGACATACGAGTAATAAATGACTTAAGTAGGGAATGTTTATTTAACACTTTAGCATTTAAACCAATCATATAGGCGCAGGAGTGGCTGTGTGGTAAGTAGCTTGCTAACCAGCCACATGGTTCCGGGTTCATTCCCACTGCGTGGCACCTTGGGCAAGTGTCTTCTACTATAGCCTCGGACCGACCAAAGCCTTGTGAGTGGATTTGGTAGATGGAAACTGGAAGAAGCCCGTCGTATATATGTATATGTATGTGTTTGTATGTATATTTTTGTGTGTCTGTGTTTGTCCCCCCCACCATTGCTTGACAACCGATGGTGGTGTGTTTATGTCCTGTAACTTAGCGGTTCCGCAAAAGAGACTGATAGAATAAGTCCTGGGGTCGATTTACTCGACTAGAAGGCGGTGCTCCAGCATGGCCGCAGTCAAATGACTGTCTCATGTTCAAACTGGCCAGATCTAACCTCTCACATCTACCCTACAATGACATTCTAAAAATAAGCGATTACATCATTGTAAACTCAGGGCTATGATATAAATGCAGGATTAATTCAAAGCAATGTGGATAAATAAGCATTACATCTGACAATAATCGGAATGCTCAAGGGTTAAAGCTAAGAAATATTTTTATTTTTTAAGGGTGTAGTGGGTTTACATCTATCAGCGCCACCTGACTGGCGTCCGTGTCAGAATTGCATAAAAATAAATTATTAAATATTTGGTGTATTGTAGAAGTAAAACCAATTTGTTGTCCATGCTGCCAGGGTTGGATGGTTTGACCAGGGCTGGCAAGCTGGAAGGCTGCACCAGACTCCAGTCAGATTTGGGTTTCTACAGATAGATGTCCTTCCTAATTCCAACCACTCCAAAAGTGTAATGGGTGCTTTTATGTGCCACCGTCATTGGTGCCATTTGCATGACACCAGTATTTGCCGGCGAGCTGGCACCAACCGATCGTGGCCGCTTGCCAGTACCCTCTGGCCCCTGTGCCGGTGGCACGTAAAAAGCACCCGCTACACTCACAGAGTGGTTGGCGTTAGGAAGGGCATCCAGCTGTAAAAACACTGCCAGATCAGACTGGTGCCTGGTGCAGCCTCCTGGCTTCCCGACCCCGGTCGAACCGTCCAACCCATGCCAGCATGGAAAAACGGATGTTAAATGATGATTCTGATATAAATGTAACTATTTACCTGATGTTCTCTTAATCCCTTTCAGTTATGGACCACGGGAAGTTACACGCCGAGAGGAATTTAGTATGAAAGGTCAACTGACATGTGAGTTAAAGTTTGCTACATTCTCATGCAAACTTCGCCGACAGCATCAACCTGATAGTCAAGAGAAAGACTACTCTATACAGTTACTTGAGGCACTTGAACCAGCAGTTTGTTTGGTAATTAATATACTATATATTAAAATTTTTGATTATTTTATATGGTTTCAAATAAAATATTTTAAGGGTAGAAGTATGGTGAATTGAATATTCCACATACTTTTAATATACTGGCAGTATTTGTTTTTATTAACCCCCAAAGTGTTGAATTCAAAATGTGCTAAAGGACCTTTCTAAATTTAACCCTTTAGTGTTTAAACCGGCCAAAATATTCTACCTGTTTTATGTTCAAACTAGTCAGATATGGTCATTCATAGCTACCTTATTGTGTCATTTAAAAAATAAACAATCACAACATTGAAATCTCAAAGCCATGAAATGATGCAAGATTAATTTTTACATGCTGTGAATACATAAGCTTTACATTTTACAGAATAATCTGAATGCTAAAGGGTTAAGGCATTTTATTTGGCACTCCACCAATTCTGCCATCTACTTCTCTTGAAATTGTCAAAAGATTAAAACATGGCAAACTCCTAATTTTGATCAGTATGTTGTTAGTGCAACTAATTCATTAGAAAGGGATTCAGAAGATTTATGTTAAACACTGTAATTCACAGCCTTTGATTTTGGTATTAACTCCTTATTGTAGTCTGTAGGTGTGTTGGATGCCAACTTGTAACATAATTATTGAAAAACAGAAAAATCATATTTTAAGGGGAAGTGGATTCTTAGAGGAAAAGTAATTACTGAGTATTTAATTATGTGCCGGTGGCACGTAAAAAGCACCATCTGAATTGTGGCCGATGCCAGTGCTGCCTCGACTGACTTCCGTGCCGGTGGCACGTAAAATGCACCAATCCGACCGTGGCCATTGCCAGCCTCGCCTGGCACCTGTGCAGGTGGCACGTAAAAAGCACCTACTACACTCACGGAGTGGTTGGCATTAGGAAGGGCATCCAGCTGTAGAAACATTGCCAGATCAGACTGGGGCCTGGTGCAGCCTTCTGGCTTCCCAGATCCCCGGTCGAACCGTCCAACCCATGCTAGCATAGAGAACGGACGTTAAATGATGATGATGATGATGATTAATTTAACCCTTTAGTGTTCACATTATTCTGCCAAAATCAATCCTTTTTTATCCACATTGTTTTGAACTAATCAGTCATTAATCTTGTAGCTATGAGATTTTGATGAGGTAGCTGTTAATTTTTTAAACAATATTGTAGGGTTGGTTTAAGAGACCAGATATGGCCAGTTTGAACATAAAACAAGCAGAATACTTTTGGCTGGATGTGGCCGGTTTAAATGCTAAAGGGTTAACAATCCTTCTCTGGATTCAAATTTTGTAACACAGTGTTGCTCAACCATTTTTTTACCTGCGAACCGTTTTGATTTTTATTTTACTTGGATAAACACTCATAACCATTCAATGTTTAAAAGATCCTATTCTATTTTTTGCAATTAAATATTTAGGAATTGCATAAAAATAAATTATTAAATACTTGGTGTATTGTAGAACTAAAATCAATTTGTTGTCCATGCTGCCAGGGTTGGATGGTTTGACCAGGGCTGGCAAGCTGGAAGGCTGCACCAGACTCCAGTCAGATTTGGGTTTCTACAGATAGATGTCCTTCCTAATTCCAACCACTCCAAAAGTGTAATAGGTGCTTTTATGTGTGCCACCGTCATTGGTGCCATTTGCATGACATCAGTATTTGCCGGCGAACTGGCAGAAACGTTAGCACGCCAGGCGAAATGCTGAGTGGTATTTTGTCTGCCACTACGTTTTGAGTTCAAATTCCGCCGAGGTCAACTTTGCCTTTCATCCTTTCGGGGTCGATAAATTAAGTACCAGTTACGCACTGGGGTTGATGTAATCGACTTAATCTGTTTGTCTGTTTTTGTTTGTCCCCTTGTGGGTAGTAAAGAAATAGGTATTTCGTCTGCCGTTACGTTCTGAATTCAAATTCCTTTTCGGGGTCGATTAAATAAGTGCCAGTTGTGAACTGGGGTCGATGTAATCGATTTAATCCGTTTGTCTGTCCTTGTTTGTCCCCTCTGTGTTTAGCCCCTTGTGGGTAGTAAAGAAATAAGTATTTGCCATGACTGTGATTTTACTTGGCTTGATGGGTCTTCTTCTCAAGTATGCATAATGGCAAAGGTCTCAATCATTTGTCATTGCCTCCATGAAGCCCAACACTCAAAAGGTGCTTTTCACATGTCACCAGCATCAGCCACCTTGCCTCTGTGAAGCCCAATGCTTGAAAGGTGCTTTTTATGTGCCACCAGCACGAGTGCCAGTTACGTGGCACCAGCCTCAGCCATGACTATTACTTCACTTGGCTTGACAGGTCTTCTCAAGCATGGCATATCACCAAAGGTCTCAGTCATTAGTCATTGCCTCCATGAGGCCCAAAGTTGGAAGATTATGCTTCACCATGTCTTCCTGGGTCTACCTCTACCACATGTTTCCTCCACAGTTTAGAGATTGGCACTTCACACAGCTGTCCTTGTCCATATGCATCACATGACCATACCAGCACTGTCATCTCTCTTGCACACCACATCTGATGCTTCTTATGCCCAACTTTTCTCTCAAGACGTTTACACTCTGTCGTTCATGCACTGACATTGCACATCCAGTGAAGCATATTGGCGTCATTTCTTTCAAGCTTATGCATGTCCTTGGCTGTTACAGCCCATGTTTCACTACTATGTAGCATAGCTATTCACTCACAGACATCGTACAATCTGCCTTTCACTCTGAGGGAGAGGTCCTTTGTTACCAGCATAGGTAGGAGCTCTCTGAACTTGACCCAGCCTATCTTTATTCTCACAGCTACACTCTTGGAGCATCCACCTCCTCTATTAACTTGGTAACCCAGATAACGGAAGCTCTCTACTATCTATAGCTTACCCCCACTGGCAGTTGATGGAGTCTATTTTCTGTATTTTTGCCACTGATTCTTATGCAGAATTAGCACATAATATGAAATTATAGTTCCTAAATTTAACAATAAAAGGACCTGTCAGTGTAGTCAGTCAGCACACTTATCACAAAAATAAAAGGTGTGGGTTTGATTCTCACACATTAATGCTCATTTTTCCCCAATATGGGGTCTTATATGCATTTATATTAAACTTTTTTACTACAGTCAATATACGGTGGAGGCTCATAATTCTGTATACAAAATTCTTCTTGTATTTTTATATTGTATTTTATATCATCATCATCCGATTAGCCATTTTTCTGTGCTGGTATAGATCATTGGATTGTCTCGCTGCAAGGGTAAAATGAGTTGTTGCCCTTTTTGTGGGAAAATGAGTCGTGTGTTTGGGAGAGGGCCGCTATAAACATGGTTATATATATATGTAGCAACAAGTTATGAAGATTTCACAGTGATAGCAATTGTCAGTGATCTATCATCATCATCATCGTTTAACGTCCGCTTTCCATGCTAGCATGGGTTGGATGGTTCAACTGGGGTCTGGCAAGCCCGAAGGCTGCACCAGGCCAGTCAGATCTGGCAGTGTTTCTACAGCTGGATGCCCTTCCTAACGCCAACCACTCTGAGAGTGTAGTGGGTGATTTTATGTGCCACCGACACAGGTGCCAGACGATCTATATTAGGTGATAAATATTACATCTAGTACAGTATGTTGTGGTATATTTCGATTCAGTGGCAAATTTTGGGAAGCAACTGACAATTTTATCTAATAAAGAGTCATATGCAGAATGAAAGATCTGGAAGTCTAGTCAATTTACACTATAGATCTTCTTACCATTGCCTCATTACATCTCTAAATCATCATCATCATCGTTTAACGTCCATTTTCCGTGCTAGCACGGGTTGGACGGTTCGACCGGGGTCTGGGAAGCCAGGAGGCTGCACCAGGCTCCAGTCTGATCTGGCAGTGTTTTCTACAGCTGGATGCCCTTCCTAACGCCAACCACTCCGTGAGTGTAGTGGGTGCTTTTTACGTGCCACCAGCACAGGTTCCAGGGGAGTCTGGCAGTGGCCACAATCAGTCGGTGCTTTTTACGTGCCACCGGCACAGGTGCCAGGGAAGTTCACAACTTATATGTAGGTTGTTCACTCAATCTCCTCCTCACTACAACTCTTCCTCCCTTCTGATACCACTTTTCTTTCTTGCTATGCAGAGCCATTTCATATGTTAGCCATTCTTCATCCATCAATATTGTTCTCTGCATCCACATATTACAGTGGTCACACCCGTCTCCTCAGACCCCTAAATTATCTCTTCTCATACATTATATGTCATCTCTCTCTCTTTACCCTGCTTCTGCAGCCTACCAAAACATATCTCTCCTCCCTCTGTCAACTGTATCATTGTTCCTATCCTGCTGCCAGATTCCCTCTACATTCCCTAACTCGTACAGCTCCCACCCCCATATTGATCCACCCTTCAGCCCTACCCACTCTTTACAGAGGTTACCTACCTCTCCTATTTCCTCGGTCCCCCCCCCATACACTCTAGCAAATCCCCAAGACACACTTCCTAGCTTCTTTGTCTCCATTCATTTCTACTCACTCGGACCCTTCATCACCACTCTCTTACTCTTTTACTTGTTTCAGTCATTTGACTGTGGCCATGCTGGAGCACCGCCTTTAATCGAGCAACTCGACCCTGGGACTTATTCTTTGTAAGCCCAGTACTTATTCTATCGGTCTATTTTGCCAAACCGCTAAGTGACGGGGACATAAACACACCAGCATCGGTTGTCAAGCGATGTTGGATGGGACAAACACAGACACACAAATACACGCACACATACATATATATACATATATACGACGGGCTTCTTTCAGTTTCCGTCTACCAAATCCACTCACAAGGCTTTGGTCAGCCCGAGGCTATAGTAGAAGACACTTGCCCAAGGTGCCACGCAGTGGGACTGAACCCGGAACCATGTGGTTCGTAAGCAAGCTACTTACCACACAGCCACTGGAGATTCTACTGGTTCATCCTTACTCTCTCCCCTAAATGTAAGTAACCATGTAACTCCACTACAACCCGAAACTTTTCTACCCCTACCTCTTCTCTCATACTTTAACCTCCATCTAACATAAGGACATCTCCTACCCCTTTCTTTGTGTTTCGTAGACTTGTGAGTTTCATGATGACCTCAAAAGTGCCAGTGGCACAAAAACAGCATCCAGTACACACTGTAAAGGGGTTAATGTTATGCAGGGCACCCAGCAGTAGGGACCATGTCGAAGCAGACAACTAGGGCACAATGCAGTGTTTGGACCGATTGGATTTGACCTATATCAGCATGGAACATGGATGTTAAATGGTGATGATATTTAGATAACAAGGTGGCAAACTGGCAGAAACGTTAGCTCGCCGGGCAAAATGCATAGCCGTATTTCGTCTGCCGTTACGTTCTGGGTTCAAATTCCGCCGAGGTCGACTTTGCCTTTCATCCTTTCGGGGGTCGATAAATTAAGTACCAGTTACGTACTGGGGTTGATGTAATCGACTTAATCCGTTTGTCTGTCCTTGTTTGTCCCCTTTGTGTTTAGCCCCTTGTGGGTAATAAAAAAACAGATATTTAGATAACAAAAGACTATAAACAAGCGGAAAGATGTTATGAGACCTATTGAATTCCTGCCAGCATGGAAAAAATGGATGTAAAATGATAATGTAGTCCAACTGATTGGCAAACTTTTAATCATTAAAATACCTATATCTATCCTTTGTTTCATATTTTACTACCAGTTCCTGCCTCTTTCGACTAGCAAGCGATGTGCCCCCCACCCCATCCCCTGAACCCATCTCCTTCCACATCTCATCTCTACTGTTTTATTAGTATGTGAATTATTTATTTTTCAGCATAAATTTCCAAAGGCACAAGTGAATGTATATGCAACAGTTCTAGAAAATGATGGCAGCAGTAAGTTATTAACTTTTTGGCTTCTTTATTGTCCAAGTTTAAACTTTTCTGCAAGTTTAGTTCTTTAGTTTGTTTTCACCATTACAGCTGAGGCTATTACTGGAACAGTGTTATTCTAAATGTAAGTAATGCTTGCTCAGGTGTAATGTTATATAGAATGTGTTGGTTAACCATTTCTACCTTTTAGCACTTTTTGACAATTACATTGGAATTTAGGTTTGCATAAAATCAGATATTAAAATAAGAGAAGACCCGGCAGGACAAGTGAGACCATAACCCGTGGCCTCTACCTGGGATGTAGCCAGTCCACTTATGCATACCTTTCCTTCTTGGGACACAAAACTCTACTTGTGAAGACCTGTTGAGGCAAGTGGAAATCGAAATCGATCAAAATCAATGGAAATTGTAGCTGTGGCACGTAAGAGAACCATCCGAACGTGGCCGTTGCCAGCGCCGCCCCGACTGGCTCCGTGCACGTGGCATGTAAAAAGCACCATCCGATCGTGGCCGTTTGCCAGCCTCGTCTGGCACCTGTGCCAGTGGCACGTAAGAAGCACCCACTACACTCACGGTGTGGTTGGCGTTAGGAAGGGCATCCAGCCGTAGAAACACTGCCAGATCAGACTGGGCCTGGTGCAACCTTCTGGCTTCCCAGACCCCAGTTGAACCGTCCAACCCATGCTAGCATGGAAAGCGGACGTTAAACGATGATGATGATACAAGCTATAAACCGTCAGTTTTAATGGCAGGGTATGTAATACCTGGGACTCAGTTCTGCAAAAAGAGTTTTAAAGAAACTGGATGAAATTATACAAATAATACTCGAAAAATCTTTTTTCTTATAAAGGACTATTTATTTAGATGACAAGAATGTGCAAGTTATATTCAATTGAATCAGATTTATATACAAATATTCCTTCATTAAAAATGGATTGATTAAGAATATATAGTAATCAGAAAATCCAATGCATTCAGGAAACGATGCAATGAATGAATACAGAATAGCTAAATCTTCCATTGGGTCAACCCAACAGGACTCCTTCGGAAGATTTTCTTTTATCAAGAATTTCTTTTAGTCTTTCCTTCCTTGGACACGCGAAGACCTGTTGAGACAAGTGAAGTCGAAATTGAATTCGAAATCGAACCTCATCCGACGACTGGCACCCATGCCAACCTCCCTTCATTGGACACTAAACTCTGCTTGTGAAGACCTGTTGGAGCAAGTGAAATCAGAATCGAAATTGAACCAATCCTATGACTGGCACCTGGCAGTTGCCAGTTCCGCTGGACTGACTCCTGTACAGGTGGCAAGTAAAGACCCTGTGAAGATGAAGATTTTAAAATAGCGTTGTTAGGGGGACAAACACAGACACACAAACACACACATATATATATACATATATACGATGGGCTTCTTTTAGTTTCCGTCTACCAAATCCACTCACAAAGCTTTGGTCGGCCCAAGGCTATAGTAGAAGACACTTGCCCAAGTTTCCACGCAGTGGGACTGAACCCGGAGCCATGTGGTTGGTAAGCAAGCTACTTACCACACAGCCACTCCTGGCTTTTATATAGTTTATATAAAAATGTCTCTAGAACACTCTAAAGCAGTGGCTCCTAACCTTCTTCAGCCCAGGGACCATTTTTTACTTGAAAAAATTTCTAGGAACCACTTCAACTTTTACTTTATGCTGTTCTATTTTCACACTAATATACATATTGAAAAGGCAAAATAGTTTATTTACACTTTAAAATTTATTTTTGCAAACCAAAGATAAAATTTAAAATTTATTTTAGTAAACAATGATAAACATAAGATATCAAAATCATTTTTCATAAAGTCATTCATTTTTAGTCCATTCAGCTAGTGACTAGCTTGATATTGGTGTTTCTCACACAAGATATAATCAATTTTAATGAACTTATTTAGTCTTAGTCTGAGAGTTCCTCTGCTGTTGAGATTTAATTTATTTCTTTTTTCTACTTAAAATATCTACAACACCTGAAAATGCAGATTCCACCATCCATGTGCTAGGGAAAGAAATGATGCTTGCTTCTACATGTTGAAAAATATTTGGGTGTGATTTATCGACATGTAGGCAAAGACACTTTTTTCAACTCTTCTTCTCAGTTTCATATTCTCTTTCAAATCCAACAACATTTCAGCCAACTCAAAATTATCATCTCCTGACTCATAATTTTATAGGTCTACAAACCAGAGTGGATAACCCATCTTTAATAAATCATTGTATCTTCTCTCAAACTCTACATGAAGACCTTCAAGATGGATAATGCATGTAGCAATGCATTCTAGTGTAGGAACAGTGGTGTTAAAATTTTGAAATGATGCCAAATTTTTTTTTCAAACAGTTTTTTCTAAAATTTTAATTTCCCCATCTACCCTTTTATCTTCTGAGAAGTTAAGCAGATTCACTGTTTTAAAAATATCACTCAAGTTGAATATTTTTGATTTAAACTCAGAAAGTCTTTCCAAAATTTTCTTAGGTGTATCAGCTTGCTTCTTGAAGTTGTAATGAGTCATCTGACTCTTGAACATGAGAAAGTTAATTAATGGTTCCCACAAATTTTCAAGTCTTTCAAGGCTCAAGCCTTTTGACAACCATCTTACTTCTGTGTGAAGCAATAAGATTTTAAAATCTTCGTCTTCACAGAATTGCATAAAAAAAATCTATTATTCACTGAGTTTTATTTGACAAAGTTAATTGCATGTATGGCCCTCCAATATTCTTAGCAACCAAATGCTGTCTGTGGATAATGCAATGTATATAAATAATGTGAGAAGCAACTAATTTCATTCTAGAAACAAAGCCTTTCACTTTTCCAGTCATGGCTGCAGCTCCATCTGATGCAATGTTGATAAAATTAGTCAATGGAATATTTTTATCATTAAAATACTGCATTACTTCATTGAATATATCTTCTCCATTAGTAGTTTCATACAAACTTTTAATGAATAACATTTCTTCCCTTATATCATCTTCATGGATGAATCTGACATAGACCAGAAGGATAGCTTGGTTATGAATTGTGCTATCATCAACCTGGATAGAGAAATTTGTCTTTTGGAGAATTTCCATAATCTTCTCAACAAAATTAGACATTTCATCCTGTCTTCTTGTAATTGTGTTATTTGAAAGTGGAATTGTACTCAGAGTAGATGCAGCATCTTTTTCCAGAACCTCATTTGCACAAGCCATCATAGCAGGCTTGAAAAGTTTCTCACCATAAATCTGAGGTGCTGCAACCTTGGCAATAATTTCAGAGACCAAATAACTTGATTTCAGTGTCTTTGCTTTTTCGGTATTTATCTTCTTTACAAAGTCGGGTAGTTTGATTGGCTGTATTTTCTTTTTATTCTCAAAATATTCCCTACCTTTCAAAACACATAGGTTTTGAGTCTACAGATACAAAACCAAACATGATAAAATCCTCTTTGTAGTTCCTCAGTTTTGCCTTTTTAGCAGTTGGTTCAGATATTATTACAACTGATCTTTAAAAAAAAAAAAGTAATAAATACTTTATTTCTATACATTAAAAATATCAAATTTATTATGAAACTGTTGTGATTGTAAAATTTAAATTATGTAATTCTTGATTGTAATATATTATTAATTATATATTATACATTATTGATTCTTATGGAATAATTATTGAATTTTGTTTTCTTATTATTATTCTGTCTTCATATAAATTATTATTAGCTAACAGTGTCTTTATTATCGAATAATATTGTGTAGCTCTGAAATGGCTTCAATTTTTTTATGGCTACGAATTCTCTGGAGACCACCTGTGGGCCCCAGGGACCACATTGGGAATCACTGCTTTAAAGCATTAATCAATTATGCCGGTGTAACCAGTTCATTTATTGTTAGATGTATTTCCTTGATTCTATTTTCATGTATTTTAAATCTAATGTGGTTGTCTGCCCTTAGTACTTTATTGCATTATCACAGAACAAATAGTTTCTGTGAACTAGCTGATGATTCCTAAAGAAATTCTCATCAGATCATACTATTATGACATGTGTTGTTGGTGTTCTTTCTAATCCATACTCTGGTGCGTCTTAGGTTCAATTTTATCCCAACACTTCTTCCATCAGTGACTGACTTGATATCACCTTCTGCAATACTTTTTCCTCTACAAATGATATCACTTTTATTAATCATAAATATATTTCTCAGCCAATTCATATATGTCAACAAAATGACATTGAGAGTATTTGCCCTGCTTATCATTTATGTATATGTAAACAAAGATAAAAAATATTTTGATTCAACCATCTGCCAGTTTTTAAGATAAGCAAACCAAAATAATGAGTTTGAGCCACTCACCTAATGAGTATTTCTACGAAATTTGGTGAAAATCTGTTGAGCCATTTTCCAGTAATTTTGCAAATACACAGACAAACAGACAATGACAAGCAACTACAATACCCTGCTTTTGCTTATTTGCCTAAGGTAATGATTCTGCAAAGGAATTAACTATCAGAAATATATAAACAGATTTCATGTTATAGTCATTAAGTGAATGAGAGAAAAAAACAAAGGGAATGTTATCTTTAGTGTTAAAAAATACTATCTTGCATTAAATTAATTTTGAATAATAAAAGATGCTTGAAAACTACATTATAGGCGCGGGCATGGCTGTGTGGTTAGGGAGCTTGCTTCCTAACTACATGGTTTCGGGTTCAGTCCCACTGCGTGGCACTTTGGGTAGGTGCCTTCCACTATAGCCCTGAGCGGACCGGAGCTTTGTAATTGAATTCGGTAGGCGGGAGCTACTGCCGTGTGTGTATGTGTGCGTATAGCTGCTCAGTGCCTCTCCGAAAGAGAGAGAGAGGGGATAGAAAAAATATAAAAATTAGAATTTTTAAGAATCTTTTAGACACTGTAGACTTTAATAATTACTTTCTTTTAGTAAAAATTAGATAATTCCTACTAATTAACAGCTTTCTCCATTATGGTATACACGAAGTAAGTTACTAAAGCACACTTCAATGGACAAGGGGTTGAAGGGCACAACACAGGTCAGTGTTGTAAGCTACTTCTGTAGGTTTTCATTTGCAAACAGAGATGAAAGGCCTAACTCACAATTAGAAGAAATTCACGTATAGTTCTTCCTGTCTCTTTTGGATAGATATTGCACATCAAAGGTAAAATTTTGTGGCTGATTTCTTCCTGAACATGTTATTTGTGCCCAAACCATTTTCCAGCTCCAGGAATTCTGGATGGGTATCAAAGACAGATTAGGTGCACTGAGTATATATTTTTAGCTGGGAAATGAGTAAATTAGGGATGTGAGGTGGTTAGAGCGTCATCATCATCATATTTATTTAATGTCTGTTTTCCATGCTTTCATGGGTTGGATGGTTTGACAAGAGCTGGCAAGCCGGAGGGCTGCACCAGGGTCTAACTGTCTGTTACAGCATGATTTCTATGGCTGGATGCCATTCCTAATGTCAACCACTTTGCAGAATGTACTGAGTGTTTTTTTTATATGGCACCAGCACCAGTGCTTTTTACATGGTGCCAGCTCCAGTGTTGAATTAAATCTTGGCTAGCCTTGGACAGTGTAATAGTTAGTTATTTCCACTTTAAGCTGAATCATCATAATCATTTAACGTCCGTTCTCCATGCTAGCATGGGTTGGACGGCTTTGACTGAGGACTGGCAAACCAGATGGCTGCACCAGGCTCCAGTCTTGATCTGGCAGAGTTTCTACAGCTGGATGCCCTTCCTAACGCCAACCACTCCGAGAGTGTAGTAGGTGCTTTCTATGTGCCACCTGCACGGGGGCCAGTCAGGCAGTACTGGCAATGACCTCGCTCAAATCTTTTTACATGTGCCAGTGAAGTGACATTGGTAACGATCACGCTCGAATGGTGCCCTTTTACGTGCCACGGGTACGGAAGCCAGTTGGCTGCTCTGGCAACGATCACGCTCGGATGGTGTTCTTGGCACCCTACTAGCACGGGCACACGTGCCAGTAAGGCGATGCTGGTAACGATCATACTCGCAAAGCCACTCTGTCAACGATCACACTCGTATGGTGCTCTTTGCACCCCCTAGTTGATATTATCTTGTCTTTTACTTGTTTCAGTCATTAGACTGCAGCCTTGCTGAGGCACCACCACCTTGAAGGATTTTTTAGTTGGATGAGTCAACTCCAGTACTTATCTTTTTTTTAAGCCTTGTTCTTATTCTATTGGTCTCTTTTTTGCCAAACTGCTAAGTTACAGGAATTTAAACAAACCCACCAGTGGTTGTCAAGCAGTGGTGAGAGACAAACACAGACACACACCTACACATATATATTAAACAATGGGCTTCTTTCAGTTTTCATTTATCAAATCTATTCACAAGGTTTTGGTTGGCCTGATAGTATAAGAGACACTTGTCCAAGGTGCTGTATTATTTGATTGTTTTGAAATACTTGTACTTTTGGATGAGATATTGTGTTCTCTTTCCTTCTATGTAATCTATTGAGTTTAGCCTGAATACCCCGTAGTAAAATGAGTGAAGGAGGGAAAGGCTTTAGGAAGATGAGATGTGAGGATTACTTGGTGCAGGGGCAAGGCCCAGTATGTAGAGGCATAAACATAATGCTTTTTGGACCTCACTTTAGTCTTAACAAAAGTGTCTCCTTGAGTACAGCAAATTCCCTACACACACACACACACACATATATATATATATACACATACACATAGGTGCTGGCATGGTTGTGTGGTAAGAAGCTCACTTCCAACACATGGTTCTGGTTTCAGTCCCACTGTGGTACCTCAGCAAGTGTCTTTTACTATTCTGAGACCTCCTTCGGTCATGACACTGACCATGGGATTGCACCTAGAAAGCAACCCTCCCAGGCACAAGTCCGGGCAAGGTTGTTTATGGAAGACCAGCAGTCGCCTAAGCCTTGTGAGTGGATTTGGTAAACAGAAACTGAAAGAAGCCCATTGTATTTATATAATGCTTGTGTGTGCTTGTCCCCCTCCACCACTTGACAACCATTGTTTGGTGTGTTTACACCCCCGTAACTTAGTAATTCAACAAACGCTATTGATTGAATAAGTACTGGGCAAAAATAGAATGAGTATTTGAGTCAATTCATTCAACTAAAAATTCTCCGAAGCAGTGCCCCAGCATGGCCACAGTCTGTTGACTGAAACAAGTAAAAGATAAATGAATACATATATATATTCATTACCATTCAGTCTTGTTACTTGATATCCAAATCCGCTTTACCATGCTTGTATGGATCAGAGTGAATTTGTTAGGCCATATACCCCTCTCGTTGGCAACTCACCGGTGGCACGTTAAGAGCACCAACCGATCATGACCGCTGCCAGACTCCCCTGGCACCTGTGCCGGTGGCACGTAAAAAGCACCCACTACACTTGCGGAGTGGTTGGCGTTAGGAAGGGCATCCAGCTGTAGAAACACTGCCAGATCAGACTGGGCCTGGTGCAGCCTCCTGGCTTCCCAGACCCCGGTCGAACCGTCCAACCCGTGCTAGCGCGGAAAACGGATGTTAAACGATAATGATGATGATGATGATAATATTTACTTTTGGCCAGACTGGAAATGTGCAACACTGCTTGGATGATGGTGATGCTCGTTTACAGCCATATGATAAAACAAAGGCTCATACACACACATTTATATATAATGGACTTCTTTTAGCTTCTGTTTATCAAATACACTCACCTGGCTTTGGTTGGCCTGAGGTTAGGACTGATCCTGATATGATGTAGGTGGGAAGCAAGCTTAACCATTCGGCTCTGCCTATGTATATAATGATTGGTGGCGGGCTGGCAGAAACGTTAGCACACCGGGCGAAATGCGTAGCCGTATTTCATCTGCCGTTACGTTCCGAGTTCAAATTCTGCCGAGGTCGACTTTGCCTTTCATCCTTTCGGGGTCGATTAAATAAGTACCAGTTATGCACTGGGGTCGATATAATCGGCTTAATCCATTTGTCTGTCCTTGTTTGTCCTCTCTGTGTTTAGCCCCTTGCGGGTAGTAAAAAAATAGGTATATAATGATTGCAAAGCAAGAGGTATGGCATGCATGCATGTCTATGTTAGCATGTGTGTGTGTGTGCATTTGCACATGCATGCACGCACTTTCAAAATGCAAAACTAGTTGTCACAGACAAATGTATGAGATCTGCAATGTTGTGAATATTTACATATAGTTATATAAGTAAAAGCACCATCCGTTCGTGGTCGTTGCCAGCCTCACCTGGCCCCCGTGCCGGTGGCACGTAAAAGCACCATCCGATCGTGGCCGTTGCCAGCCTCACCTGGCCTCCGTGCCGGTGGCACGTAAAAAGCACCATCCGTCCATGGCCGTTTGCCAGCCTTGTCTGGCACCTGTGCTGGTGGCATGTAATAAGCACCCACTACACTCACGGAGTGGTTGGCGTTAGGAAGGGCATCCAACCGTAGAAACATTGCCAGATCAGACTGGGCCTGATGCAGCCTTCTGGCTTCACAGACCCCAGTTGAACCGTCCAACCCATGCTAGCATGGAAAGCGGACGCTAAATGATGATGATGATATATCTTTTTGTTGTTGTTGTTGTTAACTTGTCTGTTGTCATATCAGAAAAAGTGATAAAGATGGAAACAGTTATTGAAATAACTGAACAATTGTTTTAATGTGATGCCCATCCCTGGCCTAGCCTCATTACAATGAAATCAGAATGCTGCTTGCTATTCAGCCAGATCAGATTCCATCAGAAAAGCTTGGGTTGGAATAGCATTGTAATCCGTTACTAACCTTCCTTACGTACATCCTGAAATAGTAGTTCTGTGTGTTTCTATTTCCTGAAGGGACTTGAGTGTATCCCAGTTACCATTATATTTTCAAGTGACCAACCAAATTTTTTACTGTTTAGTTCCTGTCATACTAAGCATATTGACATGTATTTTATTCATTACCATGCTTCACATGATACTTATGTATAAAATATATTCAAAGATCATGTTAGAATTTGTGAGAATAAAGTGAAATGAAATTACTTTTACTGGATATCAATGCCTTGATGATGATGATTATATATTCAGCTTGCCATATGCTTAACTCTAGT
Organism: Octopus sinensis; assembly: GCF_006345805.1. Classification (NCBI taxonomy): domain Eukaryota; kingdom Metazoa; phylum Mollusca; class Cephalopoda; order Octopoda; family Octopodidae; genus Octopus; species Octopus sinensis. The sequence continues at coordinate 156,981,232 of NC_042999.1, forward strand.
GTATTACTATTCATGAAGTGTACCATAAAAGTAGTTTAGTTACCAGTTTGGAATTATCAGGTCATTCCATAAGTTCTGTCCGATTTTTACCTTTTTTTAAATTGAATGAAATTTGATAGCATTTTAGAATGTCTGATGGAATTAGAAATTGTTTTTATGCAATTGTGTACATTTAAACTAATTAAATATTATTTTACAGAATAATAGAATTAAAATTTCTTTGATTAAAACCCTTTCTAACATGGAAGTGTCCGAAGAGCATTTGAGGCACATAATGCTTCATGAGTACAAAAAAAGGAAACTCTGCAGCCAAAGTGACTTGAAACATACACTCAGTTTATGGGAAAGAATGCTTGAATGAAAGAACTTGCAGAAGATGGTTTGCAAAATTCAGAAGTGGAGATTTCAGCCTTGAAGTTGATATCGAACAGGACGTCCAGTTGAGTTTGAGGATAACCTCCTTGAGGCATTAATTGAAGAAAATCCTGCATTGCCAGTTGAAGAATTGGCAAAAAGCTTAGTTCAAACCATACTACTATTCATCGTCATCTTCAACAACATGGAAAGGTTCCTAAACTTGGAAAATGGATGCGTCATGAATTGTCCAAAAGCAAATCCCGAGTTGACATCTGCTTTTCTCTCCATTCTCGTGAACTCATTTCACCCTTTTTGGATAAACTTGTGACTGGTGATGAAAAATGGATCTTCTAGCAAAATGTTAAACGTCATAAACAGTGGCTTGGTAAAAGGGAAAAAGCTCAACCACAACTGAGAAGAGAACTTCATGGAAAAAGGTTCTTCTCTCTCTCTGGTGGGATTGCAAATGAGTAATTCACTTTGAATTGTTACCACCTAATGCAACAATCAATGCTCAAGTCTACTGTCAGTAAGTAGAGCATTTGAACCAATCTTTGAAGGAAAAAAGACCTGCTTTAGTGAATCGAAAAGGAGTGATGTTTCATCAGGACAATGTGTGACCCCACACTGCAAAGATCACATCACAGAAGATCGAAGAGCTTGGTTGGACAAAAGTTCCTCATCTACCTTATTCTCCCAACCTTGCCCCTTCAGACTACGATTCGTTTCGTAGTTTACAGAATCACTTGGGGGACATAACTTTCGCAAGCCAAGAGGAGATCGAAACTGACATTTCAGAGTTCTTCACTTTGAAACCAGAAGAGTTTTACATTAATGGGATTAAAAAGCTTGTAAATAGATGGAAGGAAGTCATAGATAATCAGGGAAAGTATATTGATGATTAAATTTCAATTAAATATAAAATTTGATCACTTGTTTTCTTTATTCAAAATTTGGACAGAACTTATTGGGAGAGCAGGCAAAAGTTATGAGCATTGTCCCTCTCTTCTAGATTAATTTATTAATAACTTATTTTGAGGTTGCTGGTGTATGATAATATCAGTAATACTCCTCATATTAGATACAAGATATACATGTAAACACACACATAGATGTATATATATATATACATGCCAAAATGTATACACTTCAGATTGAGTTATTCATCATATATGTCAAAAAATTACAGAAGAGATTCTTATCCACAAACAATGGATTTTTGTAATTTTATTATGGGTACGAATCAAAACAATTGTATGTAATTTGTATTCAATATTTAGCATGGAAAGCGGATGTTAAACAATGATGATGATTATATAAAATAGACTTGTATGTGTATTCGCTTTTCACACAAAAAAAGCTGATCAAATTGCTTCCATACTTGGGACGCATGAATAATTTGACCTCGGATACATAACAGAGTCTTCAGTTTTTTTTTTTTTATCGAAAATAAATAATATTGCTTTCTACACCATTCTCAAATACAATCTTTGTCATTTAATCGAATACAACACAACAGAAACACAGAGGTAGCTGCAGTATTAATAACTTGATTATTATAAAACTCTCTATGAAGATGCGCATCATTAATGTTAAGTACAGGGGAACAACTAGTGTCGCACTCCCTTCTGTCCCTTCTTCTGTTCCTGACATCAACATTGGAAAAAAAAGCAACCTGACCAAACTACCACCTGCACCCTTTACAGTGAATCCCATGTCTGATTTCTGCTGTTGTCTTTCTAGACTATCTACATAGTTGCTTTGATGTGAACACCACTACAGATTAGCAATTTATTTGGGAAAACTCCTTGTGTTTGAACTTGCATCCTTCCTTATCCATTAAACTATAAGACAGAAATCACTTTTCAAAGCTGGGGGTCTTTCAATTCTCTTTGTAACTTAAACTGCCCATCTTAATTGTTGTTTAGGATTCTAGGGCAGCAAGCTGGCAGAATCGTTAGCACGTCAGGCGAAATGTTTAGCGGTATTTCGTCAGCCACTACGTTCTGAGTTCAAATTCTGCCAAGGTCGACTTTGCCTTTCATCCTTTCAGGGTCAATAAATTAAGTACCAGTTACGCACTGGAGTCAATGTAATCGACTGAATCCTTTTGTCTGTCCTTGTTTGTCCCCTCTGTGTTTAGCCCCTTGTGGGTAATAAGGAAATATAATTGCTGTTTATAGTTATGTGCAAAATCTATGGTTGGTCTTCCTAACTGTTAAAACTGTCTTGTGATTTATTAGGAAACTGAAATGTTCTTTTGACATTTTGTCATATATATATATATATATATATATTTGTTTTTAAAAAATCATTTCTACAAAAATCTGATGCTCACATTTGAAATTTAATCTTTTTTTTTTCTAGTTCTTGCAGCTGCTATCACTGCTGCATCTGTAGCTTTGGCATATGCTGGCATTGAGATGTATGATTTGGTTGTTAGTACTAGTGTGGTAAGTATATTTCAAATGATTTTAACACTAACAGTCCACATTATAGGAAGGGCACAGGCAATAAATTGACCCCAAATGAAGGAAGTCAACTCTAGTGGGATTTCAGCTAAGACAGTTAAGGGCCAGTTACCTTTTGTCTAGTTGCAGAATTGGTCTTCTAGGGAAGGAAATTGAATTAAATCAGTTGAATATGAATGACATCTGAGACTGTTGTAAGGAACAATCTGCCTGTGCTAGTAGGGTGTCAAGAACACCATCCGAGCGTGATCGTTGCCAGAGCAGCCATCTGGCTTCTGTACCCATGGCATGTACAAGGGCACCATTCGAGCGTGATTGTTACCAATGTCGCTTCACTGGCACATGTAAAAAGATTCGAGCAAAGTCATTGCCAGTACCGCCTGACTGGCCCCCGTGCAGGTGACACGTAAAAAGCACCTACTACACTCTCGGAGTGGTTGGCGTTAGGAAGGACATCCAGCTGTGGAAACTCTGCCAGATCAAGACTGGAGCCTGGTGCAGCCATCTGGCTCGCCAGCCCTCAGTCAAAATCGTCCAACCCATGCTAGCATGGAAAGCGGACGTTAAACGATGATGATGATGATGATAACATTTCTGCCAGCCCCATTCATTGCTCAACACCCTAATAATAAAAAGTAATTGTGTCTAACATAGGTTCAAGGACAGAAATATGGAAGGGAATTAGTTCTTTAACTCTTTAGCATTTAAACCGGCCATATCCGGCCAAAAGTATTCTGCCCGTTTTATGTTCAAACTGGCCAGATCTGGTCTCTCACACCAACCCTACAATATCGTTTTAAAAATTAACAGCTACCTCATCAAAATCTCATAGCTACAAGATAATGAATGATTAATTCAAAACAATGTAGATAAAGAAGCATTAATTTTGGCAGAATAATGCGAACCCTAAAGGGTTAAACCAACCCAGTACTTAATCATATCACCACCTAGAAAGATGAAAGACTAAGTTGAACTCAGTGGAATTTGAACTCATAATGTAAAGAGCAACAAAAAATACCGATGTGCTACCAGTTTTGCGAAAGCATCACTCTATATAGTAAATGGTAGCCACAAATCGCCTCTGATTGGAGAGATGTATTATCAGAATATTCCATAAATTAATGCGTGATTTGAGAAAGATAAACTCTTATGGTTAGTAATTTAAGAACATGACTAACCTCAATTTTGTTAATGTTTTCTTAATATGGTGTTGTTGAGAAATTTTATTAAATTCCAGTATTTCGTGTAGATTTAAGTATTGTCCTCAAAATGTCTCCTTTTGACATTTTTTTCTTTATTCTTTTGCATTCATATTTCATGATTTGGACAAGTGTTTCTACAGCTCTTGTATCATAGCTAAGTGAATGTGTTGCTGAATTTGATTCTACTACGTTCTTAACAAGTTATTATTATTATACTATTTATATTTTATTTTATGTATTTACATTTATCATCATCATCATTGTTCGACCGTGATCGAGACAATGGAATTTACCATGCTACGCCAGACTTCACGGTCCATCATAGCATTTCGGAGGTCCTGTTGCTGGATGCCTGTATCCCTGGAGATTACATCAGGGTAGGAGAGTGTGTGCCCTCTGTTATCGTGAGTAGATGGCTTCCAGAGGAGAAGAGTAGAAATTGCCTCGTTTACAGCTCTACAACAATGTCCAGCAAACTGGACTCTCCTACCTTTCACAAGAGATGACACAGGTGGTAGTTTCCCATATACTTGCATTTTGGTTGGATGACGCTTCCTCGAGAGATTTTGAGCTCTCATAAGGAGGCGAGTGTAGGTTCCATCCAACCACCTCTCAAGCTTCTTTGATAACGTCCAGGTTTCTGAGCCATATAGTAGAATTGGTTCGACTGTGGCTTTGAAGATTTCAAGTTTGAAGTCTCTACTTACATTTCTACCAACATAAGCACAGACATTGCTGTGTAGTAACAAGTTCACTTCTCAACCACATGGTTTCGGGTTCAGTCCCGCTGCGTGGCACTTTGGGCAAGTGTCTTCCTGCTATAGTCTCAGGTCAGCCAAAACCTTATGAGCAGATTTGGTTGATGGAAACTAAAAGAAGCCTCGTGTGTGTGTGTGCATATGATATGTCACTGTCATGCAAGTGGTGTCCTTTGTTTCCAGTCTTCTGAAACATCTGGTCGTGGGAAAACAGATGAAGATTGGTGACATGAAGGGCATAAGACAATAGAAAATCTGCCTCAACAAATTCCATCCAACCGATGGGAGCATGATAAAATAGATATTAGACAAGGAAGATAGAAATATAAGCATCGGGTAGACAGGAATTCGGATGCCTCCCTACTGTAATTACCCCCATATTACATGACTTCAACAAAGTCCCTTTATCACATACCTTACATTCACAGACACTTCTGTGTTATAGATCATATTAATCATACAGAATATTTCAATTTAATTTTCTGGTAAAAATAATATAGGGGATAAAATTTTAGGAGTCTTTTATGTATACTTTATACCTACAGTAACCTTTTAGCATTCAGATTATCTGTCAAATGCAATGCTTATTCATTCACATTATTTCGAATTAACCATGAATTATCTTGCAACTTCAAGATTATGATGATGTGATTGTTTATTTTTAGAATAACATTGTAGGGTTGGTGTGAGAGGCCAGTTTGAACGTAAGACATTTAGAATATTTGGGCCAGATATGGCTGGTTCAAATGCTAATGGATTAAGAGATAATCTCTATATATGCAGTTTTTGAAACACAGCTTAAGAAAAGATTCTTTTGTTTGAATGACATGATACTGAATGAGTTTGTTTGACTTTTAATTGGGTACAATATGAAATTGTAGTGTAGAAGATTTTCCTTCAGTATATTTGTATCATTCATTTACATAACTTTTCTTTTCAGCGTATTTCCAATAAATGCATCTTATTGGATCCAAGCAGAGAAGAAGAGTTCAAACCACAGGTATGTTGTTTTTCCAAATTGTTCCTCAATTTTATAGATGATTCTTTTTTTTCTTTCTTTTATCTTAATCTTTCTATAAAATTACGGAGATGTACTTGCATAGCAAGTGATTTGATCTGAGATTGTGTGCTGGAACGAAAACAATTGCAGCGTAGAAGGTGTTTGTAAGCCATTTAAGAAACACACAAAAGCCGTTCGATTCACTTCAACGTTTAAGTTTAATTTGTCAAAATATTTTCGTCGCTATAAGACCACGACCTGTTCACTGACAGATGCAGCATGGATTTTTGTCAGTGAACAGGTTGCGGTCTTATAGCGACGAAAATATTTAGACAAATTAAACTTAAATGTTGAAGTGAATCGAACGGCTTTTGTGTGTTTCTTAAATGGCTTACAAACACCTTCCACGCTGCAATTGGTTTCTTTGAAATCCATTATGTAAATTCTGGATATACTAAATATGTACCTCAAACATCCACAAAGTCAAAAAGCTGCAAAACGATAATTAAACATGGCTCCTCAAATGTTTGGGGACATCCTTAGAAGTAGTTCATAGCTTCCATTACCTTGATAAGTAAGTTAGCAGTGAGGGAGGATTCTCTGAAAGCATAGTTGCCAGAATAAGAACAGGCTGGGCAAAGTTCGGAGAGCTACTATCTTTGTTGGTAACAAAGAGCCTTTCCCTCAGAGCGAAAGGCTGACTGTATAATGCTCGTGTACAGACAGCTATGCTACATGGCAGTGAAACATGGGCTGTGACTACTGAGGACATGTAAAAGCTTGAAAGAAATGAATTCAGCATGCTCTGTTGGATGTTCAATATCAGTGTAAATGTTTTAGGGTGAGATTGGGAATAAGAGGAATCAGATGTAGTGTGTGAGAGAGAGGACTATGCTAGAATGGTCATATGTGTATGGGTGAGGACAGCTGCTTAAAGAAATGCTGACCTCTACCAGTGGAGAGAACCTGTGGGATAAGTCAACCTAGGAAGACATGGGACAAAGTGGTGAGAAATGATCTTAGGATGTTGAGCCTCACATAGATAATAAGGGACTGAGACTTATGATTAACTATGCTCAAAAAGACACTGCAAGCTAAGTAAAATTATGGCCATCCATACATACAAGCATGTCCTTTACAACCATGCCCTCCCCCTCTCATACACATACACGCATATTCTGTCCTCTGTCAAAACTTCCCCACAACCCATCTTCCCACCACCTATGATAACCACATGCTACAGGTCCCTCCCTTCTCCTTCATGCTCCTATCTAGACACTTACCACGTCCTCACATATCTCTCATTCTCTCCTCAGCCAACCCAATATCTCTCACCATCACTTATTATTTTTCCCCATCTCTAAACATTTCCCCTCACCCTCTTATGAAATATTCTCTTCTGTCCTCTCTGTACTACTTGTATCCCCTGCTCACTGTTTCCTGTGGGAGGTAGGTCCTGATGCATCTCCAACACCATTTCTTTCTCTCTCTCTTACTCACTGTCTCTCTATTTTTCTCTCTCACTCTATCTCCTCTGTAGTAAGACACCTGTTTCTATCCTATTATACACAAACCTCTCACCTGGCACAAAACCTCAGTACCAGCCCCTCTTGCAATCAAGAGGCTTTTCTTTTGCAAGTTACTTGATCGTGCTGGTATTGGTGCCACATAAAAAAAACCCAGTAAAGCACTTCGTAAAGTGCTTTATTATAAAGGCATGCAACAATAGAAACCTTGCCAAAGCAGACAATGAAGCCTGATGTAGTTCTCTGGCTTGCCAGCTCTTGTCAAACCGTCCAACCCATGCCAGCATGGAAAGCAGACCATTTGTGTTTACTTATGTGTGTGTTTTTGTGTATAGCCTTGCCTTGAAACCATTTGATGATTGCAAATGAGAATCACTGTCATACGAGTGATGTCATTCATTTCCAGTCTTCCATGGAAAGCGTATCTGATCATAGATAATATTCCTTGCTTGGAATCAGGTGAGGGTTGGCAACAGGAAGGGCATCTGGATGTAGAAAATCTGCCTCAATAAATTCTGTCTGACCCATGCCTGCATGGAAAAGTGAACAGTAAATGATGATGATGATGATGTATATTGTAAGTAAATTTGAGGTTTATTACAATTTAGTGGTCATAGCATTTACATGCCAACAGTTGGGCCAAGCTGTCTCTGGGTCACTTAGAATTGTAATAATTGTAGCAGTGGTATACCACTGCCACGAGATGAAGTGTGGACACTACAAGAAACCAAAATGTTTTGTTAAAGTGTGTATGAGAATGTGGCAGTCATGAATTTCCAGAGGGAGTGCTAAGTTGGGATGGTAGTAGTATATGTTTGTGAGCGTGTGCATGTGTAAGTGTGGATCTAATAGGTCAGTAATAGCAGGATGTAGGATCAGGAGATTGTGTGTGTGTGTGCAGAAGATAAATAAAGTGAGAGTTGATAGATAAACATCAGAAATTGTCTTCATGGTAATTAAGATGTCAATAACATTAAATTCCATTTAAACGCAGTAAATCCAGTAATGGTTTCTTGATTGCTGTATTTTACTTTGATGATTTGGATAAAGATCGTTTTTGAATTCTGTATCTTAATTATGTAACTCTATAAATAATTTCAAATTTTAGCACAATGCCAGTAATTTGGAGAGAAGAGATAAGTTGATTATATCAACCCCCAATGTTCAGCTAATACTTATTTCTTCGACCTCAAAAAAATGTAAAGCAAAGTTGACCATGGTAATATTTGAACTTGGAATATAAAGACAGACAGAATGCTTAGTAGCATTTTGCTCAGCATGCTAATGATTCTGCCAGTTGGCCGTCTTCAGTTCTATAAATAACAACACTTACTCTTTTACTTGTTTCAGTCATTTGACTGCGGCCATGCTGGAGCACCGCCTTTAGTCGAGCAAATCGACCCCGGGACTTATTATTTGTAAGCCCAGTACTTATTCTATCGGTCTCTTTTGCCAGAACCGCTAAGTTACGGGGACATAAACACACCAGCATCGGTTGTCAAGCAATGCTAGGGGGACAAACACACACACACAAACACACACACATGCACATATACATATATACGACGGGCTTCTTTTCAGTTTCTGTCTACCAAATCCACTCACACGGCATTGGTCGGCCCGGGGCTATAGCAGAAGACACTTGCCCAAGATGCCACGCAGTGGGATTGAACCCTGAACCATGTGGTTGGTTAGCAAGCTACTTACCACACAGCCACTCCTGCTTTTTATTCTTATGTATGTTTGTTTGTCTGAGTAAGATTGTAGTACTCCCATCTTAACATGTGTTTACTAGCTGGTTGTGAACAATGGATTTGCATCAAGGTCATTTGTTTACAGTCCACTGTAAAAGCATATCTTGGTGTTTTTGGCATGTCTCAATATGTTACAAGGCCTTTGTAAACAAAAAGCTAAGTCATATCCTGTTCTTTGTTTCCAGTGTTTCACACAAACATGTCTTGGCTGTTTATTGTTTCATAGACTAGTGGATTGTTAGCCTGCTTGAAAACAGTTGGGGGTTGGTGTTGGGAAAGGCATCTGGGATCTTATCTGTTTGAACAGCAGTTTTAAACATAATTTCTAGGTAACTAAACACTTTTAAACTTCGTATACTGGTAGAATGTGTTTATAAAACATCTTTTTCTCTTGGCTTCATTGAGAAAATTCTATAGTTTGTAAGATATTTGTTGTTTTTTTTCTTCAATTTCTGCAATTTCAACTAAACAGTGACGTCTATTGAGTTAAAAGCATTCTGTGCCGTATGAATATGTCCCTCGTTTAAGAAACAGATTGGGTTTATTTACATTTGTGAAGAAAAAAAGATACCCTTCCCCCACTCCTAACCCTAAAAGAGATTGAAATGCAATAAATCGGTTCTAGGGTCATAATTATGGGTGACAATTTCATATGACACCGCTAGAAAAAACTGCCGTTCAAACCGAGAAGATCCAGCATCTGACCATAGAAAACTTTACCCCAACATGCTCTCATCTGACTCATGCAAGTATGGAAAAGTAGACATAAAAAAAATTATGAGGGTGATAATATATGCATACAAATTCGTGTGCATGCATATAGATATAATGTATTAGTATAAGTATCACTGTTGGTTAAGAAATTTGATTCACAACTACGATGTTTCAAATTTGTTTCCACATTGTGGTATTGTGATTAGGTGTGGAGGCGCAATGGCCCAGTGGTTAGGGCAGCGGACTCACGGTCATAGGATTGCGGTTTCCCAGACCGGGCGTTGTGAGTGTTTATTGAGCGAAAAACACCTAAAGCTCCACGAGGCTCCGGCAGGGGATGGTGGTGATTCCTGCTGTACTCTTTCACCACAACTTTCTCTCACTCTTACTTCCTGTTTCTGTTGTACCTGTATTTCAAAGGGCCGGCCTTGTCACTCTCTGTGTCACGCTGAATATCCTCAAGAACTACATTAAGGGTACACGTGTCTGTGGAGTGCTCAGCCACTTACACGTTAATTTCACGAGCAGGCTGTTCCGTTGATTCGGATCAACTGGAACCCTCGTCGTCGTAACCGATGGAGTGCGTCCATCCTTCCATTATGATAAGGTGTGTTCTACTGTCACCTCTGGCTGACCCAATGCCTTGTGAGTGGACTTAATAGACAGAAACTGTAGAAAGCTTGTTGCATGTGTGGCATACCTGTGTCTGCCAGTTGCCTTGATGTCTGCACATTGTGTATAAATCAGAGTCAGTGCCTTTACAACAGCTTTGTTTACAATTTCCACAGAAACACATTCAGCCATTGAGCTGTTCATTGTTCAAAGGCAAATAATAACTTACTCGGAAACAATTGAGGGTTGCTGACAGGAAGAGCATCCAGCTGCAGAAAAAACTGCCTCTGTAACTAATGCTCTGTTGAACCTTGTATCTCAACATCCTGAGAGTTGCTGTTCTAGGAAGAAAGGACTAGTCATGGTACTTGGTACAGGGTCTGGTAGGACTCGATACAGCAGGGGTGATTGAGGAGTGCGGATGAGTTGTGAAAATGTGAGACCAGCTAGCTTTGAGGGACATAGGGGCCATTGTAGTAGTGATATAAAAGACAAAGAAAGGAGACGCCAATCATCCAGGATCTTTCTCTGAATGTGGTTTAGGATGTCTGATGTGGAAGCAGCACTTTATTGTGGGCTTCATTTGAACCTTAAAAAATGTAAGCACTTGTGAGGGGCTAAAATATTTTCTGGCCCTGAAGAGAAAGGTCTGTCTTTGGGATGTAGTCTTAGCTGTCCTAAGAATGTGCTGTCACCACGGTAGATCCTCAGTGATTAGGAGGACTCTGAGTGCCTTTCATGTTTAGTGAGGGAGGATGTGGTGTGGAAAAGTTTTCTGTGTATGATGAGTTGTTTTGCTGTTATAATGTAGATTCAGCATGAGGTTTTCTCAGCTGCCTGTGGGTAATTCATGGTTGAGGAAACTTAGCTGGGAGTAATGGGTTATGTCATCTGCAGATGAGTGGCATTGTTGGATGTGTAGGTCATTGATACAGAGAATGAAGAGAGTAGGTGACAAAACTGAACCCTGGAGAACACCAGAGTTGATAGAGAGTAGGATAGAAAAAGCTCTATCAACATAATGCAGTTAAAGCTATCAGATATGAAGCTATGGAGATGGGCACAGAATGCTTTTTACCTCAATAGACGTCAGTGATTGGTTGAAATTGTAGAAATTGAAGAAAAAAAACAACAAATATCTTACAGACTATAGAATTTTCTCAATAAAGCCAAGAGAAAAAGATGTTTTATAAACACATTCTACCAGTAGACTAAGTATAAAATTTTTTAGTTACCTAGAAATTATGTTAAAAGCTGCCGTTCAAGAATTTGACACTTAAAATTTCACTCCAAATTTTAAATTGTTTGTATTGTCATATTCAGTAATACTATTATGATCTATTTTCATGATATTGCACTACATAGGCGCAGGAATGGCTGTGTGGTAAGTAGCTTGCTTACCAACCACATGGTTCCAAAGTTCAGTCCCACTGCGTGGCACCTTGGGCAAGTGTCTTCTACTATAGCCTCGGGCCAACCAAAGCCTTGCGAGTGGATTTGGTAGGCGGAAACTGAAAGAAGCCCGCTGCATATATGTATATATATATATATACATGTTTGCGTGTATGTTTGTGTGTCTGTGTTTGTCCCCCTAGCATTGCTTGACAACCGATGCTGGTGTGTTTACATCCCCGTAACTTAGCGGTTCAGCAAAAGAGACCGATAGAATAAGTACTGGGCTTACAAAGAATAATTCTCGGGGCCGAGTTGCTCGATTAAAAGCGGTGCTCCAGCATGGCTGCAGTCAAATGACTGAAACAAGTAAAAGAGTAAAGAGTACATACTCTAGAAATTTATTGTTTGTACTAATTAAATATATATATACATTTATGAATACACTTACTTCATGTTCTTGTTTACAGAAAGAAGTGAATGAAAACAATGCAAGTCTCACAGTTGCCTATATGCCATCCTTGAATCAGATATCAGCTCTAACTTCCAGTGGTGAATGTGTGTTGGAAATGATAACGAAGGTAAGACATTCTGCTAGTGTTTGTTATTCAATTATGTTTCCTTTGAAATTAGTTCAAGAAAACCTCTTTTGGTTTAAGTGCATAACTTTTCTGTTAGTAATAGCAGGAACTGGTGTTAGTTCATCTGATTCATGTCAGCTGCACCTTATCTTACCGTTTGAAGGAAAGAAACATGTCAACTGGACCACAGTTATAGCTTACTTTTAATTTCTTATCCCAGTATCACATTTGTTCCTGGAATCATTAATAATTTAAGATCACCTCTATTTCATGTATGTATAGGCATTTCTTAAATATTTAAAATTAAACATTAACCCTTTCGTTACTGAATTTATTTTGAGATGCTCTGTGTTTCTTTCAATTACTTTAAATATAACAAAGAATTTAGTAAAATAACTTAGTTATCATTCAGCTAGTGTTAGGAACATAAATTTTGACTAAGGTTTGGTGGAAGATTTTAATTAAAAACTTATGAATACAAAACATTTGTACTCAGAGCCGGTTTCAGCCGGGTTGGTAACAAAAGGGTTATGCATCTATAGAATGAAAATATGCTTGAAATGTTTAAATTCTGACATGTCAGAAACTGAGCAGCTGCAAATTTTGGAACCTTTCAAGATTGTCCAAAAGTATTATTTTGATATTTTTGGTTCATTCAAACCTTTCCGAATGGTTGTCATCAAATCATTCGTCATGGAGTTGCAAAGCAAGCTTTTTAACGACATAGCGATACCTGTAATATTTTTTTATCTTTTAGATTATCATCTTAAAAGCACCATCCGAATCGTGGCCGATGCCAGTGCCGCCTCGACTGGCTTCCGTACCAGTGGCACGTAAAATGCACCAATCCGACCGTGGCCGTTGCCAGCCTCGCCTGGCACCTGTGCAGGTGGCACGTAAAAAGCACCCACTACACTCACGGAGTGCTTGGCGTTAGGAAGGGCATCCAGCTGTAGAAACATTGCCAGATAAGACTGGAGCCTGGTGCAGCCTCCTGGCTTCCCAGATCCCTGGTCGAACCATCCAACCCATGCTAGCATGGAGAACGGACGTTAAACGATGATGATGATGATGATGATGATCTTACTATTTAGTTGTATTTTCGATATCACCAAAAATCATATTCTCGTTATTCAGTTTCTGAAAACTTATTTTCTTCCTCTTTCTTGCAGGCCATTAAGCTATGTATTGACAGTTGCCAACAAATTTACCCTGTCATTCAACACTGCCTAATCAAGTCAAAAGGATTTGATCAATAAATGTTATTGAATTTTTTAAATTCTTTTTCGTTTTAATTATTTTTAGTATGAAAAATTTGGTATTTCCTAAAATATATTCAGATTTCTGAGGATATTATAAAAACAACCAAATTGTATGTAAACACATTTGCAGTTATCAACAATTCATACAGCATGTACAAATGTATGTCTCATATATAAACATATTAGCTACATATGTGAAACACTATGACAGGGTAGGACCACTGTCTCTCTCATGATTCAGACAAAGACATTGATTTTTTTCTCTATACTCAGTCTCTACCAGGAGATACAATTTTAGGATCTTTTCGGTTTGAATGGCAGTTTTTAACATAATTTCTAGGTAACTAAAAAATTTTAAACTTCGTATACTGGTAGAATGTGTTTATAAAACATCTTTTTCTCTTGGCTTTATTGAGAAAATTCTAGAGTTTGTAAGATATTTGTTGTTTTTTCTTCAATTTCTGCAATTTCAACCAATCAGTGACGTCTATTGAGTTAAAAAGCATTCTGTGCTGTATGAATATGTCCCTTGTTTAAGAAACAGATTGGGTTTATTTACATTTGTGAAGAAAAAAAGATACCCTTCCCCCCACCCCCCAACCCTAAAACAGATTGAAATGCAATAGATTGATTCTAGGGTCATAATTATGGGTGACAATTTCATATGACACCGCTAGAAAAAACTGCCGTTCAAAATGAAAAGATCCCAATATCAGTTTCAAAGCTAAACTACCAAGAAGCAAGCAACAGTTAAATGCTATTCTTTTGAATGTGAACCTCACATTTATTACATATATAGTTTCCACATTCTTCTTATTCATTGTTCTATGCATAACCTCCTTGTGTTCACTAAAATGCATCTTTACGTGATTAACCCTTTAGTGTTCACATTATTCTGCCAAAATTAATGCTTTTTTATCCACATTGTTTTGAACTAATCAGGCATTATCCTGTAGCTTTGATATTTTGATGGGTTAGCTGTTAATTTTTAAAATATTGTAGGGTTGGTGTGAGAGACCAGATCTGGCCAGTTTGAACATAAAACAGGCAGAATACTTTTGGCCGGATATGGCCGATTTAAATGCTAAAGGGTTAATGAAAGTACCTTTTCAAAATTAGTATTAAAGAAAAAATTTTCGATTTGCTGTTACTTTTACAGTATAGAATAAAATTAACATCAGAATGAGACATAAGATTGAACAGCTTTTCATTGATGTTCTGAAATCTAATTTTTCAGTCCTAAATGCTCTCCATAGCCCTTAGCCTCTTATTCAACTATCTGTTTACATTAAAGCAGTTAATAATAATAATAATAATAATAATCATCATTTAACGTCCATCTTCTTCTGGCCAGTTAGAAAACTACCCAAGTCTACTGTGTCTGTTTTGGCAGGAATTTTACAACTGGATGCCCTTCCTGACACCAACCACTTTGCAGAGTGGGCTCAGTGCTTTTTACGTGGCACTAGCACAGACAAGGTCAGTTTTGGTATGGTGTTTACAGCTGGATGCCCTTCCAAATGCCAACCATTTTACAGTGTGGACTGGTTACTTTTAACATGACACCAGCACTGGCAGGGTAACCAAGTAACTCGCAAGACAAAGAATTATGAGAGGGGCAGGGGCACTTGAGGAAGGGAACTTGTGTCAGAGGATGAAAGGTTAGAGTGTAGCAGAGGCAGAAACGGGTCTTTTGCTATAATGGAGGGGGCATTGGAGGAGGTGACCCAGTATCGGATGATGAAAGATTGTGACAAAAATTAGAGAGGCAGAAATAGGTGCCTTGCATAGAATATATATTCAATAATTATCATCGTTGTTTAATGTCTGCTTTCCATGCTAGCATGGGTGGGACGGTTTCACAAGAGCTGGCCAGGCAGAAGCCTGCACCATACTTCAGTGACTGTTTTGGCAGGATTTTTACTGCTTGATGCCCTTCCAAACACCAACCACTCAGCAGAGTGGACTAAGTGCTTTTTACGTGGCACAAGCACAGGTGAGGTCAGTTTTGGCAAGGTTTTTACAGCTGGATGCCCTTCCTAACACCAACCACTCAGCAGAGTGGACTTATATAGAACAGATTTTAGTTGAGGGTGTTGTCATTGACTTCACCTTTCATCCTTTTGGTGGGCAGTAAATTAGAAATACCACTCGGGTACTGGGGTCAGTGTAATCAACCCACTTTACCAAAATTTTAGGAATTTTGCCAGTAGTAGAACAAGTTCTTATTGGTAACTAAGAGTTTCTCTCTTAATAAGCATGATTAAAGGAATGCAATGACTGTATAAATTCTGCAGTTTCTGAGAGAAATAAGTTGAGTATAATTTGATGTTAAGTTAGATGCAATGTAAAGTTCAGGTGTTCAGAGAAAGTGGTGAGTGTTAAAGTAAACAAACAGCTAATTCTCCTGTATTAACTTGTGATATGAATGGATTTCAGTGTGATCGTTGAAGTTCTGTATACTGGCAGTGTAAGTGCCTGAGAAAGACTAGGGAAGTGGTCAGGTTAAATCTCAAACTATGTAAATCATATAAGCAGAAGTGAAGTTTGTGTTAACATAATTAGTGCTGTATCAGAAACCTGTTAAAAATATTTGAGTTTAGCAAATTCAAATCGATCTGGCACAAGTAAAGATAAATTGCTAAATTAAAGCTTGTTTATGTATTGTGAAGTGTTACTGATTGGATATATAATTTGTTGAAAATTATAAATCTTAAGAATTGTATTTGAAGTGAGACAATGTATGGTGAGAGTTGGGCAAAGAGAATTTCCAAGATTGCAGAGATTGTAAAATTTGCAGAGTAAGAAGTCATCATCATCGTTTGACGTCCGTTTTCCGTGCTAGCACGGGTTGGATGGTTTGACCGGGGTCTGGGAAGCCAGGAGGCTGCACCAGGCTCCAGTCTGATCTGGCAGTGTTTCTACAGCTGGATGCCAGAGCAGCCAACTGGCTTCCGTGCCAGTGGCACGTAAAAGGGCACCGTTCGAACGTGATCATTACCAAAGTCGCCTTACTGGCACCTGTGCTGGTGGCATGTGTAAAAGGATTCAAGCGAGGTCGTTGCCAGTACCACCTGACTGGCCCCCGTGCCGGTGGCACATAAAAAGCACCCACTACACTCTCGGAGTGGTTGGCGTTAGGAAGGGCATCCAGCTGTAGAAACTCTGCCAAATCAAGATTGGAGCCTGGTGCAGCCATCTGGTTCACCAGTCTTCTGTCAAATCGTCCTACCCATGCTAGCATGGAAAGCGGACGTTAAACGATGATGGTGGTGGAAGCACTCCGTCGGTTATGACGATGAGGGTTCCGGTTGATCCAATCAACGGAACAGCCTGCTCGTGAAATTAACGTGTAAGTGGCTGAGCTCTCCACAGACACGTGCACCCTTAACGTAGTTCTCGGGGATATTCAGCGTGACACAGAGAGTGACAAGGCCGGCCCCTTGAAATACAGGTACAACAGAAACAGGAAGTAAGAGAGAGAGAAAGTTGTGGTGAAAGAGTACAGCAGGGATCACCACCATCCCCTGCCGGAGCCTCGTGGAGCTTTTAGGTGTTTTCGTTCAATAAACACTCACAACGCCTGGTCTGGGAATCGAAACCGCGATCCTACGATGATGATGATGAAGATGATGACTAATCATTCTGATCTAGCTGACAAGGAACAATTGTATTTCGATCGGGAAGGCATTTTAATATGAAACATGTGACTTGACCTGAGCGGTAAAGTGTATCCGCGAAATGATATCCTGCAGGATGTCTGTATGGTTGCCTGGTTTGAGAACTGCACATTTTTTTTTTTTTTTTCTGCTGCAAGGATATTGTTTGCTGCATAACGGGAGAAAATGCAGCAATCTTTCGTCTCTAGTAGACCTTTCCGTCGATTTCCGTAAAAGAATTTTTTTTTTTACATATGGGCTTGCGGGAACTTTTGAAGTAATGAGAGCGAAAGAGACTAAGAGAAAGCAGCGATTGTATGACGAGGGAAGTTCTTTTGAAGTTACCTCTGTCTCTTCACACACACTAACAGAAGCACTTCACTTACACAACATACTGTCTGTCTCCCACACTCCATCAAACACACACACACACACATGTACATCAATGCTCCTATGCACGGTAACTTCAAAAGAACTTCCCTCGCATACAATCGCTTTCTTTTAGTCTCTTTCGCTCTCATTACTTCAAAAGTTCCCGCAAGCCCATATGTAAAAAAAAAAAAAAATTTTACGGAAATCGACGGAAAGGTCTACTAGAGACGAAAGATCGCCGAAAATGCTTCAAAGAAATTGAATATTCTCAAACGATACAACTCGCCGAAGGATATCTGGCATGTTTGATGATATGGAAAATATAGCATTTTGATAATTAAAGCGGGTTCGATAGGTATCTTTATTGTTTAGCACGAAGGGCTCCCAAACATATTATCTTTATGCTCAGTTGCTTGTATACGCAAGAGGTCATTTCTTATCTGGGTGTCTTATCTTAAGAAGTGTTTACTTCTTTATCAATTAGTAACTTGTTTAAACTACTCATTCATACGCATTTTATGTTGTAGCAACCTTTGCGTAGTGACGCACACACGCACATATTCTCAACTTATTTCCGTAGCAAAGAAACACTTCATACAATGAATGTGAAAAACACTTATTTATTAGGCGCAGGAGTGGCTGTGTGGTAAGTAGCTTGTTTACCAACCACATGGTTCCGGGTTCAGTCCCACTGCGTGGCACCTTGGGCAAGTGTCTTCTGCTATAGCCCCGGGCCGACCAATTCCTTGTGAGTGGATTTGGTAGACGGAAACTGAAAGAAGCCTGTCGTATATATGTATATATATATATGTATGTGTCTGTGTTTGTCCCCCTAGCATTGCTTGACAACCGATGCTGGTGTGTTTACGTCCCCGTCACTTAGCGGTTCGGCAAGAAGAGACCGATAGAATAAGTACTGGGCTTACAAAGAATAAGTCCCGGGGGTCGATTTGCTCAACTAAAGGCGGTGCTCCAGCATGGCCGCAGTCAAATGACTGAAACAAGTAAAAGAGTATTAAAGTAATACTTTCCGTCACATTTAAAAATAATATACTTTTTCCAACCTCCTCATGCCGGCCAAAAGCTCTATGTTGCCCCATCCCATAAATTTCTCTCAAATGTATTGCTTGTAGTATGTATGTATATATGTGTGTGTGTTGAGGGTAACTACTTGTCTATAAGCGTTATCAGAGTGAAAGAGAAGGCCTAAATTAGAGTAAATAAACATTGTGCTCGCTCCTCTTTCTGCAATAAAAAAATATGTAGACTATATGCTGAACGAAACATTTCCTGTTGTTGTTTTTGACGGATGAAAACGCAGTGGGTGTTTTTACAGGCTAAATTTTGTGATATCCTACAATAAATAAATATGAAATATTTAAAATGCTAGTTGATCTCGTAACATTAAGCGTCAGTCACTCACTTATGGCTAATAAAAAAGACAAGCTTCTAATTCATTCCCCCACTTTAGGATCAGCAATGTAAATTGCTATAATAATGGTCTCAGACCACAGTATTACTGCCATGCTTACAAAACCAAAAACAACAACAGCAAAGAAACGGCGCAAATTTGATTCCATCAACACGATTAAGAAAGCAATAATGGAACTCAGAGACAATCGCACAGACATTATACCAATATAACATAAAAATAAGGATCTTTTCGGTTTGAACGGCAGTTTTTAACATAATTTCTAGGTAACTAAAAAATTTTAAACTTCGTATACTGGTAGAATGTGTTTATAAAACATCTTTTTCTCTTGGCTTTATTGAGATAATTCTATGGTTTGTAAGATATTTGTTGTTTTTTTTCTCTTCAATTTCTGCAATTTCAACCAATCAATGACGTATTGAGGTAAAAAAACATTCTGTGCTGTATGAATATGTCCCTCATTTAAGAAACAGATTGGATTTATTTACATTTGTGAAGAAAAAAAGATACCCTTCCCCCCACCCTAACCCTAAAATAGATTGAAATGCAATAGATCGATACTAGGGTCATAATTATGGGTGACAATTTCATATGACACCGCTAGAAAAAACTGCCGTTCAAACCGAAAAGATCCAAAATAATTCAAACAAAGCGAAAATACATATAACATCATTAAAAATAATACCCTACCCCACCTCCTGATTGAGTAAGGAATTTCAGAAAAAATATTAACAGAACATTGTTAGGTGCAGGCGTGGCTGTGCGGTAAAAAGTTTGCTTCCCAGTCACGCGGTTCTGGGTTCAGTTCTACTGCGCGGCACCTTGGACAAATGTCTTCTACTATAGCATTGGATCAACTAAATCATTGTGAGTAGATTTCGTGGATGGATACTGAAAGAAGCCCATCATATGTTATGTGTACCTATATTTGCCCCACCGCTTGACAATCGGTGCTAGAATAAGAACCAGACATTAGAAAGTAAGTACTGGGATTGGTTCGTTCAACTAAAATTTTTCAAAGCGATGCTCCGGCATGGCCGCAGTCTAATCACTGAAACAAGTGAAATAGAAAAGGAACAACCACATCAAACCAGAAGAAAATCATTGTAAGTAGCTCTTTCCTCTTTTCCTTCTAACATGACCGTGCTCAGAATTGGCAGTATAAATGCACGTGGGGTCGCTTTGGAAGTAAGGTTACGTACTCAATGACCTCAGGTCATCACGTACAAATGCTGTAACCATCAACGTGAGCAGACTTTCCGATTCACAAGTTTTTGTGGTCATTTTCGGGGGATGATGGGAGGAAGGAGGAACTGCAGTACAGTTCTGGAAAGGTTTGGATCCAGAAGTAAGTTGGTGGTCCTGGATGTGAACGGTAGCGAAGGAGTGACTGATAGTTGTGTTATGCTCTGACAGGGAAGGGACAACCGAATTTTTTCAGAGATCTAGAGGTTTTCTTGGGAACGTCCCTACCTTTAGTGCTGGTGGGCAACTAGAACATCTTGAATGCACATTTGGAGTGTGGGTGGATAGGAGAGAGGAGTGCAAAAAGCTTCGCAAAACTGACCAGACGTTTCCAACTGTTTCATAGGTACTGACTAGGTTTCCCGAATGTGCCACTGGGGGAACCGCATCGGGTCACTTAGATTGTTTTTAAACAGGGTATTCTGTAGGCCAGTAGCTAAGGGTAGAATAGGTTATCCACTTTTTAAAATTGTTGGTCACACAGATCATAAATTTGTGATTTGTACAGTCGACCTAGATATGCTTCGTAAGCAAGGTTACTGGAAGTTGAATGCGCCCGTCAAGAACAAATGGTGGTTTTCTCTAAATCAGGCGCTAAAAAGAGTGGAATCAATTAGGTCGTACCGATAGAAATAGAAGGAAACTCAGAAACTTATGAATGGCATCGCAACCGACGTGTTGGTAACAAGATTGACTCTTGACCAATTCTTCAATGCCGATTCCAATTCTTCGCAAGGAAACGAAAACTGCTGTACAGGGTCGAGTGGCGGAGGCGCAACGTAGAAATAGTCGCTTTTTGGTGAGCCAAAATGGGCGCATCGTACTCGAGCCCAAGTAGATGTGACCGGCATTTCAGCAGCACTCCGCTCGACTGTTTCGGATGAGTAGCGAAGCGGAGTGCAGAATGGACTTCAGAGCCTATCCCGATGGTCTGCTGCAATTCTCAGAAAAGGAGGCGGAGCGTCGCAAAAACCCAATACAGGAAATGATGATTAGCTGCACGGGGAACAAATCACCTGATTTGGCTGGTCTACCTCACAAGTTTTACCTATATATGCCAGACTTGTTTGGAGGCCTCTTGACGGACATCTACCCAATTGTGTCCACTACTCTGATTGGTTGGTATTGGCGCAACTTGTCTCTTGTTCTATCGCGAGCCAATATGCAACCCAACAAATCGCAGTCTGTTCTAAACCCCAGTTTGAGCCGACTGCTCCCTGTGAAACTCCGGCTTCACATCGTCTCGATGTCTTTGGTCCCAGACCTTTTAAGGTCTAGCCACTGACCACACAAGACACAGCCAGTTCCATCGACAACGTAAGACGCCCAGGTTCAACACAGCACTGTTCGTGAATCACTTCACCCTGAATCAACAGTAAATATTCAACCTGTGAGCCAGATGACAACACTCGTCCAATAGCATTACGGCAATCTCTTTCTTCGTCGCCACTACCATCTTCTTAACGTCGTCAACATCATCTTTCTACGTACACAGCAACCAGCACCTCGCACAGGTTGCAACATAGCACTGTTTGTGAATTACTTCACCATGGTTAACAGCAAATACAACCTGCGAGAACTCCTGTACCGAGTAGCCCAGGCAGCAGCATCACAGCCACAACTTCACGTATATGTACCTCAACCGGCTTTGCATCGCAGCCACAACTTCACGTACGACATGTACCTCGACCGGCTCTGCATCACATCCACAACTTCACGTAAGACTTACCTCAACCGGCTCTGCATCATCGCCGCAACTTCTTGATACAGAATTTCAACTGTCGTGTACAATTGACTACGAACTGGTATTTCTCATTCTTGTGTCTATAAACATTCTTCTAACTTCTCAATATAGACTCTTTCAATGCTCTGTACATGTCGCACACACAGTCACACATGTTAACATATCAATAAATCTTCACTTAAACATTCTACACCGGTTGTATCTCTCTTTTTTTTCCTCTGGCACATATACTCATTTATTCTTCTTATATTTATTGTATCGACCGTGTGATGTACTAAGGAGCCATTCTCGTCACCTTGCTTCGCACGGTCGTTACAAAGTAATTCCAAATCGCGCACTAAATCATTTAACATCCTCTTGATTTAATAAATGTGGGAAACTAGTCGCATCTGCAACATAGACACCATCTTTCTCTATTTCTATATCACTAGCAGAATCTTCAGATAAAAACGCTCTACTTGACTGTCACGTAGGGTTTGACCGTTGGGCCGTTACTATGCTCTTAATTCAGTTTTGCCTACTCGGGATAAATTTTATTGATCGATACCGAAGATGGTAAATAAGAAAAGGTCAAAATGATATACGAGGTGAGATGAAGTGAAACTGGTGAGTGACGATTCATTCTCCGTTACAAAATACATTGATTGCCATATATGAAATAAAATAAATGTAACAGGTTACAACAAAGACGTGTGAGAGACTTCGTGGTTAGGCTGGACTGTTGATCGTTATAGACAATGTTGACGTACTGTTTGGTGGTGTGTAGATAGTGGAGGCGCAATGGCCCAGTGGTTAGGGCAGCGGACTCGCGGTTTCGATTCCCAGACCGGGCGTTGTGAGTGTTTATTGAGCGAAAACACCTAAAGCTCCACGAGGTTCCGGCAGGGGATGGTGGTGATCCCTGCTGTACTCTTTCACCGCAACTTGCTCTCACTCTTACTTCCTGTTTCTGTTGTACCTGTATTTCAAAGGGCCGGCCTTGTCACGCTGAATATCCCCGAGAACTACGTTAAGGGTACATGTGTCTGTGGAGTGCTCAGCCACTTACACGTTAATTTCACGAGCAGGTTGTTCCGTTGATTCGGATCAACCGGAATCCTCATCGTCGTAACCGACGGAGTGCTTCCATCCAGGTGTGTAGATGCAGCCGTTGGTCTATTGGTTGTGTGGTGTTCATACAGCAACGATGTAAGCAGGTGTCTGGTGGAGGGGAAAGCGGAGACTAGCTGGTGTCGGACACATCGCTGTCGAGACGAGCTGCGTGCAGTCAGTGGCGTCTACCAAAGACCTAAAGCAGTCGAGAACTGTCGTTCTTATAGAGATCAGAGGCTCCCAGAGCTGGTGATTAATTTCCCGCGTAAGGAAAAACGAACTGCTGCGCCAACACGATTGGACGGCTGGAAACCGACCAATACGAACAAGTTCGGGATCTTTTCGGTTTGAACGGCAGTTTTTAACATAATTTCTAGGTAACTAAAAAATTTTAAACTTCGTATACTGGTAGAATGTGTTTATAAAACATCTTTTTCTCTTGGCTTTATTGAGAAAATTCTATAGTTTGTAAAATATTTGTTGTTTTTTTCTTCTTCAATTTCTGAAATTTCAACCAATCAATGACGTCTATTGCGGTAAAAAAAACAACATTCTGTGCCGTATGAATATGTCCCTCGTTTAAGAAACAGATTGGGTTTATTTACATTTGTGAAGAAAAAAAAGATACCCTTCCCCCACCCCTAACCCTAACCCTAACCCTAAAAGAGATTGAAATGCAGTAGATCGATTCTAGGGTCATAATTATGGGTGACAATTTCATATGACACCGCTAGAAAAAACTGCCGTTCAAACGGAAAAGATCCCAAGTTCGGCTGATCACAAGGTCATGTGACCTGCTGGAACAAAAAGGCCTGTGGAGCTGATATCCAGGTATTTAAGCCTAAACAACCGCGTTGAAAACATCTCGCACGTAATGACAGAGTGAATCATTGCTGCTACAGATCAGAATCATTAGAATGTGTATATTGTTGGCAAACAAAAATTACTTTAACCTTGAAAACCTAGTTTAATATGATTAGCATTAAGACGATTAAAACCAAACTTGGACGTGATAGGAAATTTTACTAAATGATTTGCATATTACACAAAATCTAGACGTGATAGAAAAAAAATCGGATCTTTTCGGTTTGAACGGCAGTTTTTTCTAGCGGTGTCATATGAAATTGTCACCCATAATTATGACGCTAGTATCGATCTATTACATTTCAATATGTTTTAGGGTTAGGGGTGGGGGGAAGGGTATCTTTTTTTCTTCACAAATGTAAATAAACCCAGTCTGTTTCTTAAACGAGGGACATATTCATACGGTACAGAATTTTTTTACCTCAATAGACGTCATTGATTGGTTGAAATTGCAGAAATTGAAGAAAAAAAAACAACAAATATCTTACAAACTATAGAATTTTCTCAATAAAGCCAAGAGAAAAAGATGTTTTATAAACACATTCTACCAGTATACGAAGTTTAAAATTTTTTAGTTACCTAGAAATTATGTTACAAACTGCCGTTCAAACCGAAAAAATCTAATAGATCTGAAATTAGCATAGCAAAATTAGTTAAGAACGCCTATTTGGTCTTCTGTAACAAAATGCTGCTTAGCGTAATTGATCCATGCTATGCATACATTTGTTGATTTTGGCGGTTCCTTCAAACTATCGTATCGCTCTTTAACTGGTCTTTCGTTTCCCTACTTTTTCCTTTCTGTTTATCAAGTACTAGCAGTATCGCCCGGCGTTGCTCGGATTTGTAAGGGAAATAACTATAAAGCATTTTTAGAGTTATAGCCAAAAATAACAAAAAAATGCATTAAAAATGGAAAAAAAATTATGGTAATTTTTTTTTAATCGTTGACTCATCGTAGACATTTTTAGAGAGTTACTTCCCTTATATAATAGCAAAAAATGCATTAAAAATGGGAAAAAATGATGGTAATTTTTTTTTAAATCGTTGACTCATTGTAGACGCGCGCTAATACCCAGAAGGGCTCGATATGAATCACGACTATAAGATACCCGCTTTTGGTTACACTGCACCGCAAAATGTGGGAGTAGTTAGAAATCTAAATCGTAGAAGACAGACAGCACACAACCTCACTTTTATATATAAAGTTTAGGCTTTTCTCATATACATCTCGTTATTCCTCCCTGGAGCTTGTTTTCCGTTTTGCCATTTTTTGTTGTTGTTTTGTTTTGTTTTAAATGAGTGGTTGTCACTTAATTGCCCAGTAATCTGAAGTAAAGTTCGCTTTCGATTTGTCTCTTTCAGTATCAAACAGGTTCGTTGAGTTAATCACGAAAGTACTTCGACATACACTAATTTAGCTGCATCGCTTCTCTTTCGTGATAATTCGTAGACTTTTAGTCGGTAACTATTGATATGATTTGATCCTGCAACTTTCCACTTTCATACCTTTCCGATTGCTTTCGAATATTTATTTTCGTCACGGTAAAATCTTTTTGCACCTCAATATTTTTAGAGTAATTTCCACTTGCTTTATCCATTATGCTTTATAATTTTTCTGGATATCTTTTTAAAAAATTTCTCTCCAAAATATTCGGTTGCAGTGCGATTTCTGAAGTATAATTCTAAAGGTGTATTTGTACGTGCGCGAGTGAGTGAACGTCTGATTTTCATATGCCTTGTAGCAATATTGTTTTCTTCATTGCTATCTTCACCGTTTGAGAGAAATATTAAGAATGATCTCGTTTGAGATTACAAACACCTTTGGCTAGTTTAACGTTGTTGTGTCCACTATTTTGATTGGTTGGCATCTAAGCGCGGTCTGTCTCTCTACTTATTTCGCGCCACTGGCCAAAGCCAACCAATCACGGCCTTTGGTTAAGATTCCATTTCTGAGGCTCGTTTGAGCCACCCAACCGGTATATAAAGGAGTGTTTTCAGACACTTTTTGTCTTTGGTTTCTAGTCCTTATGAGGACTAAACCTCTGACCACAGAGCTACTCAACATGTTCCAGTCACAGCGACAGACGATCAGCCACGACGACGCTAATGTACACTCACCACAGAAAGCCTTCTATCTCCGCCGCCGTCGTCACCATCATTGTACCAACATCGTCTCCATCTACGAAGATTCAACTTGTACACGACAAGATAAATACAGATTCAACTCATGCTGTTAGTGTGAAAATCTCACCGCGGAAAAACAGTTGCAGTATATATATCTAGAAGAATATCTATATCAAGAGAAAGATAAGCACAAGTGATTCAACTAATCTCAGCTCCGAGACACATCTTGATATTGAACGCTTACACTTCGTGTACCTCATGAACAGTAAATCAATTTCCATCATTAACTCTATGCTCTGTACCTACTATGTCACACGCTTTCACCCTTATTGTATCTGTCACACACACGCACACACGCACTTGCTAGCACTCACAACCTTCTAACCTTAACACCAATTGTAAATAAAACCTTATCTTCTCTCAAACAGTGGAGCGGCTTTGTCGTCAATTCACCTATGTTCTTTTGGTACTGCATTGTATTTATGGCTTATAATAATTCGTTAAGAATATAACCACGTGCAATCGTATTCCCTACACAATGCGACCACGTGCGTTCATATTTCTTACAGCCTGTTTGTGTATGCATTTATGCCGGGTTATGGTCAGTTATTAAAACCACACGTTCACTATTTCATTGACATGTGGTTTTTAAAATTTGATTGTTGGTGTTTGTGAATGTGTCTGTCTGCTTGTGAGTGAACTTTTGGATTGGTGATAGCTAAAAAAATTGAAGGTTTATTTTGACCAGCGCAAAAGGTTTTACATGGCCTATTGTATCTATGTGTGTATATAGCATATATACGCGTGCATGTGTCTGCGCACGTTAAAGATTTAGTTTAATCCATTGAAGAATGTGTTGTTTGTAATACAGGTTTTTGGGTGTGTATGCGTGAGTATGTGTATGTGTGTTACGGTCAAGGGTTTTTCTCTCTGTGTGTGCTTCAGAATAGTTGGTTATATGTGTGGCTAACAGCTTTCTAAATATTTAGCCAAGATTTGACTACTGAGGAATGTTACCCCTACAAAAAGCCTAACTAAGTGTCTTTATGTATGTATAAGTATAAATTAAAACTACCTCATCACTGCTAATCAAAAATATAGTCAGTAACAGTAGCAGTAGGATCTCAACAATATCGTCTAGCAAAAAATATCTGATCAAGCAGCACCAATCTATAAAACCCTACAAAATGAATTGATTAATAAAAGATAAACTGCAATACAAATCTAAGACGCCACATATGAATATGAAACAAAAGAAAAATAGAAATGTTAGCTAGTTCAACCCACTGACAAATATAACAAACACACTAATGAGCAAACACTTCCCAACAGAACATAAATATTACAAATTAGTCAAGAGGTGCAATGCAAAATTTAGTCACAGCTGTACAAAAGATATAAAGTACATCTTACAATCACTACACAACAGCATATAAAACATGCAACACTTAGCCACAAACTCATATAACTACACTAAAACAATGATATGCCAGTAACAAGGAAGCCATTTGCAAAATAACTAAAACATAGTCTACAATGCAACAGTATCACATGATAAACAAAAAGATAAATAAACTACACAGGCACCACTATTAGAAACACAGCATGCACACATTTCATAATATATGAAAAAGAATCTCAACACCATTGTCTAATCTGGGAGGAAAAAGAAAATAATCGCAATTATAAAATGGGAAATAATAGACTGTGCACCATTATGCATAAATTGTTCTGGAACCTGATAACTGTGCACCTCGGAAAAGGACAGCTTAATCCTCCAAAATACACTCTAAACAAGAGAAATATATCATATCACACGCATATAATCTGGTATAAACAGTGTGGTTAGATAATACAGTTCTATATTTAAGAGATGAGGAATTATGTACATTATTTACATTTGACGAATTCATCTTGTTTGTTTTTAACACAACGTTTCGGCTGATGTACTTTCCAGCCTTCATCAGGTGTCCTGGGGGAATCTCGAACCTGGGTTCTCATCCCTGAGGTATTTTTCCGATGTTGCTGCTGTTGTTGTTGTTCTTCTTCTTCTTCTTCTTCTTCTTATTATTATTATTATTATTATTATTATTATTATTATTATTATTATTACTACTACTACTACTACTACTACTACTATTATTATTATTCAGGTCATTGCCTGAAATCTTAGGGTTAGTAGCCCGCACTCTTAACCACTAAGCCATATGCCCGTGGGTAATTATGGAGTGAATTCTAGGGCTTATAAATCTAATATTTTCCTATCCTTCCTTAATACCGGTTCCCATATGCTACTATTATCGGCACTCGGTCTGCTTAGGAGGTTATTATGCCATGGCATATGTACTGCTTCTTTTAGTTTTCTTATTTTCCAGTGGTGTTATCTGTCTATTATTTTAACTTCATCCCACAGGGGAAGGTGGTCTCCGTTTTTCCATACATGATCAGCTATACCCGATTTATCAATATCTCCTCGTGTCACAACTCTGCGATGTTCCTCAACAACAACAACAATGGAAATACCTTAGGAATGAGAACCCAGGTTCGAAATTTCCCCCAGGATACCTGATGAAGGCTGGAGAGTACATCAGCTGAAATGTTGTGTTAACAACAAACAAGATGAAGACAAATATCCGTCAAATGTAAATAATGTAAATAGTGTGTTTAGATGCTGTTTAGATGCTGCTCTTTTCCCATGCAAAATACCAAAGCCGTCAGTACGCGCTTCTTGAATGTACCTGTTTCTTTATTACCCACAAGGGGCTAAACACAGAGGGGACAAACAAGGACAGACAAACGGATTAAGTCGATTACATCGACCCCAGGACGTAACTGGTCCTTAATTTATCGACCCCGAAAGGATGAAAGGCAAAGTCGACCTCGGCGGAATTTGAACTCAGAACATAACGGCAGACGAAATACCTATTTCTTTACTACCCACAAGAGGCTAAACACAGAGGGGACAAACAAGGACAGACAAACGGATTAAGTCGATTACATCGACCCCAGAACGTAACTGGTCCTTAATTTATCGACCTCGAAAGGATGAAAGGCAAAGTCGACCTCGGCGGAATTTGAACTCACAACGTAACGGCAGACGAAATACGGCTACGCATTTCGCCCGGCGTGCGAACGTTTCTGCCAGCTCGACGCCTTATCTGAATGTTAATAATCCTTTTTGCTATAAGCATGAGACCTCAAATTTACGGGGAGGCAGGGTAATCGATTACATCAGTGTCAGTACTCAACTGGTACTTATTTTATCAATACCGAAAGGATGAAAAGCAAAGTCGATCTCGGCGGGATTTGAGCTCAGAACATAAAAGATAGAGGAGAATACACTAAACATTTTATCTAGTGCGGTAACGATTCTGCTAGCTTGCCGCTTTATCTCAATGTAGAACTAATGTCTTAAAAATGAAACTGGTTTGAAGAAACTATATGGGAGCCAGTCGTATATGTGTGTACTTATATGTATGTCAACTGGTTTTTTACTTTCATTGATAAAAAGTGCCTTGATAACTATTTGAGGATACTGTTACTAACAATGTAGAAAATATGCCCCAATAGATGACTTTAAAAAAGACTACTCACCAATGATGCCATAGGTGTTGCCAATTTGCCTAATTTACTAGAAAATATAAATGAGTGTCAGAAATATTAAATTTCTAAATATCTCATAGAGATATGTGTGGTGGTGGAGCGATAGAGTGGTTGTATACTGTCAACTTAACGTGACAGTCCCGTATGGGAATTACATCACTGCTGTTTAGCCCTAGGAAGCATCGACGCTTCCTGTCGGCTTCGACACATTTCCTGTGTCCTTATATATTTACGAAGGGGAGGCAAATACCCCCAACAGCTAGGCCTGCATCTAGAGACACGCATGTTTCAGGGTCTTTGCTCATCATCAGTCTAGAGTAGCAGAGGCCTGCTAGCTGAAGATATCTGTCTAGACTTCGTAAATAAATATATATATTTTCAGTGAAGTTTATTCACTGATCACCAAAATCTCCTTCGTAAATATATATAAGGACACAGGAAATGTGTCAAAGCCGACAGGAAGCGTCGATGCTTCCTAGGGCTAAACAGCGGTGGTGAAATTCCCTTACAGGACTGTCACGTTAAGTTGACAGTTGACCACCACTCTATAAATGAGTGTAGTTTCCTAATATTTTGACTGATTTTGTATATTCCTAATTTAAAATGCTGGTGTTGATCTGAAAACATCGTAATCAATATGGCGTTGTGTCGTATTGCGCTCTCCTTGCAATACGACACAACGCCATATTGATTACATGCAGTATCATTAATCTCAATCTGAGTATAGGTACATAATGTTAGCTCTATATAGAGATAGTGCTCAATTGAGCTATGAAGATGGTGGAGGGGAGAATGTGGTGCTTATGTGAGACCTGCTATGCTGTACTCACAGAATGGTATATTCCATTCTATGCCAGGCTAGCTGTGCTGTAGCAGTACACAGTATGTGGATTTTCAATGTGAGCTCTGATTGGCTGCATGCAAATGGGTTCATTACTGGGGTCCGGAACTCTCGTGGGGAAAACAAATTCGCCAACGAGACATACAACAGGTGGGAGTAACAAATCCCTAGTCTTTGCTTAAACATCTCTCTAGGATAAGGAAAAGTTTGATGCGACTTCGTTTGCATCAAACTAGATCTTATTTTTGGACAATCACATACGTTGTTCAGAGTGGGATTGGCCCTGTGCAAAGCACTTACCCCACTTTTAAGAGCTTCGTGTTTGTGTGATTATCTCTATATCACTTGTTTACGTAACGTCACTAGGGTTCGACAAATTGAGTATGAGAAGAAAGTACCAGACATAAAGATATAAGAATTGCAGTCGATATAATCGACTTTGCATCTCGGAGTAGTCCACTAGCATAGCTACAGTTCAATATATATATATATCGCTTTGGAATTTGGTTTGCAAGATTCTTTATGTGAGTTCGTGTGTTGAAGCATATTCTGTTGTGTCTGGGGAGAGACATTCTTTTTTTTTTTTTTTGGTGCCTTAAAATTTTAGAAAAATAAAAAAGAAATAAGTGGAAATTTTACTGGTGTGTGTGTTAAATTATAAGGCACCAAAAGAGAATGACTCTCCCCAGACACAACAAGGTCGACTTTGCCTTTCATCCTTTCGGGTCGATAAATAAAGTACGAGTTTCACACTGCAGTCGATGTAATCAACTTAATCCCTTTGTCTGTTCTTGTTTGTCCCCTCTATGTTTAGCCCCTTGTGGGCAATAAAGAAATATATATATATATATATAAAGAGAGAGAATATATGAAAACATGCATTCTCCCTCAACTCATTTCAGAAGTTTTTTTCTGTACTGTATTTTTAATGCTAGTCACAAAATGTTGGACACTGCGATCTTCAATGAACTTTTCTATTTGAGAGAGAAGCAAAAGAAGATAATGCGTAACGTGTGACACGTAATTTCTTAATACTCCACCACCAAGTCGAGTCCAATTTTGCTTTTTGTTCATCAGCAATGTGGATGCGTGTGTGAACATTCCTATGACTAGAATTTTGTCAAAATTTTTCCAACTTATATTTCATAGGTCAAGTTATAGAAACCCATTATTTTTCATTACAAAGATGCCTTGTGAGGATGGAAAAGGGGGCGCACAAATCGTTATGCTTAATGAAATTTATATTGGCTTCAACTCTAGACTTTTGTATGGATGCAAAATTTTATTGACATCTCTTTATTAAAGAAAGGGAAATGTATCCCCGCCCAAAACATATACTTTTTTTAAAAGTGAGCCTGGTATTTGTCAACTTGAGAAGTACTGTCTATGAGTTAACCGATAAGGCATTTTAAATGTCACGCCTTTCCTTTTTTATATATATATATATATCTTCAGAGAATGCTAATTGAAAGATCCATTCTACTCATAAAGATTTCCTGTGTATCATGTAACACGCACATAAGTTTACGTACAAACATCACCAGCTGCGGTATGATGAACGTAGTGTAAAACAATTTGGGTTAATGCGTATCTTGCCATGGTCTTCGGTTAGCTGATAGCTGGTTCCAACTGCCGCTCTGAAAACATTTCTAATTTCGACTATATATAATCGTTATTCACTGTAATTATGTGCATACGAAGTCGAAAGCATTTCATACGATTTCAAGTCTTTGTGTATAATCTGGCTGATAAGGTTATGAGTTATAAAAACACAGTCAAAATCCCTTAACAGTTGTTATACAGTTCGACAACATGCTATACAATTCGGCTTAGGAAAAATCCAGTTCATTCCAATAAAACATTGTCTTATATGTCAAAGAGTGACTGAGTGTTGTCTGTGCGTATGATTGTGTGTGTATATGTTTGTGTATGTGTGTGTGTGTGTGTGTGTGTGTGTGGTGTGTGGTGTGTGTGTGTGTGTTTATGTGTGTGTGTATGTGCGTGCACGCACATACACACACACACACATGTTACTGAAAACGTGACTATGTAGATTTTACTTTTGTATTAAATATTTCATACCCTAGCGTAGCTGGGAAAGGGAGGTAGGGGCAGTCCGCCGCGGGCGGCAATTTTAAAGGGGCACCCCCTTTTAGGTCTTCTGTAGGCAATATGTGTTTTTTGTGGGGTCTGGGGGCGGCAAATGGAAGGGCACTCACTCCAGTTACGCTAGTGGTTTCATATGTATATCTTTTGTGAGTGTGTGTGTGTGTGTGTGTGTGTGTGCGTGTGTCTGTGTGTGCGCGCGCGATTTATATAATTAATATATCGTGCATAGAATAAAATATATTGTTTTTATTATTTATCAACGTTTGATAAGTGTCTACGCACGAAACTCTCAGCTTCTGAGTCACTTTGTAACTTCTGTTAATAATTGACACAAATAAAAAAACAGCATGGTTACAGCCTCTGGGCCGAAACGTATAAGATACTAATGCTTTAGGTGTGTGTGTGTGCGCGCGTCATATACATAATAAACACCCAACCTCCTAAGTACTTGAAGTCTTCAGCAACATCCTATTTGGAACTGCTCAAAGCAAACAGTTCAGCATCACTTGATTAGTTGAAAGACATGTATTCAGTTTTCTTTACATTTGTGTGTAGTCCTATTTTAGCAGCTGTTGTGCTTGATATTTTTCATTAGATATGAGTGCTATATCATCTGCGAAATCCAGGTGTGTGATGGTTATTGCTGGTACTCTCCGCGATCTTTGCCGGTTTATGGTGAAACCAAGGTCCCTTTCACGGTTGTCTATAGCCTGCTGCATTGCACAATCCATTACAATTGCAAACAAGTAAGGGGCAAGTGTATCTCCTTGTAGCACTCCAGCTAGTATTTGAAAGAATTCCGTTTCTTCGTCAGATGACAACTCACGAGCTCTGGTCTTCTCGTAGGTCTTTGCTATAACAAGAACTAGTTCTGGAATGCCACATGCTCGAAGGAACTTCATTTTGTAAGGATGGATGCTGTCAAATGCTTTGCTGAAGTCCACGAGATTACAATGGCAGGTAGCTGTCTTGATTTAAGCCCTTCTATGATACACCTCAAAGCTAACATCTGAGATGTTGTGGATCTACCTGGTCTAAATCCATTTTGATTTGGTTTCAGATGGCTATCAAGCACCGATAGAATCCTGTTGGGGATCATTCGGTTGATGATCTTGAGTGAGATATTGGACAGTGCAGTTCCTCTGTAGTTAGTTTCATTGCTGAGATTTCCTGACTTTGGGCTTGGTACCAAATCAATCTCGGATCACTGATCTGGACTTTCCTGGTTTTGAAAAACTTATTCGCTAAACCCAGTATTATTTCATCCAGATTGCCCTGTCTAGTATGGTCTTCCAGTTGTATATGTAGCGAAAAACTGTCGTTAAATACATACATACATACATACATACATACACACGCATACAGACATACATGCATAAATACAGATATGTGTGTATATGTGTGTGTGTGTGTGTGTGTGTGTGTGTGTGTGTAGTGAATCCTGGCGGCCACGATGGGAAGCAAAACGGAAAAGGATTCAACGAGAGTAATTCTCTCGAGCTTCTAGAATGTTCGAGAGCTTTCTGGAAACTTCCGGTTTACGTAGAAGTCGGGAACTTCTGGTTCATTCTTTATATAAATTAGGGAAGGAATTTCTAAATTCGCGCCACTCAGTGTTTCTTGATTCTTCGACATGCCTGAGTCAGGCCGCCGCACATACACACCAGTTCGCGCGCACGTTTGCCTCACTTACTTGGAGACATGTGGTTTGCAAACAGGATATGTTCATGTAATGTTACGAGCTTTCCTTCAATTAACCTTATAGTAATTGATGTTATGACTTATTACAAGCGTCTCGTGAATTTCTATTTTCTTGTTGTTACGATCAAGATGGTGACCCCTCTTTTTCTCATACTGACTAAATTATAGTGTGTCATTTATTCGACATTACCATTATAAAATGGTGACCCTGACATCACGATATATATATATATGTATAAGGATATACATTTACAAGTGTGAACAAGAGAGACAGAGCAAGGCAGAAACAAGGAAAATGCCACTTATATTTGAACACTATACAAATATTCCTTTAAAAAAACATTTCTTTTAATTTTTCTAAATTTAATTATTTAATCGTTACAGTTGAAAAGGTCTCAAAATGACTGAAACCGGTACTGAAATGTTCTTTATAAAATTATTTTAGCATTTTCTATTTTGACTTATTTTTTCATATATAAAAATATATATATATATATATATATATATATATATATATGGAACAAACGACCTACTTATGTTTACATGTACAGGGTTTACCTGCGATTAATAATAACAACATTTATTGAAAAAAGACTGAAAATAGATTTAGTATCAATATCAGAAACGGCAGTAACATGTTGGCTTTCGTTGTGTAAATGATATTGATTATATCTAAGCATTTAGTTTTCTATACGAAACGGTTTCACGAGCAGTACGTCATTTCTTCAATAGAAAGTCAAGTTTTTCAAAACTTGAGATTCAGAGCTTGCTCCTTTCTCTACAGAAATCTATCGTAGCGTGTAGAAATATTCAGTAGTATGTCCTACGATCAAGATTTCTAACCCTACTAATTCTAATCCACGACTCCCACTTCCATCATATAAAATGCAAACATTCATAAAATATCTCCACCGTCACTGCAAGTTTTTATTTCTCTGTAGTGACCATCTGGACGGCCTCGATGAGTTTCCGGGGTCAAAATGGAGTGATTAAAAGGTAACATTTGCTCCACATAAGTGAATCAGGTAAGAAATAGCTGTAAGTAGAAAGATAATGGTACAGGAAGAGGACTATGTGAGGTATAACGGAATCTAGATCAGAGTTAATAAAATTGTGGAATGGAGAGCCCTCTGTCAGCATATACTATATTGGAGCGACCAAAGGCGGCGAGCTGGCAGAACCGTTAGCACGCCGGGCGAAATGCGTAGCCGTATTTTGTCTGCCGTTACGTTCTGAGTTCAAATTCCGCCGAGGTCGACTTTGCCTTTCATCCTTTCGGGGTCGATAAATTAAGTACCAGTTACGCACTGGGGTCGATGTAATCAACTTAATTCGTTTGTCTGCCCTTGTTTGTCCCCTCTATGTTTAGCCCCTTGTGGGTAATAAAGAAACATATATTGGAGCGACCAGGTGAGAAGTTTTCGATTCAAAGATCAGAGATAAAGGAAATACATAAGCAGGTATTATGTGTAAGAGGTCCTTAAGTGGTGTAGGATGTTAATGATTTCTTGAGCATTACTTTTACTGAAATACTCGATGACCAGAGACATTTGATGTTTGTGAAGACTAACTGCTCGTTGACTCACAAATGCATAAAATATTAACAATTTTTTGGAAAGTTTTGAGGCCTACAGAGAACTCTTTAATGACCGATCTGTTGTCGGTCCCTGCGATAGATAATGAACTCAGTGCTTGTTTAAGAGTGTTTCCGTCCAGCGACATAAACAAGTAGGGTTTGCATGTAGCCTTACAAAACTAGCATTATTGTGGACGGACACCCACACACACACACACACACACACATTCTCTTCCCACCTCTTTCTCCCGCCACTCTCCCCATCTCTTAAATAAACAAACACCGCATACATCAAATGTACTGGTTCTGCCGTGTATTATGAAACAATTTTTACAATAAGGAGTTTTAACAAGCACAATGATAAAATTTTGTGGGTGAGTGTGGCCGATTAAATAATCCCCAATACTCTGATATTCATTTTATTTAGTCTGGAAGAATGAAAAGGGTAACATGACCTCGGTGCCATTATTCGGATATAAGTAAATTCTGTGACATTCTACCTATAAAGACAGACTTGTTCCAGAAGTAGGCTTTTGTAAGTAACACAAAAAAGCATCTGTTAACCTTGAACTTTCTTATGCCTACTTTTGAAGATCTATCTAATTCTCGATTTAAGTTTCTAAAAAAAAAATTAGCTCAGATTACGAAAAAAAAAAAATGTCGAAATCTAAGATGGATGGAATAGCGGTTACACTTAAGAACACAAGGCGGCGAGCTGGCAGAAATGTTAACACGTCGGGCGAAATGTTTAGCGGTATTTCGTCTGCTGTTACGTTCTGAGTTCAAATTCCGCCGAGGTCGACTTTACCTTTCATCCTTTCGGGGTCGATAAATTAAGTACCAGTTACGCACTAGGGTCGATGTAATCGACTTAATACCTATGTCTGTCCTTGTTTGTCCCCTCTGTGTTTAGCTCCTTGTGGGTAATAAAGAAATAGAAATAGGTATTTCGTCTGCCGTTACGTTCTGAGTTCAAATTCTGCCGAGGTCGACTTTGCCTTTCATCCTTTCGGGGTCGATAAATTAAGTACCAGTTACGCACTAGGGTCGATGTAATCGACTTAATACCTATGTCTGTCCTTGTTTGTCCCTTCTATGTTTAGCCCCTTGTGGGTAATAAAGAAATGGGTTACACTTAAAAACATAAATATGAGCCATTGTGAAAATATCATAATTGTAGCGCTCTTACAATATCAATACTTCTCTGAAATGAATGACCTACGTACAGATTTTTTTTAAAATATGTCCTGGAAGAAAGAAGATATACTCAGAACAAAACAATTGCAGAAGCAACAATATTTGTCTCACAAAACAGCTTACCTCCACAAGAAATGCATCTATAATTTCTGTAATATAGTCGTTAAATGCTACATGTGTTACAATTTCTGAAACAATATACCATGTTGCACAAGCATCTCCAATATTCATAAATGCAAGGAAATTGCTTCATTTCAATGATTCAATCTAGTTTCAACTCCTTAAAGGGAAATTTGAGCAATGACGGCTCGTGTATAGGAACCGTAGAACTGCAGCACCCCCTGTTTCCACCCGATATTATCGATAACATTCAATATAATGACTCCTTTTTTTCTTTAATTCTTTCTTTATACTTGTACATTATATAATCCTTAAGCTCAAGTAGCCATGTCCTAGTTTATGAAAATAATACAAAAATCTTTGTATAGAACTCTGCGTTTCACAGTTCCAGCGACGCGGTGTTTGGCTGTTGTGCACATGCTCACCACTCCGAGATAGGAATCTTCACGCTAGGGAGAGAGAGTAGTGCGTGAACAACAGTGCCGACCCCGGTGTTCCGGTGAAAGGTAGTGTTTCTTTTTGACTCCACGTGTGTTGTGCTTAAAAACGTGTTTATATTCTTGAATGTGATAAAAGTGTAGAATTCGATCATTATCCTGCTTCCAGTTTCAGTATTGCTGCCAGGATTTGAAAAATAGGGCACATTTCCCCCATCTTATTTTGTGATTTAGGGGGTATTTTTGAAAAACAAGGGGGAATTCGCGGCTGTGTTCAGTGAACAAATTAAACACACTACCCGGCATTGGCTAAAACGCGAACCAATCAATTTTATGTATAAATTTTCTTTATATGTTTGTTTCACTTTACACAATATTAAAACAAGGGCTAAAACTTTTCTGAAGCAGCACCCCCACTAATTTTATCTACGAGCCACCACTGGATTTGAGACAGTTATATGAACTTCTATCCGTCTTAAAAATCAATAAGGTGAAGATACTGTAGAAGCTTTGTCTAAAGATAAACCAACAGATAGCATACATCAAGTCTAACTTCATTTTCCATTATAAGGACCGCAGTAGTGAGTGCTCATAATAGGGGAAAACTCGAACGGCTTTATTGATGTGCTAAAATGAGAGAAGAAATGGACTCAACGTCACATTTGTAACTGATACAACTGGAATGGTACAAAATCACTTCTGCAAAGACATCGATAATTTACCAATAACAATTGACATAAAGCCTCTTCCAGAAAGTAGCAACACTTGGATATGTAAAGAGTTCTCATGGAGTATTTATTAACCTTGTGGCACCGCTGCAAAAGAACCCGGAAAAGAAGGACGATTTCGACAACTTTATTTATGCCTTTAAATCTGCTAAATGCAGAATTCAAGTTTTGGCTAAAGTGTCGGCTTAGAAATTAGTGCATGTCGTCGATAAGGTACAGACGCGCGCTACACCAAACAGACATATCCACTACAACTTCCACAAAAAAGCTAGAGATATCGTTGTGTTTGGGCGTTTTCTTTTCCTTGCTTTTAGTGGTGGTGATAATGATGGTGTTTATGTTGTCGATTTCGTGAGGTTTGGTGCTGATATGGAGTTGGTACACGTGTCGCATGTTTTCTGTTTCATTGTTTTAAAAAAATTTTCTTGGTGCCCTTTCTCCTCACCGCAAACTTCGACTCGAATGGGGGAACAACGGTACGTTTTCTTGTGTGCACGTGTGCACGTATGTGTGTGTGTGTGCGTGTGTGTGTGTGTGTGTGTGTGTGTGGTGTGTGTGTGTGTGTGTGTGTGTGTGTATTTATGCATGCAGCAGGGGGAGGAAGAGAGGGAAGGGGCAAGAGGATGCTTAATAAAAATATCCTCTTTTTTATCCGTTAAAATACAGCAGTTAAACAAATCATATTATCTCTGGATGATAGAAAGAAAAATGACGGGATCAGGCTGAAACTTCGATCACGTGACCACAAAAGTACCAACTATAAGCACGCATGCGCAGAAGGCAGTGTGACAATAATAAACATATGTTATGGCGAAAGTGCGGATAATTTTTGACTTTTTCACCAGATATCTCTTTTTGACGTTTTCACCAGGATGACATCTCTCAAAGAGAAATAAACATATAAAATTTGAAGTGGATCACCCTGATGATACTGGTTCCTTATCTCTGCTTGATTCTGAACTCAAAATCATAGAGAACGGATCCATCCCCTCTAACTTTAACAGAAAAGCATTTATGCATTATAATTCGTCAGAAATGAGATCTAGTAAATGCGCAGAAATGCTGCGAGGTCGAAAACAAAAAACGAACACCATACAATTCTGTAAAGTCCTTATAGAGAATGTCTCTATCCATATTCTTTCATATTACGTCAGGACATTACCAGACCACCTACAAAACCTATCATATATATATATATATATATATATATATATATATATATATATACATATATAAATATGTATATAAATACACACACATGCGCAGACGTAGCTCTGAAGTAAGAAGCTTGCTTCCTAATCATATGGTTCCGGTTCTAAACCCACTGCGTAGCACCTAGTCTCGAATCGACCAAAGCCTTGTGAGGGTATTTGGTAAACAGAAACCGAAAGAAGTTTGTCGTATATATATATATATAATATATATATATATATATTATATATATATATATATATATATAAAATCCGTTCTATCTGTCTGCGTGTGTGTCTTATCGGATCTCGGGCATCCTCCATCCGATTGCGCTCAAATTTGATATGTAGATACCGACGGTATCAGGACGTGTATAAGTCTTGAAAAAATTACAAAAAACGATTCCAGGTGAGAATGCGATTGATAAAGCCGTGGGATCGTGCATTTGTACGCACAAGTACATCAGGAATGAGGTTTATAAGGCTGCGCCCCACTAGCTTTTCCATGCCCTTGAGCATCCCGTAAAGTAAGTTAGCTTATAATTAGTTACTTAGTTCCCTAGGTTGTTGCTTTTCATCAAAGATTGCCCCAATTTGATTTCCTACACGTTTTATCGGATAAACTTATTATTGTCCCAGGTACGTTCTCGTAAATTCATCATGCTTTTCCATCTAGATTTACCTCCAGCTAACCCATTTGCATGCATCGTTTTTGTCCTGCTTTTCTTCCGTCAATCTGTACATAACTGCACCTTCCATATTTTGTTGTTTTTGTACTGCTTAAAGGCACGTTTTTTTCCTGCCAAGCTTACTGTTTAAACCATGTTTGTGTTCTCAACAGCCTTATCATTACTGGTACTCTAAACTCTTTGGTTGCATATTTGTATGAATAAAATCGTTTTTCTTTGGAATAGAAAAAAGTCTATCTTTATTTCTTCTTTTGCTGGTGTCTCAAATTTAGGTTAAATCAGTGATTCTCAAAGGGGAGGCCTATGGAACGGTCGGACAAGTTGTTTTGAGAAAATTTGGTTTAAATGTTTGACAACTCAGCACCATCTATTGGACGCGGGGAGGGAGATTTTTGCTCGTATATACACATATATGTACATATATATGTATGTATGTATTTATATATATATTTGTGTGTCTTTTGTGTTTGAAAACCAAAATTAGAATTACTCTGTGGGATGATAAACATCAGAATGAAACTAAAACAAGATTCTGTCTTAAGACAGATCAGGACCATCGGTCTTTCAATTATCTGGAGAAAATCCGTATACAGTGAGTACATCTAAAAAACAGGCACATTGCAAGGAGTACATTAAAACAAAATGAATCAATGAAACTGAATAACTGAAGAAAAAAAATAAGTTGGTAAAGGCAACAAAGGAACGCAAGAATGGTTTGATTTGTGAATGGAATGAGAATAATATGTTGTAAGTTAGCTTATAATCTATTACGGAATCTAACGCTTCCATGTTTAAAGTAAAACTTGAGTGAGCTTGAAGCAAATTCCATCCAACAAACCAGACGTCTCTAAATAGACTCGTTTACAAGTATGGCTGGGTAAGAAGCTGGGTTTGTTCGAGAAAAAGGCAGAGACATCATGGCCAGATTATAATCAGCATGATAGCATGATTCCTCAGAATATTATCATATTTCTGCTCGCAGATGATGCTAATAGATTCAAGAGAATGCGAAGTCTGAAATTTAAAACTGACACAGAAAAGATAAAAGAAGTGAAACATTTGCAATTCTTCTGATAGTTAGTGTCCTGTGAAAGAAAAAATCGACAAGAATCAAGGACGAAATGAGACCCCGATAACGTGAATGGGGAAATACAGAGTAATCGAAAACAGAAACACAGGAACTCACGCACATATGAATGCAAACACACACACACAAACACACATATAAAGACACACTGAGACACAGACACACACACACACAGATGTACATGGAAACACAGACACACATGCCCTCCCATACACATAGACACGCGCGCACAGATATCAATTTATTCGACATTTATCATAGAAGGCGGTTTGGCTGTCTTTGTGAGAAACGTTATATGGATGAACGAGTGCGTTTGCGAAGAAAACAATGAGAAAACCAAAACCGTTATCTTACGTATATGAAAAATGACATAGGGATCTTTTCGGTTTGAACGGCAGTTTTTTCTAGCGGTGTCATATGAAATTGTCACCCATAATTATGACCCTAGTATCGATCTATTGCATTTCAATCTATTTTAGGGTTAGGGTTAGGGTGGGGGGAAGGGTATCTTTTTTTCTTCACAAATGTAAATAAACCCAATTTGTTTCTTAAACGAGGGACATATTCATACGGCACAGAATGTTTTTTTTACATCAATAGACGTCAGTGATTGGTTGAAATTGCAGAAATTGAAGAAAAAGAAACAACAATTATCTTACAAACTATAGAATTTTCTCAATAAAGCCAAGAGAAAAAGATGTTTTATAAACACATTCTACCAGTATACGAAGTTTAAAATTTTTTAGTTACCTAGAAATTATGTTAAAAACTGCCGTTCAAACCGAAAAGATCCCGATTAACTGCTTGACCAACGTGTTTGACATGAGAGTTTGAAAAACTAGTAAAAGACTGCTAATCGATAAATTGAGTAACGGAGTAATTAACCCAAATATATATACATACACACATATATTCTGCGATTATTTGGTGAGCCGAATTTTACAATCTGTAAATAATAATAATATTTTCATAAGCTTAAAGCTTATAAGCGATCCCCTTGTATTGACTAAGGCAAATAGTCTAATACTGGGATATATAAGCCCTCGACGGAAAAAAAGTAGAGTTTGGCGTATGCATGGAACTCGAACCCACACCTCTATGTATCCACGACAGGTGTGCTATCATTTACACTTACGTATACACTGACTTTTCCCACTCAAATTCAAGAACTATACTTTCATAATGTTGTTTTTTGTAAACAAACTTTCCATGTCCGTTTTCTGTGATTATTTGGTAAGAGGTGCCGAATTTTACATAGAGGTGCGGATTCGAGGTCCATACGTAGGACAAACCCTACTTTTTTCCGTTGAGGGCTTATATTGACTCTATGAATATACAAACACACACACACACGTAGATCGGCTGAAAAGTTCATAGGCTGTCCAATATACTCTCATGGAATGTGACCAAATGAGGTTTATTTTTCAATATAGTCCCCCTTGCGGTTCACACACTTCTTCCATCGGTGTTGGACAAGTGATATTTAGGGCCACATCAGGAAATAGGGACGATGATCAACCAGTTCAAAGCCACTGTTACGCACAACATCCACTGGAACAAAGAACTTATGTGCTGGAGCATTGTCCTGATAAAGCAAGAGCCTTTTCGTCATTTTTCCTGAGCGTGTAGTCTTGATAGCCTTTCATAACTGCGTTAGTAAGTTGGCCCTTTTCCCGATAGTCATTAAACACAATGCCTTTTGCATCCCAAAAAGCCTAAAGTCATCACCTTCACTGCAAATGAAACTACCTTGGTCTTCTTTGGAGCAAGTGAGGAGGGGGTGTTTCCACTACATGAAATGTCTCATTTTCTCTGGCTCAAAATGATGAAGTCAGCGCTCATCCTGGCTTAAGAAACGTTCAAAGAAACCAGCTGGATCTGTCTGAAGCAGTGTCAGATTTCCCCATGATGTCGTCAACCTGATACGCTTTTGATCAGGTATCAGAAAATGTGGCACCCATCAAACAGCTTCCTTTTTTTTCTTTATTGCCCACAAGGGGCTAAACATAGAGGGGACAAATAAGGACAGACAAAGGGATTAAGTCGATTACATCGACCCCAGTGCGTAACTGCTACTTAATTTATCGACCCCGAAAGGATGAAAGGCAAAGTCGACCTCGGCGGAATTTGAACTCAGAACGTAAATACAGACGAAATACCTATTTCTTTACTACCCACAGGGGGCTTAACACAGAGAGGACAAACAAGGACAGACACACGGATTAAGTCGATTATATCGACCCCAGTGCGTAACTGGTACTTATTTAATCGACTCCGAAAGGATGAAAGGCAAAGTCGACCTCGACGGAATTTGAACTCAGAACGTAAAGACAGACGAAATACCTATTTCTTTACTACCCACAAGGGGCTAAACACAGAGAGGACAAACAAAGACAGACACACGGATTAAGTCGATTATATCGACCCAAGTGCGTAACTGGTACTTATTTAATCCACCCCGAAAGGATGAAAGGCAAAGTCGACCTCGGCGGAATTTAAACTCAGAACGTAGCGGCAGACGAAATACTGCTAAGCATTTCACCCAGCGTGCTAACGATTCTGCCAGCTCGCCGCCAAACAGCTTCCAAACAGCTTCCTTTGTTACCAAGTTCACTGTGCAGAATATTCTCAACTCTCGGGAAATGCTAATTGCAGTGGCTGTTTGATTTATGCTCAATATTTTCCTAGAAAGTGGCAATTGCAGGATGTCTAGACATTGAGTCATCTTCAAGACACTCCGTTCTCCTCTTTAAATTCGGCTGCCCATTTTTGCACTGATGATAAAACTGGAGCGTCAACCCCTAATGTAGCAACGATGTCAGTATGAATGTTCTTGCTGGCTAAAGCTTTTTACTGCAGGTGCAAAAATTTTGTCCATTTTCAAAAGTCGCTACTAGTAGCTTTTGAAGTCTTCTTTGAAAATCAGATGTTAGTTTACCTGAAAAGAAACGATGCAGTTGTTAATAAGAGGATCTAAAATTAATGTATGCAAGATTTCACTGCTCTAGCGTCACTCCTTCATAGTAACCCCACAAACTTTACAGCTCATCCTCGTATGTGTATATACATATGTGTGTGTGTTTATAAA
The DNA here is from genome assembly GCF_006345805.1 of Octopus sinensis. Taxonomy (NCBI): domain Eukaryota; kingdom Metazoa; phylum Mollusca; class Cephalopoda; order Octopoda; family Octopodidae; genus Octopus; species Octopus sinensis. Next base: position 157,025,759 of record NC_042999.1, read on the forward strand.
TAGAAATAATCTTACGCGGCTTGTGCCAAATTTTAACTTACCGTAAATCCTCGGGTATAATCCGCATTTTCCCCCAAAATTTAATGGTCAAAATCCCTAGTGCGTACTATATACGAGGTTAAAAATGAAAAATACTTTCTAAGCATTGTCCGAGTCTCTATTTGCTGTCTGGCTAAGTTTATTCAAACGCATTTTGTGATGTCGGGCGCGAAAATACCTTAAGCTAAGCCTGAAAGCAATGAAGTCATAAAAGAATCATCAATAACTTGCAGTAAGCAACATTTATTAAAATAAAAATATTCAGAACACAGAATAACATGTAACATAAACAATTTGCAAACATATTTACATTCCCATATAACAGTTAAGAACATCACCATTATTGTATTACGCATGCGCGGAAGTGTTTGTTCGACAAGGTGCTGCTGGCTTAATTACGCACGACTCAAGTTAGAGAAGGGGTGTGTATTATACACAAGGTTTAGGATTTTCAGAAGTACAGCCTCCTCAAAAAATCCCCAGCATATTATACTCAAGGGCGGACTATACTTGAGAATTTACGGTAATCTCTTCATGAGACATCGACAGCATCAAATGGAAGATTCTAATAAAGCACAATAAATTTAAAAACATGTCGTTTTCCTGGTTCCAGCCGCCGAGATTCTTTGTATTGACGGTCGGAAAAGAGCTAGAGACCCTTGGTGAGTACACCATCCGTAGTCAAAAGGAAGGAACATTCTTGGCAGCAGTAGGCCACAGGACGTCATCAACAACAATTTCAACAGGTCGGTGTGGGCCATCGCCGAGTAGCTCAAAGTGGTGTGGTCAACTAACAAATTTTTATGCTCCAGTAAAACTCCGACGTGTTGAAGACAGTCCATATCCGGCAAGACCCAAGAGAACCGTGTGATTCAATCAATGCGCTGGCTGAACAAGCTCAACCATTTCGTCGTGCTCTGGTTCAACTGTGAGACCTTTCACTTGGAACAGAAAAAGCAACGAGTGGCTTGTCGAAGACTCCACATTGATAACCAAGAATATGTACACAGAATTTCTCACATCTCTCATGATCCTGGTGGTCGTGAGCAACGAGGGCTGCTGTCGTGAGCGTGACTCACCTGATTGTGGTATGCGGTTGCTTCCGTGACGGCATCGAAGACCATCCCCGAAACCAGTTTCCCCTGACTGGCCTGTTTCTTCACATGTATCTAGCTGAACGTCTGTACGCGTGCGCCGTTTTTCTAGGACTAAGTTTTTTTTCTGTTTGATGTTTTTGTTTTCATTTGTGTTTTGTTTTGTTGTCGGTCCTTTGGCATTTACGATACATACACGCACACATACATACATACATACATAAATACCTACATACGTACACACACACGCATATATACATACATACATACATACATACATCATACATACATACACACATATATATATACATACATACATACATACACACACACACACACACATATACATACATACATACATACATACATACATACATACATACGTACCTTCGTACGTACGTATGTACGTATGTATATGTATATTAAAGTATATATATATATATATATATATATATATATATAAGAATGTGTGTGTGTGTGTGTATGTGTGTGTGTGTGTGTGTGTGTGTGTGTATGATCGAAATAAGTTTTAGGAACTAAGGGTGCGCCAATCTCAGTGCGTGACTGGAAATGTATTTCGAGAATAGATGCAAAGTTGTAGAATTCCTGCCTCTTGTTAAATGAAGTCGTGAATAACAAAATTGCAATGTCAAATATAGTAGATTTGATATCCCTTATTTCCTCTCGCATTTTCTTTCTTTCTTTCTTTCCATTTTTGTTTTAAAGTTTTAAATTAAACTGTGTGAGAAAAATATCAAAGCTGGAATAAGATGAAGGGGGGAACAAGAGAAGGGAGGATAGGAAAAGAAAAGCTGGAGAGAAACGGCACCGCCACCATTATCAGCAGCAGCATGAGCAGATGCAGATGAATTGGATGGCAATGGCAGAAGCTGGGGTGGAAGCAGAGTACTAGCAATAGACGTGGAACTACTATAGCCCCCACCAAGTTTCATTAGTTCATTCTTGCCATACCATTTCTCGCTTTTTATAATTTAGTTACTTTGTTTCAAGAATTGAATGCCACAACGACAGGGCACAGGAAAAAGGAATGCAAGTAGCCATTCAAGCAAAAGACCGAGGTACCCGTTCTGTCCTGCACATCGTTAAAACACACACACACACAGAATCAACACTTACCATAAACATACACAGGCAAACATACATGTAAATAGGGTTCACAAACACATAGAAATAGACGCCTGCATCACATATGCTCACACATACATTTAATCGTGGTCCCAAGTCTTGTAAATACACATTCATATAAACATAAAAATACATGTGTTGACATCTAAATACATAGACACACCATCAGTTCACATCTCACGCTATTCGCATACAGTTGTCAATGACATAGATAGACACCCAGAGCTCTACAATCTAACACATAACATACAAACACAACACTCTTTACATTGCTACATCCAGATATACATAGACTGAGGCCTACATCTTTCAGTCCATTTATACAGATTTTATACACCTATGTATTATCCACACCCATAAACATGTACAGGCATACAGTCGTTAGTATATACACATAAACATAAATATTAATTACATTAACTTACTAACTACCTAAAAAAAAAACATATTTGCACAGATTCGTACCTCAACTAAATCTGAACATATTTACTAAGTGTCTGTTAGTGCACTGTGATTCAGATTAAGAGTGCATTATCGTAGTTGCCGCATGCAATAAGTTATAAGAAATTTATCCAGCTGACCAAAAGGCCTCAATACAGAAGTATAGCATGGACTGGTCAGCGCTTCTTTCCCTGATAGTGACCATCTCTTTTCACTGTAAGTATAAAATTGCTCTTTCAACTCCCAATCTACCATTATTATTATTACTATTGAATCGTTAGAGTGTCGTACAAAATGCTTAACCGTATTTCTTCCGGTTCTTTACGTTCAGATTTCAAATTCTACCGAAATCATCTTTGTCTTTCATCGACTCATGCCCTCCCCACAAAATTGCTGCCCTTGTAGCAAAATCTGAAACTATTATTATAACTATTGCTTAACGGCATTTCGTCCAACTTTACGGTCTGAGTTCAAATTCCGCCGATGTCGACTTTGCATTTCATCCTTTCGGGGTCGAAGAAATAAGTACCAGTTATACACTGGAACACTTGTAATTAACTAGTCCTCCCGCCCAAATTTCAAGTCTTGTGCCTATAGCAAAAAGGATTATCATTATTATTATTGTTGTTGTTGTTTTTATTCCACCAAGGTCGACTTTACCTTTCATCTTTTCGAGGTAGCTAAATAAGTACCAATTGAGTTCTGGGGTCAATGTAATCGACTGTCCACCGTCCCCGAATTTCAGGCTTTGTGCCTATAGTAGAAAGGATTGTTGTTGTTGTTGTCATTGTCGTTATTATTAAGAGGGCCAGCTGGCAGAATCGTTAGCACGCCAGGAAAAATGCTTTATGGCATCTCGTCCGTCTTTACGTTCTGAGTTCAAATTCCGCCTAGGTCGACTTTGCCTTTATTCCCTTCAGGATCGCTTAAATAAGTAACAGTTACTTATTGAGGTCGATATAATCGATTTACCCCTCCCCACAAATTTCGGGCCTTGCGCCTATAGTAGAAAGGATTGTTATTTTTGTTGTTGTTGTTGTTGTTATATTTATTTTGGCAGAATCGTTAGCAGGTCAGGCAAATGGCTTAGCGGCATTTCGTTCGCCTGTACGTTCCGAGTTCAAATTCCGCTGAAGTCGAGTTTATCTTTCATCCTTTCGGGGTCGATAAAATAAGTGTCAGTTGAACATTAGAGTCGATGTTCAACTCACTCCCTTCCCTGAACTTGCTGGCCTTGGGCCCAGCACGAAGTTTTGTCAGTGAACAGGTCGCCGTCTCAAAGCGACGAAAATATTTTGACAAATTAAATTTAAATGTTGAAGTGAATCTGACGGTTTTGTCTCTGTTTCTTAAATGGCTTATAAACACCTTCAACGCTGCAATTGTTTTCGTTCCAGCACACGATCTCAGATCAGGTCACTCGCTATGCAAGTACATCTCCGTAATTATTATTATTAGTTTTTCTTTGTTAAAATTTTTGGTCGTTAAACTGCTTTTCACTCGGTTTTTTTTTTCACAAACCTTTTGTAACCTTTCGTCCTGTTTTGTCCCTTTATGTTTTCCAATCATATTTGTCAGCCCTTGTGGCCAATAAAAAGAATTAATTATTATTATTATTATTATTATTATTCAGACGGCGAGCTGACAGAATCGTTAGTATGCCGGACAAAATGCTTAGCGGCATTTCGTCTGTGGTTGATGAATAAGTACCAGTTGAGCACTGGGATCGATATAATCGATTACCCCCCCCCCCCGCCACCCCAACTTCCAAGCCTTGTGCCTATCGCAGAAAGCATTGTTACTATTATTATAGACAACCTGACAGAACCTTTAGCACGCCAGGCAAAATGCTTCACGGTATTTCGTTCGTTTTTTACGTTCTGAGTTCAAATTTTGCCGACGTCTATTTTGCCTTCTGTTCTTTCTGCGTCGATAAAATTAGTACCAGCTGAGTACTGGGGTGGATGTAATCTACTTACCTCTCCCCACCGAAATCGCTGACTTTGAAATTATTATTAAAGCAATGTGCTGGCAGAATCGTTTGTACGCCGGGCGAAATGCGTACCCGTATTTCGTCTGAGTTCAAATTCCGCCGAGGTTGACTTTGCCTTTCATCCTTTCGGGGTCGATAAATTAAGTACCAGTTACGCACTGGAGTCGATCTAATCGACTTAATCCCTTTGTCCGTCCTTATTTGTCCCATCTATGTTTAGCGCTTTGTCCCCTCTATGTTTAGCCCCTTGTGGGCAATAAAGAAATAAGAATCGTTTGTACGCTGGAGAAAATTCTCGGCAGCATTTCGTCTGTCTCAACATTCTAAGTTCAAATTCCGCCGAGGCCGATTTTACTTTTCATTTTTCGGGGTCGATAAAATACGTACACGGCAATTACTGGGGTCTATATAATTGACTTCCTCTGTCTCTCAAGAACTGTTGGCCTTGTGCCAAAATGTTAAACCACATAATTATTATTATTTCGCTATTACCATTACTAGTTTTTCTCTTTCTTAATCTCTGGACAACCATTAAAAAAAAAACAATTGTGTTGCTATTAATGGTGCTATTTACCCCAAGGTCAGCCTTGTTTGCATATCAAGGACTATAACGTCCCATGTGGTCTTCATTTAAAACAATAACATGTGATTTAAAGGAAATTGACTGCTATATCTTGTAGCACGAAGGACCTAGTAGAGAGAGGCTCCTTCGTTAGCTCATCTCGAACTGTTGTATTGTTAAAAATATTGATAATGAGAATGATGTTAATAACTTTGTATAAGTGATTTCACAATTTTCCTCTGCATTATTGTTGATGTAATTTTATTTTTAATTTTACTGTCAATAGCGAAAATTGGAACGGTATGTAGGATGCTGACGTTATTCTTACAGTTTAATTCTTGTTTAATTCTTATTGTGAGGATAAAAAAAAGTTAGCGAGGACATGGCCATAAATTGCTGGTTTAGTTGGTAAATAGGAGACATCTGCATTATGTTTCGTTGACTGACATCAAGTGCAACGTGAAATGTTTTTGAAGGCGATGAATAAATATATCAACTGAGATCATGAGAACTAATAATGCTACACACATCTTTGCCATTTGCGTCGCTGTTTATAAATTTGGAAGCACTCCGTCGGTTACGACGACGAGGGTTCCGGTTGATCCGAATCAACGGAACAGCCTGCTCGTGAAATTAACGTGCAAGTGGTTGAGCACTCCACAGACACGTGTACCCTTAACGTAGTTCTCGGGGATATTCAGCGTGACACAGATAGTGACAAGGCCGGCCCTTTGAAATAGAGGTACAACAGAAACAGGAAGTAAGAGTGAGAGAAAGTTGTGGTGAAAGAGTACAGCAGGGATCACCACCATCCCTGCCGGAGCCTCGTGGAGCTTTAGGTGTTTTCGCTCAATAAACACTCACAACGCCCGGTCTGGGAATCGAAACCGCGATCCTACGACCGCGAGTCCGCTGCCCTAACCACTGGGCCATTGCGCCTCCACTGTTTATAAATATACGTCAGCAAGCTTCTGTACACGTTGCCAAGAGAAAAAATCATTGCAGCATATTTACAGAAGAATTTGAAATTACCTTTATTTTGGGCAATAATGATATACTCATTGACAATTATTATTATGAAAGAGAAATCGTATCGCCCCACTTCGAATTAGAAAAACATAAATTGTCATTGAATATTATTACATTTTCCATTTTGATTTGGTCTTGCAATGATTTTAAAAATTACAATAAGGTATTTTGTTTTTCTATGCTCTATCTTGCTAATATGTATACATGCATCAAACATGATTGAATACAAGCATATTTATATACATAGTGGAGGCGCAATGGCCCAGTGGTTAGGGCAGCGGACTCGCGGTCATAGGACCGCGGTTTCGATTCCCAGACCGGGCGTTGTGAGTGTTTATTGAGCGAAAACACCTAAAGCTCCACGAAGCTCCGGCAGGGGATGGTGGTGATCCCTGCTGTACTCTTTCACCACAACTTTCTCTCACTCTTACTTCCTGTTTCTATTGTACCTGTATTTCAAGGGGCCGGCCTTGTCACTCTCTGTGTCATGCTGAATATCCCCGAGAACTACGTTAAGGGTGCACGTGTCTGTGGAGTGCTCAGCCACTTACACGTTAATTTCACGAGCAGGCTGTTCCGTTGATTCGGATCAACCGGAACCCTCGTCGTCGTAACCGATGGAGTGCTTCCATTTATATACATAAAAACGTGCTTTCATACATACATGCACGCATACGTAGTTAGTTAAAGTCCCACGACCACTACTGAGCGCCATTGAATACCTGAACAACACTTGGTACACCACTTTTCTCCTCCTTAGGAGTGGTAAGGAGTAAATTGAGTCGGTCAGCATTCACTACTAAAGAGGTGTCTTTCAAGGTGATAGTTTGTCGATGATGCTCTTCGTGGTCTCATTAAACTCACTATCATATTTGCTCCCAAAATATTGTGGCCAAAGAAATGGATCCAGAAGTATTTCTCATCTTTTCTTCGTTGTCGACCTGAAACTGTATGGGTTAAATAATCAACCATGTAAAAAAAAAAGCAGTTGGACCTCATTTCCCAACTTTTTACAGACATTGGAATGAAATTTGGTGAGTCCAAATGCGCGTTTTTTTATCATAAAACGTGGAAAAGTTGCGCACTCCTCTGGTAACTTGAAAACGAACGGCTTGACAATACAACCCTTATAGTCAGGTGGCAATTATAGGTATCTTGGACAAGATGAGAATGTCAGATACGATGGACCCATAAATAAGGAGAGGGCCGGGAATAAATAACCCTGAGAGAATATGGTTTCAACTTACAATAGGTATTTTTCTCACAACACCTTTGCAGTGTCTGTCCCCGCGCCTACGTTTGGCCTTCTGAACTGGTCACTACAAGGACTCAATGAGACAGATGTTCGAACTCACAAGCTTCTCGGTGTGACTTCAATGAAGATGTAGACAGGCTATACTTACCACGCAAGGATGGTGGCCGTGTCTCAAATCTGTATTGATGTCATATCAAGCACATATTGTGACACTGGAGCAGTATCTGAAACAGAGGAAAGAGACCAGTCACTATATTGCCCATGTTTGTGATCATGGAATCAATAACATAATTAGGATGACTAATGAACTTGAGAAGAGATATAAAATAAGAGCTCATACAGAACTCTCTGCATTGGTGAAATCTATCAAAAGAACAAAATAATTAAAAATGAACCAGTTCACTGAGAAGATAGTACATGGGTGTTTGACATAAAAAAAAAACACAAACCACAGCAGGAAGTGATCATATCAAAAACTTGGCATGGAATACCGATAAGATTATGACATACTTTTTTGAAGGCTATCTCCATGCAATTCAAGAACAAGAAATCTTCACTTACAGCATAAAAGACAGAAAACTTTGAGAGATAACAAATATAGAGAGATTTCTTCTATACAACTTTTATTGGGCTAATATTTAAAGAAAAATTATATTTGTATCGACAGTGTTCAGTTCAAAATATTGACATCTATAGTACAAGTTGCGTATACCTATAGACACCGGGGAAGACGAAGAGAGAAAGCAATACGAAGATCTCCACGGCTTGTATTATGCGTCTATTTCCTGGATTTTCGTCCGAACTAACTTGGCTTTTGATGAAGGGCCTATAAAGTAAGGTTAAAATAAGTCGCGGTTTGAAATTTTCTTCCCCCTTTTTTTTCGTAAATCTAGCAATTTTATCTTCATTGCCGATAAGTTTATGACAATACTTCTTTGAAGGCTATCTCCATGCAATTCAAGAACAAGAAATCTTCACCAAGTACCTACAGCATAAAAGACAGAAAACTAGAGAGATAACTTTGAGAGATAGCAAATATTATAATAAAAGATTTGGTAAATGCCATGCACGAATAGCTGCGTAACTCAACACCTTGTTAAATGCCGACCAAGCAACACCAGAATGGTTGGACAGTACTGTGCCTGAAAAACATCGTAAAAGGCAATACGGTAGAAAATTACAGGCCAATATCCTGTCTGCCACTTATGTGGAAGTTATTGACTGGAATACTCGCAAAGTCAATGTATGAACATCTGGAAAAAAATGGAGCCCTGCCACACGAGCAGAAGGGTAAGTCCAAGCGTAAATGCAGAAGTACCAAGGATCAACTCCTGATAGATAAAACTGTACTCAGAGACTGCAAGAGGAGGAAAAGTAATTTAGCCATGTCATGGCTCGACTACCGTAAGGCGTACGATATGATCCCACATTCTTAGATTATGGAGTGCATGAACCTGTTTGGGGTTGCATCGAATGTTGAGCGATTGCTTGGCAAAAGTATGGCGAATTAGAGGACGGACATGACGGCACACGGAAGAAGTTTAGGAAGAAGTTTTGAGGAATTTGCTTATGAGTGAAGCAGAGTGTTTCATTTCATATTCCTGTTATACGTCAGGTTCTGGCCAGGTTCCTGTGATAGGTGTTTCACAACGTGCCAGATTGGTTAATCAGTATTAATTAATGCCTTACACATTTTCTGTGAAATGAAGATAAAATTGCTAGATTTACGAAAAAAAAGGGGAAAGAAAATTTCGAACCGGGACTTATGTTAACCTTACTTTATAGGCCCTTCATCAAAAGCCAAGTTAGTTCGGATGAAAATCCAGGAATTAGACGCATAATACAAGCCGTGGAAATCTTCGTATTGCTTTCTCTCTTCGTCTTCCCCGGTGTCTGTAGGTATACGCAACTTGTACTATAGATGTCAATATTCTGAACTGAATACAGTCAATACAAATATAATTTTTCTTTAAATATTAGCCCAATAAAAGTTGTATAGAAGAAATCTGAAGTGTCGTAGAGTTCTTTAAATGCGTACAAATACTTATATTTCTTTTTCACTTAAATATTAAAGAAATTTATTTCAAAAAGAAAAGGAAAACTTAAACGCTTTATGAGTATATACGGATATAACGCATGGTTAGAGACTGAACAATTTCGACCTTGTGCTAAATTAGATATTTACACGAGAAATGATTACAGAAATTTTTATCAGAGACAGTTGGTATGTGGGTAAGGATGGAGGCAATTTTTGCAATAGAGAAAATATTTTCTGCATGGAGAGGGACCGAAAACTAAAAAGGCTACATGGAAATTTCCGCCACAATGCATAAAAAAATTAATATTTGATATATATATATATATAATTTAAGCTACAAAATAATCACAGAACTGTAACTCAAATTTTTACATAAGAATTTGTCGGCAAAGTTGTCAATGACAGCACCATAAAGGAAGTGTACAGCTAAGAAGAAAATAAATTCTCGGATACGAGATAAAACCAACGATGACGTCGAATGTATATATGTAGTGGCTTCATGCAAGCATAGCGCGGATTCGATCCTCGATAGCCAAACTTCACTTAACAGTTCAACAGCACTTTTCTCACGGTAAAGCAATAGTTTTTTTGTGAGTGACATCAGTTACATTTACCATATGCCTTCACTAAGCAGACCCTTCTAACCTCTTCTAGGCCACCAAAAGTTAGAATTGAGACAACAGGTACCACCAGTGAAATCCATTGTTCTCAACAATATGTCTCTCTTTCTAACTTGTTTTGGATAGTTATAAATACTAGAATTTGGCAAGGCAAAATTAGTTAGTGAACGGACATCTAGAATCATGGTCACAAGCAGGCAGCCACTAAAGACAAACGGTCAGAGGGAGAAAGAAGGTAACAAACGGTCAACTATGAGACACAACTTCCCTCGACTTAGACTGATGAGGGGCAAGACCCAGAAACAAGTATGTCTCTGGATGCAGGCCTAGCTGTTGGGGGTGTTTGTCTCCCCTTCGTGAATATATAAGGACACAGGAAATGTGTCAAGGCCGACAGGAAGCGTCGATGCTTCTTAGGGCTAAATAGCGTTGGTGTAATTCCCTTTACGGGACTGTCACGTTAAGTTGACAGTATACAACCACCCTATCGCTCCGCCACCACACATATCTCTATGACAGGGGTGGGCGAACTTTTTTGATCGCGGGCCGCACAGTGTGTCTTTGGAACCTTGGCGGGCCTCATTTATAAAAATCAAGTGAAAATATTGTGAATTACCGTACAACTGAAACAGTTACGAAATATCTGCATCTCTATGAGATACTTAGAAATTTAATATTTCTGATTACCATATCTCTGTCTATATACTGCTACGAAATCGTGTATACACATATACAGGCCGAAATTAACTTCCTTTACCTTGCATGCTTTACGAACTGTGTTATATTATTACACTAACCTACCCGTCGTAGTATGGCATATATTAAAGTATGAATGTGTGGAGGTGCAATGGCCCAGGGGTTAGGGCAGCGGACTCGCGGTCGTAGGATCGCGGTTTCGATTCCCAGACTTGGCGTTGTGAGTGTTTATTGAGCGAAAACACCTAAAGCTCCACGAGGCTCCGGCAGGGGATGGTGGTGATCCCTGCTGTACTCTTTCACCACAACTTTCTCTCACTCTTACTTCCTGTTTCTGTTGTACCTGTATTTCAAAGGGCCGGCCTTGTCACTCTCTGTGTGTCACGCTGAATATCCCCGAGAACTACGTTAAGGGTGCACGTGTCTGTGGAGTGCTCAGCCACTTACACGTTAATTTCACGAGCAGGCTGTTCCGTTGATCGGATCAACCGGAACCCTCGTCGTCGTAACCGACGGAGAGCTTCCCATATTAAAGTAACAGTAAATGAATGTTTCTTTACACCTTCGATCACTGTTCTTCGTTCATCTTACAACCGTTACACTGGCAACCCACACCTTAACAACCCTTACATTGGTGACCAGACTAAGAACACGCATTCCTTCTCGTAAAACCACGGTCTCTACCATTGGTAACCCGGACTAGAAAGAACTATTTCCTTCTGATGCAACAACGAATACTATTGCTGTTACATTGGTCACCCCGTCTAGAAAGAATTATCGGATCTTTTCGGTTTGAACGGCAGTTTTTTCTAGCGGTGTCATATGAAATTGTCACCCATAATTATGACCCTAGTATTGATCTATTGCATTTCAATCTCTTTTAGGGTTAGGGTTAGGGTTAGGGGTGGGGGAAGGGTATCTTTCTTTCTTCACAAATGTAAATAAACCCAATCTGTTTCTTAAACGAGGGACATATTCATACGGCACAGAATGTTTTTTTTTACCTCAATGAACGTCAGTGATTGGTTGAAATTGCAGAAATTGAAGAAAAAAACAACAAATATCTTACAAACTATAGAATTTTCTCAATGAAGCCAAGAGAAAAAGATGTTTTATAAACACATTCTACCAGTATACGAAGTTTAAAATTTTTTAGTTACCTAGAAATTATGTTGAAAACTGCCGTTCAAACCGAAAAGATCCCCACTTGTTACAGTACGCGCAACAAAATGCACTATACTGCGATTAACTTCACTACAATGCAATCCAGCCGACGCAGAAAGAATTCGCTGACCATGGGACCCCAATTTAACTAGAAGAAAATACGGAAGTCCGCACATGCAACCTTTTCGGCACACGTGCTTTTCGTATCGTCCCGACGTACAGACCCTGCATTATCTACGAACTTTTGCACGTATATAAGACTCTCATATAGACTTTCAACAACTCTTTTTCGTTGCATGCACACCTTTTTTTTTTTTTTTTCACTTTCAGCAATAGACTATTAACAAGGGCACTAATTCCAGCTAAGTTTGCCAGTTTTTGTTTACTCGTTTTTGTACCGTTCATTTCTTTTGCTGCACCACACAACGTTCATACACGTAGCTGCATGCTTAAACCGTCACATTCCTTTTCTCGGACCCTCTCTGGAGGGAAAGTGATGTAGTGGCATCATGCAGGTGCGTTGTAATGGAAAACAACTTTCCCTATGTATACGCGACCGACCTAGGGTCTTACAGAGGTGAGTTGTGTCTAAGAAGGCGCAGGGAACATGGAAAGCAAGCGAGAAAAGCATGGTGTGGTGCGAGAATGTGACAGTTTAAGCATGCAGCTACGTGTATGAACGTTGTGTGGTGCAGCAAAAGAAATGAACGGTACAAAAACGAGTAAACAAAAACTGGCAAACTTAGCTGGAATTAGTGCCCTTGTTAATAGTCTATTGCTGAAAGTGAAACAAAAAAGAAAAAGATGTGCATGCAACGAAAAAGAGTTGTTGAAAGTCTATATGAGAGTCTTATATACGTGCAAAAGTTCGTAGATAATGCAGGGTCTGTACGTCGGGACGATACGAAAAGCACGTGTGCCGAAAAGGTTGCATGTGCGGACTTCCGTATTTTCTTCTAGTTAAATTGGGGTCCCATGGTCAGCGAATTCTTTCTGCGTCGTGTTATACTATTACACTAACCTACTCGTCGTAGTATGGCATATTTTAAAGTAACGGTAAATAAATATTTCTTTACATCTTCGATCACAGTTCTTCGTTCATCTGCAACAACAACCGTTACACTGGTGACCACTGATTCCACCTCAACCATTACCCTTACCTTTGTGACCCTCGACTTCAACGAACTGCATTTCCGTTACACACACACACACACACACACACACACACACACACACACACATTCTTTTATTTGTTTATTTGTTTCAATCATTTGACTGCGGCCATGCTGGGGCACCAGCTTTAGTCGAACAAATCTACCCCAGGACTTATTCTTTGTAAGCCTAGTACTTATTCTATCGGGCTCTTTTGCGGAACCGCTAAGTTACGAGGACATAAACACACCAGCATCGGTTGTCAGGTGATGGTGGGGTGGGTGGACAAACACAGACACACACACAAATACACACACTCTCTCTCACACACACACGCACATACAAACAAACACACACACACATATACGACAGGCTTCTTTCAGTTTCCGTCTACTAAATCCACTCACAAGGCTTTGGTCGGCTCCAAGGTTATAGTAGAAGACACTTGCCCAAGGTACCACGCAGTGAGACTGAATCCGGAACCATGTGGTTGGTAAGCAAGTTACTTACCACACAGCCACTCCTGTGCCTATATATATATATAATATATATATATATATATATATATATATATATATGTGTGTGTGTGTGTGTGTGGGCAGTCATCTAAACGTTTTTGCTCTTCATGGTGCTGACATAAGTTCCTTGTCTTTCCTGATGAGATGGCGGCATAATGCACCCTTTATTCCTTCGGAATTAGGAATATGCAGCCTTCGAAACATGTGTCGAGAGTAAAGGAATTTTGTTAAAATCGTCGTTCGACTCAATTCTTTCATTTATATATATATATATATATATATATATATATATATATATATATATATATATATATATTAGGTTTTTCCAAAGATAATGGCTGCTCTAAGTGTTGTGTTTTGAAATGCAATTTTATCAGTATTTTAAATATATTTTGGGTGAATTTCGACATACTTAATAATTGATGTGTGCTCCTTAATAAATTTCTACTTGTTTCAGACAGAAAACATTCTTGAAGCATAGGCGCCTTTAATTATGAACTTGACCAAAAAGGACCTTCGCTTACTTTTCTTGCATAAGTTCAAGCTTGGGCACAATGCCTCTTAAACTGCTGCTCAAATATCAACAGAGCATGGGAAGAGGGGTCCACAAGTGATTGCAGAGTACGAAGGTGGTTTTAGAAATTCCGTAGAGTTGATGAGAGCCTTGAAGATGAAGAAGGTAGAGGACAGTCTGTGCAGTCTTGACAATAAACAATTGAAAGCAATTATTGAATAAAACCTACGTCAAAGAAATGTCTCAGGCACTTGGTGTCGGTATTACAACGGTCTCACGCAATCTGCGATAAATGGATACTACATGAACTCAATGAAAATCAAAAAGTTCGACGTTTTGAAGTGTGCTCGATGCTCTTTCTGCGAAACATCACTGATCCTTTCCCTTTTTGTTGACCGAATAGTCACTTGTGACGAAAAGTGGATCCTTTATGATAACCATAAACGATCAGGTCAATGGCTTGATCGTGATGAGTCCCTCTAACATTTCCCAAAGCCAAAGTTGCAACAGCAAAATATTATGGTGACAGTCTGGTGGCCTGCAATTGGTGTTGTCCATTACAGCTTTCTGGAAGCCAATTACACCATTACAGCAGAGGTTTACAGCAATCAACTCGCTGAAATGCATGTTCACTTGCATAAAATGAGATCTGCATTGGTGAATCGGCGTGGCCCAATTCTGCTCTGCGATAATGCAAAGCCACATGTTGCAAGAATGACGTTACAGAAACTCACAGACTTTACTACATCCTCCATATTCTAACTACCATTTTTTTAAAGCATTTAAACACGTTTGTAAGTTATAAAACTTTCAGGTCCAAAGCAGAGATGGAATCAGCTTTCAAAGATTTCTTAGCATCAAAGAGCATGGGCGTAAATAAGATCGTTGATCGATGGCAGAGATGCATTGATGTTCACGGCTCATACTTCAACTAATCAAGACATTTCTATTGTTCATTTTCCAGAATAAAATTATGTTTCTGAAGTCAACCATTATTTTCGGAACAACCTAATATAGAAAAGAATAAAAGAATATTTATATATATGTATATATATCGGTAGCCACTACACACATTTTTTTCTCTTCTTGTTTCTTTCTGTGGAAGAGCGTAGGCTCGAAACGTAAAAGACTTATTCAATTCCCGAGCATTTATACTAATACATCTGTTTGTTTTGTACACCACCTGTCTTCCTCTTCTGTTTTTGTTTTTTTTTTCGTGAATTCTCCCTATATATATTGGTGAGAGAGTTGCGTATCCTAGAATTTATTTTCTTCTTTGCTGTACACTTCCTTTATGGTGATGCCGTTAACAACTTTGCAGACCATACGATAATATATATGTAAACATATACATAGATATATATTTGCATACATCTATACTTTCATTTATACACATACACATATGTGTGTGTACGTGAGTGAATAGTTATTCTTTTACTTGTTTTGGAGCACCGCCTTTAGTCGACCAAATTGACCCCAGGAGCTATTCTTTGTTAGCCTAGTACTTATTCTATCGGCCTCTTTTGCCGAACCGCTAAGATACAGGGACGTAAACACACCAGCATCGGTTGTCAAGCGATGTTGGGGGAAGGGACAAACACTCACACACATACATACACACACACATACATACATGCATACATACATACATACATACATGCATACATGCATACATACATACATACATGCATGCATGCATGCATACATACATACATACATACATACATACATACATACATACATACATACATACACACACACACACACACACATACATACATACATACATACATACATACATACATACATAATACATACATACATACATACATACATACATACACACACACACACACACACATACATACATACATACATACATACATACATACATAGATCCGACGGGCTTCTTTCAGTTTCCGTCTACCAAATCCACTCACAAGGCTTTGGTCGGCCTGAGGCTATAGTAGAAGACACTTGCCCAAGGTGTCACGCAGTGGGACTGAACCCGAACCATGTGGTTGGTAAGCAAGCTACTTATCACACAGCCACTCCTGCGCCTACTTATCACTCAACAATTGTCACATCTCTCCCTCCCTCCCTCCATCCATCCCTCCATCCATCCATCCATTGATACATATTATGTAAAAAAAAAAACAGGATCAGTTAAAATCATCATCATCATTGTTCGACCGTGGTCGAGACAATGGTATTTACCATGCTACGCCAGACTTCACGGTCCATCATAGCATTTATAGTCTTTTCAAATGGCTAATAATGTGTGCGCGCGCCACTACTACACACATTGGAAAGCATTGTACAACCAAGTACTAAAGAAGATCTTTCCTCCTCCATGAAACAAAGCTGTTCCCGCTGGACGTCAACCCAGTATTTCTAAGCTACGGACCGAGTGATTTATTATAAGGTTGTCTCCCTAGACAGATTGCCTTCACTACGGCTAAGGAGCCCTTTCTACCCCACTGACACAGGTTGTACTGGTTTACAGTTTACCAGTAGTAGGATCCGATGCTGCATACATCAGATCTGACCTGACAGTTAAAATGGATAATGCCTGAGATTGCAAGGTAGTGCACAGTACGTTACACAAGGTTGCCTAAATATTGCACTATACCGGCATGAAACTTGAAGTAACTAGACTCACGAAGAATAAGTCCTGGGGTCGATTTGTTCGACTAAAGGCAGTGCTCCGCCATGGCCGTAGTCAAATGATTGAAAGTAACAAATAAAAGAAAAGAATAAAAGAATATTTATATATACGTATATATCGGTAGCCACTACACACATTTTTTTCTCTCCTTTTTTCACTCCTTGTTTCTTTCTGTTCCCCTTTCTGTAGAAGAGCGTAGGCTCGAAATGTAAAAGACTTTTTCAATTCCCGAGTGTTTATATAATATATCCGTTTGTTTTGTACACCACCTGTCTTCGTCTTTTGTTTGTTTGATTTTTCGTGAATTCTCCCTATATATGTAGGTGAGAGAGTTACGTATCCGAGAATTTATTTTCTTCTTTGCTGTACACTTCCTTTATGGTGATGCCGTTAACAACTTTGTAGACCAATTCTTACATATAAGACTCGATGTCATTGACTGCATGGCAATGTTGGAGGAGGACATGGTTGATTTTGCCGAGCCTGTCCCTCTTGTCATTTGATTCCTTCCTTTTCTCATTTAGTGAATTCGTAGTTTTTGGTTCCGATGGTGATGGAACACCGCCACTTGGCACGGTCTCGAGTTTGTGTTTCAAATGATCTAGGCTCAATTCCAGTTACTTTCAGTGTTGCTTTGAGTTGGTCCTTGTATCTTCGAAGAGGGCAACCCCGCGGTATTTTTCCTGAAGTATCTCACTGAATAAGACTTGGCGTGGGAACCTTGGCTCTGCCATTCTTGCTACATGTCCTGACCATCGAAGACGTTGTTTCATCATCAGCGATCCGATACTTTGACTGTTGGTTACTTAGTGTTCCTATTTGATGCTCAAGATTGAACGAAGCTTTTGTTGGTAAAAGCATTCTAAATTTTGGATGTCACGATGATATAGAGTCCATGTTAAGCGGAAAGTGTAACATCATAAGCGGAAAGTGTAACCTCTCGAAAGAGCTGTTCTTCACTCCTGCTCCAGAGCGTGGGCTGCGGGGTCACTCTGAAAAGCTCTATCTACGACGATTTCATCTCAATCGAAGGAGAGGGCTTTCTCCGTCCGGGTTGCGGATCCGTGGAATAAGCTGCCGGACGAGATAGTGAAGATGCCGACAACCGCTCGGTTCAAAGTCTCTCTTGACCAGAAATGGCCTAAACTCTTTGTATGAACACCCTCCCTGTACATAACTCTATGTCCCCCTACATGGCCTTGCTTGTGCTTTTTGAGCTCCCCCCAAAAAATCAAAATTTTAATTTTAAATGTTCCGCATCCGTATAGCAAGGTTGAAATGACAACAGCATTATAAACCATAATTTTTGTTATTAAGTTAAGAGCTTTATTGTTGAATTTCATGAACTTTCCAAATACTCCGTGTGCAGCTCTAATTTTGTGTTCCACGTCCTTTTCTGAGATGCACCTGCTTTGATAAAAGGCTGCTTCGATATGGAAAATGCTCTACTTTTTCGAGATGGTATTTGGGGCTGGCTTGCAAAGACCTTGGTTTCCTTGATGTTTACTGTAAGGCCAAAGCGATGGTAGGCCATAGCAAGAATTGTTTACAGACTGTTGTTCTTCTTTTGAATAACAGACGGCAGCATTGTCATCAGCATACTGAAGTTCTGGGATGCGTTGCATATGTGTCAGATATTTAGATCAAAGTCAAATAAGATTGAAAAGTCCTGTGTCATATCGATGTCTGATGTCAACACTTGGATTAACTGGAGGAACTTCGTGAAGCATTGCAGCCAGAAACAAGGAGAATAGTCTAGGCGCCGAGACACATTCTTGTTTTAGTCCGTACGCGATCGGAAATTCTTCTGACAGCATGTTTTATTGGAATGCACGTCTAGGCATATTATCATGCATTGCTTGAACTCAGCATCGCTGGGGATTCCCCCACCCTCCAACTTATTACTCACTACATTATCAGTCATTCTATTCAACTAAGATTTATGTAATTTGAATTTAGAAATGCTATAGGCCTACATGGATTTCTTGGTTCTTAGCATAAAGTGGTATGGGCAACTGCCAGACGATATATTTCAAGCTTACCATCCATTGTTTTTTTGGAACAGGTTGATGAAGGCTTGTCTGTAGAACGTGAAATTCCTGGACCAGGAGTCAACTTTCCGGTCTCTCTCAGGTGAATGTTCATTCTTCAGTTTTTCAATTATTAAAATCTCTTTGCTGATACTTTAGGTTTCAGAAGAGCGGTTTGCTACTTAATATCACGTTTATGTGTTTCTTCACATCCACCCCCACCCAATCCAGAAGGATTCCAGGTTATTCTGGAGAGGAGTGTTTGAAACTTTAATGGTATGGCTTTCATGCAACCACACTCTACTTGGGTGCACAATCCAAATTTATGGTTAACAGTTCTTTGATAATAATAAATCGTCATTTGTGTGGTGAACAACACCTGACGATTATTATCGGTTGGTAGATATCAGCATGCACCAGCAAATAATTCGTTTGCTGAAGTTATAAAAAAAGAGCAATAATGTTTTGTTAGGTACATTAGTCCGGCTGGCGAGACACAACGATGTCAAAACAACAGGGCTCTTTGGACACGCAGATCTTCGGTGTAGTCGGAGATGAACTTGTCTTTTGTTTCTCTTGTAGTTATGAGAGTAACTACCGACATAGATGCGCACAGATGTATGGGTGTATGTATGACTATGAAATGTATGCGTGAGTGTATATATATGTATGTATAATAAAATTTCCAGTATACTCTATCTTCCATATCAATTATTTCTACTATAGTCAACGTGAACTGAGGAATTCTTAACGTTGATCCAACGATGACTGCGCATTTACTGTGGATGTCCAAGTAGCCATAAGAAGTGAACGTACTCTGCCGGAACACTACTAGGGATTTACCCAAAATACAGTTTAGATGCTAAAATTTTAAATCTCAAATCTAAACTTTAATTATATATATATACCTTCGAAGCGTAGAGTAGATGAAACCATAGCGACTGAAGAAGGGTTTTTTTCTTTGTGTTAATTGTCCTGTACTCTATTTTTTTGTTGCTTAAAAAATGTCCAGTTCCCTGGTTTGTGTCTATGTTTTCGTTTCTCATTGTGTTCGACATCTTTTTGGTGTCCTGTACTCATATATGCGTGTATATGTACATGTAGAGGTAGGTACGTACATATATGTTTATATATATGCATATGTTTTATTTATTAATATATATATATATATATATATATATATATATATATATATATCAGCATCAGTACCAAGCAGTGATTAGCAATAAACAAACTTTAGGTTAGTTAAAACATCTTTCTGAAATTTTCGACTTCTAAAGGCAAATTCACTGCTGTTACCGTGAAGAAAATATTCTCTCTTATGGAAAAAGGTTTAAAAACAAGTTTATCTCTCTTTGCTATTTCTGATTGAGGAAGGTTAAAGGCTAAGTTTTCAAAAAAATTATTTTAATTCATCTTCTGTCATTTATCTGCCCTTAAATAATTGTATGAGTGACCCTCATTTAAGTTTCAAGTTTAGTCAAATATTCCGTAGCAGATATAATCATTGATGGTTGTCATCCACCAATCTTGTTAAAGAGCTCGCCGCTAGGCAAAAGAATTATGGGGGTGAGTTTCTCTGAAACATTTGTCCTCTTGCTAGCTTCACTTCAATTAGACATACACTCTGCCACCACCCTTGACGCTTCTCTTCTAAGATGTTATTGCCTTCTAGGTGAGTAACCTCTCTGTTGCAGAATTTGGATATATGAGCTATGTAGGTTATTAGCAAACGAAGTTATATTTCCTATTCCGTAGTTTCTTTTCATGGGAGTTTACCCGTGTTTTTGTTTTGGAGAATTGAAATTCTCCCTTCCTTAATACGGCCATTCGGTAGTCAACTCTACTTGCTGTTCAGTGAACGCTGCCGTCAGAAATTCATGAGTACAGTTAGATATGTCGACCAAAAATTGGGGACTTTAGTAAGCCCAAGGAATTTCTAGTTACTAATAAAGGCTATGTGTGTGTGTGTAACATTTTGGTTTAGTTTCCTATTGATTGCTCTTGAAGTATTCAACTCAATAAGGGGTGGGACATAGCAGTGTTATTTTCTAGATGTTTGTATAAGCTCCTGGAGTTTTGTTTATGTATTTACATTTTAAAATAATTTTCGAAGTACTTATTATCAAAGGAATTTTTCTCTCCCCAACCTTTTAATTGATTTGATATGGTTTCCCTATGACAAGACCATAGGAAAAAGCTGTCCCGATAGTCTTCGCAGGCCCTCCAAGACCAGTGAAACCGACGCCGTTAATGTTTCTTGTGAATAGTTTTAAATCAACGGCTGCAGGAAAGGAATTTCAAGGAGTCGATGTTCTGGGTATGGAGGACAGGGTGCAGTAATTAATTAGTGAGTGGACTGAAAGGTAGATACAATGTGGATGACGAGAGAAAAGGAAATGAGTGAATTGGGTGTGTCTAAGAGGCGGTGTCACGAGATCGGCCAACTCTGAGAAGAATCCTTTGTAGTCATGGTTGCAAAAGCTGAGAGTGAGAGAGAGAGAGCATAATCCCTAATGTAGATGAGAGGTTGGAGTGTGTTGATGAGTAACTTCTCACCAATCAGTTCACTGGCCTTTCTGTAGATATCTGTTTGTATAGATGCAGCAATGTTCCAAATGTTCGATTGCGGGACTAATCTGTGTTTGTAGAGGGTAGTGGTGGCTCGTAGATAAAATTAGTGGGAGTGCTGCTTCAGAAAAGTTTTAGCCGTTGTTTTAATATTGTGTAAAATGAAACAAACATATAGCGCGCGTCTGTACATTATCGACGACATGCACTAATTTCTAAGCCGACACTTTAGCCAAAACTTGAATTCTGCATTTGGCAGATTTAAAGGCATAAATAAAGTTGTCGAAATCATCCCTCTTTTCCGGGTTCTTTTGCAGCGGTGCCACAAGGTTAATAAATACTCTATGAGAACTCTTTACATATCCAAGTGTTGCTATTTTCTGGAAGAGGCTTTATGTCAATTGTTATTGGTAAATTATCGATGTCTTTGCAGAAGTGATTTTGTACCATTCCAGTTGTATCAGTTACAAATGTGACGTTGAGTCCATTTCTTCTCTCATTTTAGCACATCAATAAAGCCGTTCGAGTTTTCCCCTATTATGAGCACTCACTACTGCGATCCTTATTATGGAAAAGGAAGTTAGACTTGATGTATGCTATCTGTTGGTTTATCTTTAGACAAAGCTTCTACAGTATCTTCACTTTATTGATTTTTAAGACGGATGGAAGTTCATATAACTGCCTCAAATCCAATGGCGACTCGTAGATAAAATTAGTGGGGGTGCTGCTTCAGAAAAGTTTTAGCCCTTGTTTCAATATTGTGTAAAACGAAACAAACATATAAAAAGAAAATTTATACATAAACTTGATTGGTTCGCGTTTTAGCCAATGCCGGGTAGTGTGTTTAATTTGTTCACTGAACACCACCACAAATTCCCTCTTGTTTTTCAAAAATCCCCCCTTAATCACAAAATAAGATGGGGGAAATGTACCCTATTTTCCAAATCCTGGCAGCAATACTGAAGCTGGAAGCAGGATAATAATTTAATTCTACACTTTTATCACATTCAAGAATATAAACATGTTTTTAAGCACAACACACGCGGAGTCAAAAAGAAACACTACCTTTCATCGGAACACCGGGTTCGGCACTGTCGTTCACGCAGTACTCTCTCTCTCCCTAGCGTGAAGCTTCCTACCTTGGAGATGTGAGCATGCACACTACAGCCAAACACCGCGTCGCTGGAACTGTGAAACGCAGAGTTCTATACAAAGATTTTTGTATTATTTTCATAAACTAGGGCATGGCTACTTAAGCTTAAGGATTATATAATGTACAAGTATAAAGAAAGAATTAAAGAAAAAAGGACTCATTATATTGAATGTTATCGATAATATCGGGTGGAAATAGGGGGTGCTGCAGTTCCGCAGTGCCTATACATGAGCTGCCACTGGTAGAGGGTTAGCAGTTTGTTGAAGCTGAAGTATTTCCTGGCTCTAACCAGTCTTGTATTGCTTTGTTTGCTATGTTGATTATGTACTTTTGTTAGGAATATAAGGTGATCGTACGCTTCTGAAAGTGAATATTATAAGGCAGTAGTTGGCGAGGCCAGAGAAGTTGCCTTTCTTGAGAATGGAACTCTCTATAGAGTATTTCCAAAGGTGTGATATATCTCAGAAAAAAGAGTGGGAGAGAGAGGGAGATTAAAAAGTTTGGTGAGGATATTGGATAAATCTAGGGCACAATATTGGGATCTTTTCGGTTTGAACGGCAGTTTTTAACATAATTTCTAGGTAACTAAAAAATTTTAAACTTCGTATACTGGTAGAATGTGTTTATAAAACATCTTTTTCTCTTGGCTTTATTGAGAAAATTCTATAGTTTGTAAGATATTTGTTGGTTTTTTTTCTTCAATTTCTGCAACTTCAACCAATCAGTGACGTCTATTGAGTTAAAAACCATTCTGTGCTGTATGAATATGTCCTTCGTTTAAGAAACAGATTGGGTTTATTTACATTTGTGAAGAAAAAAAAGATACCCTTCCCCCACCTCTAACCCTAACCCTAAAACAGATTGAAATGCAATAGATCGATTCTAGGGTCATAATTATGGGTGACAATTTCATATGACACCGCTAGAAAAAACTGCCGTTCAAACCGAAAAGATCCCAATATTGTAAGTATTGGAAGAAATACTGAGTTAGAAAAGGACATGCGGAGCCCCGACCAGTCAGCTGAGCTATATAGGATTAGCAAAGTGGCAGTGAGGTAGTCGTAATAAAGCAATGGTTGTACGAGGCGATGGCGAAGAGACACTGATGGTTTGGTAGAAGTTGGATTTGAAGATGACAAGGAGATCAGGAGTGTTTGAAGTCTCGGTGAGGGGCTGTATGTAGACGATGCGACTGGTCAATATCAAGAATTGGCGACTGTGAAATATTCGACTTCTGCTCCAGCTGCATCCGTATAGGGTGCGTGTGAGAGTCAAGAAGAGTTGGAAACATCGGTGTCACAGACAACGTTGTCTTCGGACAGGAGTGAAGTGAGATAAATGTCTTCAATGCAGGAAAGATATGTTCGAGGAGCTGTTTGAGGTGGTTGGAAGAATTCAGAGTCATAAAGCTGCAGATGTATTTGGAGGATGAGGGAAGGAGATTTTAAGTTAGAGTAATTGAAAGTCGTTGCTGATACCTACATGTGTGGAGGTGCAATGGCCCAGTGGTTAGGGCAGCGGACTCGCGGTCGTAGGATCGCGGTTTCGATTCCCAGACCGGGCGTTGTGAGTGTTTATTGAGCGAAAACACCTAAAGCTCCACGAGGCTCCGGCAGGGGATGATGGTGATCCCTTCTGTACTCTTTCACCACAACTTTCTCTCACCCTTACTTCCTGTTTCTGTTGTGCCTGTATTTCAAAGGGCCGGCCTTGTCACTCTCTGTGTCACGCTGAATATCCCCGAGAACTACGTTAAGAGTACACGTGTCTGTGGAGTGCTCAGCCACTTACACGTTAATTTCACGAGCAGGCTGTTCCGTTGATCGGATCAACCGGAACCCTCGTTGTCGTAACCGACGGAGTGCTTCCATAGATACCTACATGTGAAAGATGAGTGGCAAAATAAGAGCGAGGTTTACGTCAAGAGTGTAACCCACACAGTAGAAATATACCATAGTTAAAGAGTGAAAGATCTCCGAAAGGAATAGGAGAGTGGCTTGTGTGTTTGTAGAAGGCGATGTATAGGGTTTAAATTGGATTAGACATCGCTAAGGAGAACAGGACTGAGAATTGTTCTGCGGATTTAGTT
Source organism: Octopus sinensis (assembly GCF_006345805.1). Taxonomy (NCBI): domain Eukaryota; kingdom Metazoa; phylum Mollusca; class Cephalopoda; order Octopoda; family Octopodidae; genus Octopus; species Octopus sinensis. The sequence continues at coordinate 157,050,531 of NC_042999.1, forward strand.
TTAGTTTTTGGCAAAGCAACTGTAGAATATATCAGGGATCTTTTCGGTTTGAACGGCAGTGTTTTCTTGCGGTGTCATATGAAATTGTCACCCATAATTATGACCCTAGTATCGATCTATTGCATTTCAATCTGTTTTAGGGTTAGGGGTGGGGGAAGGGTATCTTTTTTTCTTCACAAATGTAAATAAACCCAATCTGTTTCTTAAACGAGGGACATATTCATACAGCACAGAATGACTCAATGGACGTCAGTGATTGGTTGAAATTGCAGAAATTGAAGAAAAATTGCAGAAATTGAAGAAAAAATTGAAGAAAAAAAAACAACAAATATCTTACAAACTATAGAATTTTCTCAATAAAGCCAAGAGAAAAAGATGTTTTATAAACACATTCTACCAGTATACGAAGTTTAAAATTTTTTAGTTACCTAGAAATTATGTTAAAACTGCCGTTCAAACCGAAAAGATCCTATATCGGATCCCTTTTATCACAATTTATGATCTCTTTTATTTGAGACAGTTGGACTGTTTCTCAGTTTCATTAGAGAAATATTCGTCAATTGGGACTAAAATTGATCAAAAGGTACTTCCTTTTTTGACTGTCCTTGACAACAACTGGCATATTCTAAAGAATGGTCGCTTTGTTTGTTCTCTGAGACCTCTTCTAGTATTTCATAATGGTTTATTCTCCGCTGTATTAAAGTCTCACTTGCGTGCATACACATGTATTCTTTAGTTAGTCGGAAACAATGTAATAAACTGTTTCTTCTCAGCCTTCATATATTCTACAGTTTCAGTAACCTTAGGAAATATTTTATTAAAAAGCTTTTGAATTTGAACCTTGTACTACAATCAAATATCCTTTAATCTCAGTGTCCTGAGCTTCGTAACTAGTGCCGTGATTTTTATTTATCTATTTCCACCCCGACCATTTTTTTTTTTTAGCATTTGCTACGTAAACGCTATTCTTGCCATCGTTTTAGAATAACAGTCTATAACCCAATTTTGAATATAGTTTTTAGCCAATCCACAATCTTTATTGTTTGTTTTTCTCTCTCACAATAGCCTGTCATTTCAGTCAGTTTTGTATTTCGTTGACTTTCTTGAAAGCAGAATAGTTTGTTTATTTATTCATTTATTTTAGTAGATATTTGTATTAGTTGGTTTCAGTTTTTAACTAAATACTTTTGTATTCTTACTACAGATATTTTATAATAATTTTTAGTTGAAAAGGCCCTGCCCACTGTCTTCGTAAATGTAATCTTTTTATGTCAGATTTTGGGTGGTTTATTCTAAATGCAATCAGTATAAAAGATAGTGGAAGGCTGAAAGCTGGCAGAATCGTTAGCACGCCGGAGAAAATGATTAGCGGAATTTCTTCCGGCTTTACACTCTGAATTCAAATTCCGCGTGGTCAGCCTTTTATCTTTCATCTTTTGGTGGACGATGAATTAAGTACCAGTTGAGCACTGAGGTTGATGTAATCAACTAGCCCTGCCCCTAAATTTTCAGGCTTTGTGCCTGTAGTAGAGAGGATTTTTAAGCATGGTGGATTAGTAGAATGGATCATTTCGGTTTGAACGGCAGTTTTTAACATAATTTCCACGTAACTAAACACTTTTAAACTTCATATATTGGTAGAATGTGTTTATAAAACATCTTTTTCTCTTGGCTTTATTGAGAAAATTCTATAGTTTGTAAGATATTTAGTCTTTAATTTCTTGCATTTCTGCAATTTCAACCAGTCAATGACTGTCTATTGAGGTGAAAACATTCTGTGCCATATGAATATGCCTCTCGTTTAAGGAACACGTTGGGTTTATTTACATTCGTGAAGAAAAAAAGATACCCTTCCCCTCACCCCTAACCCTAACCCTAACCTTAACCCTAACTAACCCTAAATCTAAAATAGGGTCATAATTATGGGTGACAATTTCATATGAAATTGTCACCCATAATTATGACCCTAAATCCAAATTGTTAGAATATCACAAAAAATATACTTTGCAGTATTTGTTTTGGATCAATATGTTCTGAGTTCAAATCCAGCCCAGGTCAACTTTACCTTTCATTCCTCGATGCTGATAAAACAAAGTACTCGTCAATCATCGGGATCGATGTTATCAACTCTTCTCTCGAAATTAGTGGGTTTGTGCCAAAGTTAGAAACACGTATGTTGTTAATTCACTTATACGTGAACGCTTTTAATTTAGAACTAGCACTATGACCCGGCAACGCCAGGTCATAGTGCTAGTGCACGCACATACAGCTGCGTGCGTGCGCACATACACACGAGTACTGTCCAAATCTCCGACCAATCACATAATACAGCTAGCTGGCATTCAATTGGCGTATCAAGTTTCGGGCATTTTGATTGGGTTTTGGATTGAAAATTCACAAAAAAGTCACTTCTATTGATTTTTTTAATGGCTTTGTGGGGTGACTGGGTAAATGTAAAGATGTGCACGACCACCCTTGGACGGTTTTGAATGACCATAGAAAGTGCGAGCTCACTAACTGAAAAATTGTGGATTTGTATAAAGGACACACACGCAGACATTTTGCCGTTTATATATTTAGAGATAATAACTTTTGAAGGTGCACTTGCCTGACAAATGTTTAGATCTGAGAACTTGTGTTTAAACTAAAACGACTGCAGAATGGGAGATACATGTTAGCCAGGCAAAAATCACACGAAGACTGTAAACTGCACATAAACGTTTACTATTTATTGTAAGTTTAAGCAAAATTAACAGTCTCTGTATGGCAATCGTTATAGTAATAACGTTATTACAATAAATTACAGATCTTTTCGGTTTGAACAGCAGTTTTTTTCTAGCGGTGTCATACGAAATTGTCACCCATAATTATGACCCTAGTATCGATCTATTGCATTTCAATCTGTTTTAGGGTTAGGGTTAGGGGGAAGGGTATCTCTTTTTCTTCACAAATGTAAATAAACCCAATTTGTTTCTTAAACGAGGGACATATTCATACAGCACAGAATGTTGTTTACCTTAATAGATGTCAGTGATTGGTTGAAATTGCAGAAATTGAAAAAAAACCAACAAATATCTTACAAACTATAGAATTTTTTCAATAAAACCAAGAGAAAAAGATGTTTTATAAACACATTCTACCAGTATACGAAGTATAAAATATTTTAGTTACCTAGAAATTATGTTAAAAACTGCCGTTCAAACCGAAGAGATCCTAAATTACTGCTGGGACAACTAGACTTCAATGCCAATTACCTTTTGTATTTAGGTCTGTTTTAAGAATGAACCTAATGCAGAGGTGGGCAACCTTTGTATGTTGGAAGGCCTTCTGACAACGTTTGCATTTAAAAAAAATGTTACTGCTAAACCAATTACTTAAAAATAGGGTATACTGGGCTTCATATATTTTACCCCAGTGTCACTTTGATGGCATGCACTGCTCTCTCACTTAATAATAATAATAATAATAATAATAATAATATAATAATAATTAATAATAATAATAATAATAATAATAATAATAATAATAATAATAATAAGATGGGCAACAGCAAATATTCTGCTCAATACCACAGATTTGCTTGTCAGTTGTTTGACCTTAACCAGTTGACCATGTCCCTTAGTGGCTGATGATATATGCATCTCTGATCACAAGCAGAAGTAGTGGGGGAGCATCATAGCTATGTGCTGAAAGGAATTCTTAGAGGTTTGGATAATTCACCTCTGGAAACATGGGTGGTTCGTTCAACATCCTTAAAAAAATCCTTATTCAGGGACCTTTTGAGCGGGATGGGCTACTCGATCTAAATAAAATTCTCACTGGGCACCACCTGCAAAATCATGCGCTGTTTATCTTGATATGAGATCCCCGTGTCACACACATATGGTTGTGATGTATGTGCCTGCTGTACCCTTATCAGATGGGTAGTCATGATGGGTATACTGGGCTTCGTATATTTTACCCCAGTGCTCTCTCACTCAATGATAATAATGATAACAATAATTACTACTACTACTACTACTACTACTACTACTACTACTACTACTACTACTACTAAGGCGGCAAGCTGGCAGAATCATTATCATGCTGGATGAAATGCTCAGTAGTATTTCACCCATCGGTACGTTCTGAGTTCAAATTCTGCTGAGGTCAACTTTGCCATTCATCCTTTCAGGGTTGATAAAATAAGTACTGTTTGAACACTGGGGTTCATGTAATTGACTCCCAAAAATTGCTGCCCTTGTGGCAAAATTTGAAACCATTATTATTATTATTTTTACTACTACTACTACTACTACTACTACTACTACTACTAATAATAATCATAATAATAATAATAATAATAATAATAATGCAGCGAGCTGGCAGAATCGTTAGCACGCCGGGCGAAATGCTTAGCAGTATTTTGTCTGCCATTACGTTCTGGGTTCAAATTCCACCAAGGTCGACTTTGCCTTTCATCCTTTCGGGGTCGATTAAATAAGTACCTGTTACGCACTAGGGTCAATTAAATAAGTACCAGTTACGCATTGGGGTTGATATAATCAACTTAATCCGTTTGTCTGTCCTTGTTTGTCCTTTCTGTGTTTAGCCCCTTGTGGGTAGTAAAGAAATAGGTATTTCATCCATCTTTACATTCTAAGCACAAATTTCACCCGGGGCCAACTTTACCTTTCATCCTTTGGAGGTCAATAAATTAAGTACCAGTGAAACACTAGGATAGGTGTAATCAACAAACCCCCTCCCCCAAAATTTCAGAGCTTGTGCCTTTAGTAGAAAGGATCATCATCATCATCATCATCATTATCATCATCATTCATCATTCATCCATCATCATTCATTAAAACAAAATATTAAAAAATACAGTTTCGTAAGTATTCTCACCATAGATTGAATAATTTTTTTCCCAAAAGTTAAGTTGGATTTTTGTTTCAAGCACTGTTGTAATTACTTAAATAAATAATCCCAAATCTAAATAAAGAAATATAAATAAGTTTTTTTCTAAAATTCGCAATTAGATGAAAAAATAGGCCTTGTATAAAATTAAATCAATGGAAATATATTCTGGTATAATATTTCTTTTTCTCAGTCATTGTATATCTTTCAGAAGGGTGCCTTTAGCACTTTAGAAGGCTGCTAGTTCCTTACTCCTAATCTAATGTAGATATAACATTCCTTTCTAATCGTTTCTTTCATATGTACTCTATCTAATTCTTAGAGTCCTAAGTATTTACAGGTCCGTATTTGGTTCAATTTTGTTATCTCTGTTTCCTAATTTAGTACAGTATCAGTGTTCTTAATTAACTTTCTTCTCTTTAACCCTTTCGTTACCAACCCGGCTGAAACCGGCTCTGGCTCTGTAGTACAAATGTTTTGTTTTCATAAGTTTTGAATTAAAATCTTCCACCAAACCTTAGTCACATCGTAACTAAGTTATTTTACTAAATTCTTTGTTATATTTAAAACAATTGAAAGAAACTCAGAGCATCTCAAAATAAATACAGTAGCGAAAGGGTTAAAGTTGCCTTAACACAGTTTCATAATCTCATAAATTCCTCAAGTAAATCACGGTACCATCTGGTGCAGTGTGAGTGGCAGAATCATTAGAGCATCAGGCAAAATGCCTAGTGGTGATTCTTCTGACTCTTTATGTTCTGAATTCAAATTTTGCCAGAGTCAACTTTGCCTTTCGTCCCTCTGGGGTTGATAAAACAAGGTACCAGTCAGCTACTTGGGCTGATAGTATTGATTAATCCTCTATCCTAAAAGTTGCTGGCCTCTTGCCAAAATTAGAAAGAATTATTATTATTATTATTATTATTATTATTATTATTATGAAGGCAGTGAGCTGGCAGAATCATTAGTATGCCAGGTGAAATACTTAGCGGTATTTCTATCATTGCTATTTTCTTAGTTCAAGTTCCGTCACGGTCAACTTTGCCTTTCATCCTTTTGGAGTCGTTAAATTAAGCACCAGTTGAGTACTGGGGTTGATGTAATCGATCTAACCCCTCCATCCCCAAATTTCAGGCCTTGTGCCTATAGTATTATTATGAAATAAGTACCAGTTGAACACTGGGGTTAATGTAAGCGACTCATTGCCCATGTACGGATGGTGCTTTTTACATGCAACTGGCACAGGGAGCCAGTCAAGCGGTACTGGCATCAACCCATGCATGAATGGTGCTTACTGTATGTCACCAGCAGGGGTGCCAGTCAGGCAGCACTGGCATCAGCCACAACTACAATTTCCATTTTGATTTCGATTTAATCGAGATTCTGATAGTGATTTTAGCATGGCATGTCACCCGACGATTCAAAGGTACTTTTTAAATGGCTTGGTTATGTGACACTGGTATAGACTATGGCTGTGATCTCACTTTATTTGCTGGGTCTTCTCAAATCACCGCATATCTCCAAAGGTCTGGGTCTCTTGTCATTGCCTCTGTGAGGCCCAACTTTCAGAGTTCATGCATCCCATGTCTTCCTGGGTTTCCCTCTTCCACAGGTTCCTTCCACTGTTAGGGAGTGACACTTTTTCACACAACTCTCCTCATCCATATGTAGCACATGACCATACCAACACAGTCGTCTCTCTTGCACACAACGTCTGATGCTTCTTATGTACAAAATTTCTCTCATGGCGCTTACACTCTGTTGTGTGTACACACTGACATTACAGATCGTTTTAGCTTCATTTCTTTCAAACCTATGTATGTCCTCAACAGTCATGGCCCATGTTTCACTGCTGTGTAGCATGGCTGTTTGCACACATGCATCATACAGTCTACCTTTCACTCTGAGCAAGAGGCCCTTTGTCATCAGCAGCGGTAGGAGCTTTCTGAACTTTGCCCAGGCTATTCTTATTCTAGTAGCAATGCTCTCAGAGCATCCACCCCCCACTATAGACTTGGACACTTAGGTAGCGGACACTATCAACTACTTCTAGTTTCTCCCCCTGGCATGTGATAAAATCTGTTTTCTGAACATCTTCAGTGTTTATTGCCCCTGTGCATCTGCTGCACACAAAAACTATCATCCTGGTTAGCCTTCCTTTGATGTTGCTGCACCTCTTATGTGTCCATAGTTTACACTGTGTATATCTTATGGAGTTTCTACCTATGCCTTTTCTACACATTGAGCAGGGCCATCTACCTGGCGGGGTTTGTGAAATGTTTGCCTTCTTACATACTAGAACTTTGGTTTTTGCTACATTGACTTTAAGGCCCTTCAATTCTAGACCTTGCTTCAAAACTTCAAATTTCTTCTCTAGTTCTGGTAGTGATTCAGCTATGGGAGCAAGATCATCAGCATAGAGGAGCTCCCAGAGGCAGCCTGTCTTGAATTCCTCTGTTATTGCCTAGATTAATAAGAGGGGTCTGAGGACTGATCCTTGGTGAACCCCTACTTCTACCCGGTATTCTTCACTATAGTCGTTTCTGACCCTTATCTTGCTGACTGCATCATTGTACATGGCCCGTATAGCTCTGACTAACCACTCATTCACCAGATAAGGGATCGGGGGGGGGGGCCCTATCAAAAGCTTTCTGTAGGTCATCAAGGGCCACAGCATAGCAGACAACAGCAGCAAGAACAGTAATGGAGACAAGAATTATATCAAAAGAAAAATACTACAAACCTCCTAAAGACATGCCTGCTCCCTGACTCACACCACACAGACATGTCGTGTAGCAAAGTTGATGGGAGAACACTAAATGGCAAACAATAACAAAGGAAAAAAAAAGAAAAAGAAAAAATATGCCATCCAAAAAACTAAGAGATGTGAACAAATAAGGGAGGTGCCTTTAAGCAACAATATACCAATACCACACCCAAAAGCAGCTTCAGCAGCATTATCAACACCATCGTCTCCATTACCATTGTTATCTCAAACGCCATCACCACAAACACAAGAACAACTAAATTCACACAGACACGCCAACAGTGAGAATACATCTTCCAGCCCTAAGAATAAAAAGAATAAACACAAACAATTTTAATCTAATCGACCAGCAATGCCAAAACAAGCATCACACACAATAACTGCAACACATTAACAAATGGCATTGCAGCACGCATAAAAACCATTCTAATATTGCAACAATATTATAAAATAAACACCCTAAAGAAATAGCAAACTCTGGGGGAAATATAAGCAAAAACAGAAACAATATAAAGAGCTGCTTGTGGAAACACTCACAGCTAGATGGAAGGAAAAAGCATTAGTCTCTACTGAAATAAAATGATTTGTTTTTGCTCATTTCCATTTTCTTTTGTTAAATATGGTGATGGAAGCACTCCATCGGTTACAACGACGAGGGTTCCGGTTGATCCGAATCAACGGAACAGCCTGCTCGTGAAATTAACGTGTAAGTGGCTGAGCACTCCACAGACACGTGTACCCTTAACGTAGTTCTCGGGGATATTCAGCATAACACAGAGAGTGACAAGGCCGGCCCTTTGAAATACAGGTACAACAGAAACAGGAAGTAAGAGTGAGAGAAAGTTGTGGTGAAAGAGTACAGCAGGGATCACCACCATCCCCTGCCGGAGCCTCATGGAACTTTAGGTGTTTTCGCTCAATAAACACTCACAACGCCCGGTCTGGGAATCGAAACCGCGATCCTATGACCGCGAGTCCGCTGCCCTAACCACTGGGCCATTGCGCCTCCACTTTGTTAAATATATCTATTCTCAGAATAAAAAATGTGACTGCATGTAGCCTGGGGTTACCTTGGAAGCAGAGCCACCTGCTCAATGACCTCAGGTCACGAAGTATAGATGTGGTGACCATCAGCAAGATCAGAGTTTCTGATCCACAAGCCTTCAAACCAATTTCAATGGAAACGAAATTTACTTATCGCAAATCAACCGAGATTGGGAGGCATAGCTACTGTTTGAATCTCACAATATGGATCATCTTCCTTGGACCCAGAAGGTACGTTGGTGGTCCTAGATGTGAGCAGTAGTGATTGGGGTGCCTTAAGACTAGTATCTATTTATGCTCCAACAAGAGCAGGACAACCCGATTTCTTCAGGCATCTGAAGATTTTTCTGAGAACATCCCACTCTTTAGTGCTAGTGACCATCTTGGGTGCAGGTCTGAATTGTGTGAAGCTAACCGACACGTACAAAATTTCGTTTATAGCTTGGTGTATTAATCTGTGCTTCTTTCCTGACAAATTTGTGGTCTGGCAATGGAGACTTTTTTAGATGAATGGCTCTTTTCTCTCTCTTCTATTTTCCTTTTCCCCATGTCTGTTTGGTTCCAAATTCTTGTACAAAAGCCTTGCAAAACAGAACAGAGTGGACTTAGGCAAACCACATCAGGTTCTCCAAATTGTATCTAGATTGAGTATTCTGAAAGGATAGAATACCTCCAACACATAATACCTTTTCTTTACTACCCACAAGGGGCTAAACACAGAGGGGACAAACAAGGACAGACAAAGGGATTAAGTTGATTATATCGACCCCAGTGCGTAACTGGTACTTATTTAATTGACCTCGAAAGGATGAAAGGCAAAGTCGACCTCGGCGGAATTTGAACTCAGAACGCAGCGGCAGACAAAATACCGCTAAGAATTTCGCCCGGCGTGCTAACGTTTCTGCCAGCTCGCCGTACTGCCCGACCTTCCTGTGTGCCCAGTTCCCATCTGACCTGATCAGAGCACCTGTTATTCTGCTTTTTGTGGAAAGGATGCATTCCATGGGTCAGTGCTCCATTATTTGCTGAGTGGATGACTGAGAAAGCTGTGACTGATAATGCATAGATATGAGCTGAGGCTATGACATCTCCAGGAATTCCTTCTCCTGCCCCAGTGCAGTTTCCATCCTGTTTATACACCAGCCAAGCACAGATATACCTCAGCTGCTTCTACACTCATCAAACTCTTCAATCTGTCACTCCCCACGGGAATATATCTTGACATTTGGAGGCATGCTTCTGTGTGTCACACTCCAAAGAAAGGCAACACTCCAAGCCAGTACCATTGCTAGCATTTCCGAGATAATGGGGCAGAGATTAACAATAACATTCTTTATAAATTATTTACATTTGATGAGATATTTGTCCTCATCATGTTTGCTGTTAACAGGTCACTGCCTGGAATTGAACTTGGAATCTTGGGATTAGTAGCCCATTGACGTATGGTGTAGTGGTTAAGAGCACAGGCTACTAACCCCAAGATTCTGAGTTCGATTCCAGGCAGTGACCTGAATAATAATAATAATAATAATAATAATAATAATAATAATAATAATAATAATAATAATAATAAAAATAATAATAATAGTAATAATCATCATCATCATCATCGTTTAACGTCCGCTTTCCATGCTAGCATGGGTTGGACGGTTCAACTGGGGTCTGGGAAGCCAGAAGGCTGCACCAGACCCAGTCTGATCTGGCAATATTTCTACAGCTGGATGCCCTTCCTAACACCAACCACTCCATGAGTGTAGTGGGTGCTTTTTATGTGCCACCGGCACAGGTGCCAGACGAGGCTGGCAATCAGCCACGATCGGATGGTGCTTTTTACGTGCCAATAATAATAATAATAATAATAATAACATTAAAAAATACCTTAGGAATGAGAACCCAGGTTTGAAGTTTTCCCAAGACACCTGATGAAGGCTGGAGGGTATATCAGCCGAAATGTTGTGTTAACAACAAACAAGATGAGGACAAATAGCCGTCAAATGTAAATAATGTAAATAATGTACATAATTCCTCATCTCTTAAATATAGAAGTGAAGATTCGTTATCATCTCTCACCCTCCCTCTTTCCTCCACCCATCATTTACCACCAGTACATTACCACACTTTCTGCCATCTGCTCTTCTTTACAAATTTTTTCATTGTATCTTCAAGCACAGTATCTCAATAGTGAACTTTACTAATTTTTTGGTCAATCCCTACCTCCAAATCACACTCCTTACACATCACATATTCTGTGGCCTTAAACCAATGCAAGAAGTGTACTACTCACAGATATTGAGTGAGCCCTCCGTTGTAGGGGTCTAACTATTATCCCTTTTCCAAGAGAAGCTAAGTTAATTTGATATACATGTCAATAAGGAATGTTCTTAATTAACAATAGGGAATGTTCTTAATTAACAATAGGGAATGTTCTTAATTAGTGTACCACATTGTTCATGTAATTGTCTTTTGATTTTAGATGAAGTTGCTTATTTTGTTCATCATTGAGTTTAAGGATTGGTAATGCTGGTGGTTATATTGGTTTTGGTTTTGATGGTTGTTGTGCAGGCATTGATGATAGATAGGTAGTAAAGCGTAATTTATACAACAAGATACACACACACACACACACACACACACACACACTCACACACAAATATTAAATGAAAAATTCCACCTTACACACTGTAAATGCTTACAGTGATGCATACACATATGCATACAGACACTTAAACAAAAACTATTATTATGATATATATATATATATATATACATCATAGGAGTGGCTGTGTGGTAAGAAAATTGCTTCAGAACCACATGGTTCCAGATTCAGTCCCACTGCGTGGCACCTTGGGCAGGTGTCTTCTACTATAGCCTCGGGCCAACCAAAGCCTTGCAAGTGGATTTGGTAGACAGAAACTGAAAGAAGACTATAGTATGTATATGTATATGTATGTATGTATGTATGTATGTATGTATGTATGTATGTATGTAAGTATGTATGTATGTATGTATGTATGTATGTATGTATGTATGTATGTATGTATGTGTTAGTGGGTTTATGTCCCCCATAACTTAGCAGTTCAGCAAAAGAGACTGATGTATGTATCTATGTACCATGATGATAGTTTTTCAAATTCTTAGCTACTTTGATCTTAGCTAAAATGCCAAGAAGCAGTCCTTAGGCTAAGAAGAAAGTGTACTTTTTAAATTCTTAAAATTCATTTGAGTGTCCATAAGGGAAAAATTGGTACCATGCTTTACAATAGCCTTAGGCACAAAATCTCATAATCTGACGTAGACATAATGCCAGGATACTTGTACTTAAAGGATTATGAGACAATGAGAAAGCTTTATATGTTGTAAAAAAGACTCATTATTACATAAAAAGGATAATACTCTTTACTCTTTTACTCTTTTACTTGTTTCAGTTATTGACTGAGGCCGTGCTGGAGCACTGCCTTTAGTCGAGCAAATCGACCCCAGGACTTATTCTTTGTAAGCTTAGTACTTATTCTATCGGTCTCTTTTGCCGAACCGCTAAGTTACGGGGATGCAAACACACCAGTATCGGTTGTCAAGCGATGTTGGGGGGACAAACACAGACGCACAAATATACACACACACACATATACATATATATATATATATATATATATATATATATATATACATATATACGACGGGATTCTTTCAGTTTCCGTCTACCAAATCCACTCACAAGGCTTTGGTTGGCCCAAGGCTGTAGTAGAAGACTCTTGCCCAAGGTGCCACACAGTGGGACTGAACCCAGAGCCATGTGGTTGGTAAGCATGCTACTTACCACACAGCCACTCCTATGCCTATAATGCAGATAAGTTCTCATTTTTGTTCACTCTTGTTGTTAGGCTACTATATTGTCTTATTGTTGGCAATATTGATGTTGTTGTTGTCATTGTTAATGTTATCATTGTGTGACCCACTTTTAGAAAAATGGATGAGTTTGATTGTTTAATAGCAATATAGTACTGTTTCATTTTCAATCTGAATAAATGACTCAGATTGGAGATATGAAAATTATATGAAACTATATGGGAAGCCAGAAGGCTGCACCAGGCTCTAGTCTTATCTGGCAACGTTTCTACTGCTGGATGCCCTTCCTAACGCCAACCACTCCGTGAGTGTAGTGGGTGCTTTTTATGTGCCACCTGCACTGGTGCCAGGCGAGGCTGGCATCGGCCACGGTCGGATTGGTGCATTTTATGGAAGCCAGTCGAGGCGGCACTGGTATATATATATATATATATATATATGTATGAAAATATATGAAAATATATGAAAATTGTATGAAAATTATATATATATATATATATATATGAAAATATATGAAAATTATATGAAAATATATGAAAATATATGAAAATTATATGAAAATTATATATATATATATATATATATATATATATATGAAAATATATGAAAATTATATGAAAATTATATGAAAATAATAATACTCATACATCAGACATGCTATAATTTTATCCTTTTTCTTTCTCAAGATACATCATGTGAAATTGAAAGAACACCAGCTGAAGGCAAAGAGTATGATAAAGTACGAAGTTCTGATGCATATTGGCAGTCATGGTTAAGTCCTGAAGGAGTTGTCTGGTATCCAGGTCATGTTGACTATCGTAAAAATGGAGAAGTTGATAGTCGCTACGTTGATGAAACAGCTGAGCCCGATGGTTCCCATCCCGACTCTCGTAGGTACTATACAATTGAAAAAGAACCCCAATTTTTGAGTGAATATAAGCAACAGAATGCAGCACAAACTGGTTTGCAGGAATCAGATAAAAGTCAATATGTACCTCCACATTATGGTTATGAAACAGACAGAGAATATTCGAGGGTTGAAAACCAACAAAACACTAATTATGGACAAAATCAGTATTATCCTGTTCTGAATCGAGACCCATCTGGTCAAATACATTATGGTGATTATTTTCTCAATGGGCAACGTGTGCCAAAGCATCCAGACTCTGATCTCGGTCGCTTTGATCATACAGAAAGAGATAAATTTATTCCTAATTACAATGGAGACATACAATACATTCCTGGAGCTCCAAGTAGGTTAAAACAAGGTAACCACTATGAAACGGACCATAATGGTGCTGCTATGGTGGAACAGGAAGAACGTTATCAATTTCCAGATTCACGTTACCCTCATTCTCAGCTGCCAGCTTATGAAACTGAGAACGGTTATCATGGTTCTCACCACCAGGTTCCACCTGGAGAAGGTTATTTGCCATACGGACAAGATTATTACTATGTAAACAGTCATCACTATAACACAAAAGATGGTGAAAGTTCTATACAGGAAACTCCGAATGGTCAGTATCCATCTGAAATTGAAAAACACATAGGTAACCAACCAGGTAATTTCTATGGACATTTCATACATGCTGGAGAAGATGCTCTTCCAGTTCCGAATAAAGAAGTTGATCATCCAACAACGGAAAGAGAACGAGAAATCTTACCAACTGAAGTTACTGGAAACAGAACCGTGAATACTTCTCAGCCGAACAAGAATTTGAAACCATACAGACATGGGGAAGAGGAAAATAGAAGAACTCCAGAAGAGAGAGAAAGGAGTCAGTCATCGAAAAAATCTCCATTGCCAGATGACAAATTTGTCAGGAAAGAAGCACAGACTAATACACCAAGCTATGAACAAGATGGACGTAATGAAAGCTCGTCCACACGACAGCAACTCAAAGTAACGAAAAAACTTGATATTTTTCCACCAACTCAGCAAGTCATAACCTCCCAAGACAAGTATCCAAATTCTAGGCATATAAAAGACAAATTTAGAAACAGGGATAAAAGCAAGGAAACTGCTGCAAAGGAAAGACTAGTAACTGTGCCAACAGTTGATATAAAGTTCAAAATGTTTCAACCTGATGTTAGTAACAAAGAAGAAATACAACACATTCACAATGAAACTCATGACCACAACAGCAGAAATAGTGGGCATAACAGTAGGTTTCAACATAATGAACAGCAGAACCATCATCATCACCGAAATAGCACACAGCATACCAATTACCATCACGGTAGAAGGAGAAAAACATCCAATCGAGGTACAGATAATTCCCACAGTATTAATCAAAGACGTAAAGGGCATCAACCGCATTTTAAAAGGCCTTCTATTCGGCAACATACCCGGCCATCACTGCAAAAGGAGGATAGTACATCTGTTCGACAAGTAACTGATGACAGGACAGCTACTTTTCACCTTGGAAATGGCAATCGCAATTCCAACACTGGTAGTCACATTAACCAACATTATGATCAAAGAAACCAACAACATTTAACAGATGCTAACCATAGACAGTTATCGAACCCAAATCTTTTTGTTCGTACTTATGATAGATATGCTCCTTTTGAAAGCTCGAGTGAATTTAGTGCTTTGAAGGATAGGAAACAAAGTAAGTGTGTCTTTTTCTAATTGTTTTACTTTACATTTTTCTTTTCCCAGTTTTTCATTTTCTCATTTGCTCTTAAATAATCGGAGATGTACCTGCATAGCAAGTGATTTGATCTGAGATCGTGTGCTGGAACAAAAACAATTGCAGCGTGGAAGGTGTTTGTAAGCCATTTAAGAAACACACAAAAGCCGTTTGATTCACTTCAACATGCAGCACGGATTTTTGTCAGTGAACAGGTCGCGGTCTTAAAGCGACGAAAATATTTTGACAAATTAAACTTAAATGTTGAAGTGAATCGAACGGCTTTTGTGTGTTTCTTAAATGGCTTACAAATACCTTCCACGCTGCAATTGTCTTAAATAATCCACAATTACAAAACATTGACAAACACATGTGATGTGCACATACATGCACACAGTCATACTCACTCCCAGTATAGAGACAAACAGACAGACAGATAGATAAGTCAGTAGGTAGGCATTTTTAAGTTTAGTATCCTAATTTCACTGTTTCAGTAATAAATGTGGTGTTATGACTACACTGTTTTGAATGAATGAATAAGTAAAAGTTACTCTAGGATACAAATATGTGAACTCAAGGAGTTTTGGAGACAAAATTCATGGAAAAGAAGTCAGTTTTTCCATAGTTTACCATAATCAGCTTGACCAAAACTGAGGCTATAACCTCTCCAAATTACCCTTCTTTGAATTTAGGCAAATCAAAAAAGTTGATCACTGAGTTTCCTTCACACAATAGGTATTAAGAAGTGATACATTTATTATACTATGCAGTTATCAGAAGAATTTTTGATTTTCAGTAAGTTTGTCAAAACACATAGACACAGCCGTATATAGGCGTAGGAGTGGCTGTGTGGTAAGTAGCTTGCTAACCAACCATATGGTTCCAGGTTCAGTCCCACTGCGTGGCACCTTGAGCAAGTGTCTTCTGCTATAGCCCCGGGCCGACCAATGCCTTGTGAGTGGATTTTGGTCAACAGAAACTGAAAGAAGCCTATCGTATATATGTATATATATATATATGTGTGTATGTGTGTGTGTTTGTGTGTGTGTGTTTGTCCCCCTAGCATTGCTTGACAACCGATGCTGGTGTGTTTACGTCCCCGTCACTTAGCGGTTCGGCAAAAAGAAACCGATAGAATAAGTACTGGGCTTACAAAGAATAAGTCCCGGGGTCGATTTGCTCGACTAAAGGCAGTGCTCCAGCATGGCCGCAGTCAAATGACTGAAACAAGTAAAAGAATAAAAGAATAAAAAGAACAGCCATTTCCCAAAAGTCTTTGTTTACATTTACTGAATGAAATTAGTTTTCTTGTTTTTTTTCTCTGAATTGCAGAACCAGAGAGAAACAAGGTTGGGGGGGGGGCTAAAGTGAGGAGGACGGATGGTAAAATTCTATAAGAGTGAATATATGTGAATTCTAATAGAGTTGGTGAGAGAATTAAGTGTGGAGTGTAAAGGTAGGGCAATGAGTAAAAGAATAACTGCAGGAAAAATATGCACAGGAGGAGGAAGTAAATATGGTGAGAGGAAAGTAATGAATGAACTTTAAGGAGTAATAAGAATTAAAAGAAAAAACAAAATTTTAAAGAAGTCAGGCAAGTGTAATGGAATAACATGGAGGGTGGGGGGAATCAAAGAGTCGAAATAATGAAAATAAAGTAGTGAACAATGTGCATTAACTGCAATGTGTAACAGCATAGCTTATGTAGTATATATAGTACATGTAGTGTATATACAGTCAATATGTTCAATAAATGCACAAACTGTACATAACAATAAGACAGAACAGTAAGCTTGTATGTACAAACAAACACCAGTGTAAAATAATCTTTTAATAGGACAGTAACTTAGTACATTGTGACACACATAGTGTATTCAGTATTGTGTACAGTAGATGCAAAAAAACAACACATGAATATGACCTAGAAGTATATGTAAGGCATGGCTGATAAGAAGTTTGCTTCCCAACCACATTCAGCAAATGCTCGCACAATTTGTCTCCCTAACAGTGTTGTTTTGCCCAAGTACAATGCATCATAATATTTACAATCTTTGCAGTAGGTTAGAAAGTTGTGTGGCAACTGAAAGTACAACCAAAATAACAAGTTAACATTTAGAAGTAACAGACTAGGTATGTTTAGTGATGAGGAAATTACTGACAAAAAGCTACGTAGATTTTTATTCTCTATCACTGCTGCATAGGTGAATAATATATCTATATATATGGGATGTTAATTAAAGATTTCCTCTGACCCACTTCCAGTTATTGCAGGAAGTGAAACTTGTACAGGTATAATCATACATGTCTCTACATGTCACATTGTGAATTGCAGCTTTCCACTAGTATTCGTTTGTCTGAAGTGGACTGAGGTGTTATAATGGAAGCAGCTGAATGCAGATCAGTGAGACTTTCAATGAGATGATAGAAGTTTTTGGTGATGATGCACCATCATACGACATAGTCAAGCACTGGCATTATCAGTCCGAATGTGGTTGGACATAGGTGGAAACTGCTCCTATTCCTGGACGACCACATTCTGCCAGTGATGATGACACCATCCATAAAATGGAAGTTGCCATTTTGGAGGACTGCTGCATAACTATTCAGCAACTAGTCCAAGAAGTGAAGATAAGTGTAGGGTCCATGGAAAAAAATCGTTCACAATCATTTGCACATGTGGAAGTTGTCTGCACAATAGATTCCCTAGATGCTCACACCTTTTCAGAAGCAAGAATGAGTCAATTGCTCCCAGGCTCTTTTGACACTATGCCAAGAAAGTGAGGACTTTTTTGCCAGACTTATCACACAGGATGAAACATGGGTCCATCACTATGATCCTGAGACTAAAGTCCAGTTGAAGCAATGGAAGCATGATAACTCACCACCTCCAAAGAAGGCTTGTGTCCAACCTTCAGCAGGGCAGGTGATGCTCGCAGTCTTTTGGGGCCAGCGTGGAGTAGTGATGATGGATTTGCTGGTAAAGGGTACCACAATTAACAGGGCATATGTTTCTCTGCTGCAGAAATTGCAGGACACCATCGAAGCAGAGAGAGATGGCATGTTGACCAAAGGAGCCCATCTCCTCCAATACAACACTCCAGTTCACAATGCGCATGTTGCCCAGATGAAAGGACACTCCTGCAGCTATGAAATCCTTCCTCATCCCCCTTACTCTCCCAACTTTGTATCATCTGACTTCCACCTCTTTCCAACCATGGAGCCTTTTTTGAAGGGGGAAGCACTTTATGGATGATGATGAACTTATTTCTAGCTCCATCCACAACCTACCAACTTCTACAGATGAGGTCTTCACAGCTGCATAAAGCGATGGGAGAAGTGTGTCATCATTGGTGGTGGCTATGTATAGAAGGACTAATAATTATGCCAAGTTTTGTTTATTCCAGTCCTTAGGAAGTGAGTCAGGAGAAATCTTTAATGAACACCCCTTGTACATGAAAATTATACATCATGTACAATTTTTCTTTAATTTTCAAACTAAAACGAATAAGAAGGGTTGATATTTATTTCCAACCTCTGAAGCTCTAAATTTATAGGAAACAAATACTTCTCTAGAAGGAATAAACCTTATTTTAAGTAAGAGTATAAATGATTATCTCATCACAACTTCAACAAGTACAGTGAGATCTTTGCTTTGCTGAAGTGGATATATAAGATAGAAACATGTATGGAAATGCATCCCTGTAAAATCTGGAAATAGTATTAAGCATGAATTTTATTTTCCCTCAATGCATAATTATGTTTCATGCTTCTTGTAACACAGTACAATACAAATTACAGCATCATTAAAAGTAGACAACAGAAATTCCTCTTCTTATCAATAAAATAGATATATTTGCAGGTTGAGTCTCCAGGAAAATTTGCCAATTGAAATGATAGATGCCTCTTAATTTGTTCTTCCAATTCTTTTTATTCCTTTTATGATATATTTTATGATAATATAGCAGAGATTCTTGAAATTTTCTTTTGCAAAAGCCCGTCGCAAGCAACACAATCCTCATAGGAGCTTTGATAATCACCATGAACATAACTCTAGAAGAAAGCAGACTCATAACCGGGAGCAGGGCAAGTCAGTACCTGGTATTGCTCAACGGAATACTTGTCCTTCTGTGTCTCAGTGCCGCTGCTGCCGATGGAGTACTCAGTAAGTAGCCAAAATGGCTTTCCATAGTATTTCTTCAGAAAATATTTATTAAGCAGGCTCTTCATTTTGGATTTGTTCATTTAGCTATTGCCAAAAGTTCTATCTAAATTCTGATACTGTCTTTGTTTTTGGTGTTAAAGCTCGTTAATCTGTCATGACACTTACTTCTGTTATGCTTGTTAATTACTGTGAGATCAAGTGTAAGAAAATGTGTGGCATTGTTGTTATGTCTGTCTTGAATACTGTATTTATCCAATAGGTGTAGGAGTGGCTGTGTGGTAAGTAGCTTGCTTACCAACCACATGGTTCCGGGTTCATTCCCACCTCGTGGCACTTTGGGTAAGTGTCTTCTACTATAGCCTCGGGCCGACCAAAGCCTTGTGAGTGGATTTGGTAGACGGAAACTGAAAGAAGCCCATCGTATATATGTATATATATATGTGTGTATATGTTTGTGTGTCTGTGTTTGTCCCCCCAACATCACTTGACAACCGATGCTGGTGTGTTTACGTCCCCGTAACTTAGCGGTTCGGCAAAAGAGACCGATAGAATAAGTACTAGGCTTACAAAGAATGAGTCCTGGGGTCGATTTGCTCGACTAAAAGGTGGTGCTCCAGCATGGCCGCAGTCAAAATGACTGAAACAAGTAAAAGTAAAAGTAAAAGTAAATCCTTAGCCACCAATAAGACAACTGTACTCCTATCACTTACATGGTCACTAGGAGACTGGTGTTTTCCTCCATCACATTCCATTCTGTGATTCAGCTACACCATCATCCATGACTGCCACTTTCTGAAATCAGGCTCCATGGCTATTCTTTTCTTTCCTCAGCCTTCACTCTTTCTTGCTGTGACAAACGAGCAAATAGCTGTTGTAGGTGACTTTCACATTCTGTTTCAGAGGAACCGGCAATGAGGAAATCATTGATGTAGGCATTCATAAAAATGGAGATCATGGATTACTTCATCTATCATGTGTTGGAAAGAGCTCACAGCGTTATGTAATCCAAATGGCATTGTGAAATATCCAAACACTCAAAAAGGAGTGGTTACAGCAGTTTTTGGGGGTGTTGGCAGGGTGGATGGGGTATTTGTGACAAAGAAAACTTGGCTGACTGTGGAAACAAAACAGTCAGTGCCACGTACACTGAGTTGCATCTCATTGTTGATCAGTTGCCTGTTCTTCAGATCTACCAGCAAGGAAAAAGGGGAGAGGAAATCTTCCCTAAGGATAGGGTACAGCAGATCAGCAACTAGAAAAACCCCACTGGAAGCGCGATTGTATATTCAAGGTGAGAGAAATTTCGCCATACATGATAATAGGTAAATAGCTGACTGCTTGCAAGGTAGTGGCTGAAGGACATGCTTTTCTGGATGTATATTTGGCTGGCCAGATACTACAGGTGGCTCCTGAGTCAACCAGGAGGCTCCTCTGGGAAATGTCATCTTTGATAAAAATTGCACGACTTGGTGGGGGTGATATCAGAAGCAGTAGCCATGCTTACTGCTCTGTTTGGGCATGTCCCTGGGTACTATATGAGCAAGGTGGAATGCAATTCCTTGTCTTGGAGCTGAAATTGGTATGGTACCAACATATTGATCCCTGATTGTTAATGTAACGATGTCTAGATAGAGATCTTGGAGTGGAATCAGCATCTAGCATGTGGGGTTGTATTCCTTTCCAAACGGAGGTTGTAAACCTCTGCTACCAGGTCTTTGATTGTTTTTTCCATGGTGCATTGAAAATCCTGGAACTGAGATGCTATGGCCTCTACAGTAATAAAAGGGGGAGGAGTAGGAGAAGGTAATGTCAGGGTGATTATCTTCATTACTTTATTGGCTGATGTCGCCAGTTGTTCAACAGTACTGATGCTGCACATGGGACGTTAGCAGGCAGGTGAGGTAAAAATAGTTGCTTGAGAAATATATTGTGTACACTGTGCAAGTTATGAACACACTAGAATTACAAAAAGCTTAAAAGAGAAAGTAGTTATTGGGAAGGAGCAGTAAACACTGAGGACAAACAGGAAAGAGATTTTTTCAAATGTTCAGGAGGTTCCCTAGAGATAGGAGATAACTTCTGCAACCCAGGCCACCTAATAAGCAGTGGAAGGGAAGGATCTTTTTGGTTTGAACGGCAGTTTTTAACATAATTTCTAGGTAACTAAAAAATTGTTAACTTCATATACTGGTAGAATGTGTTTATAAAACATCTTTTTCTCTTGGCTTTATTGAGAAAATTCTATAGTTTGTAAGATATTTGTTGTTTTTTTTTTCTTCAATTTCTGCAATTTCAACAAATCAATGACGTCCATTGCGGTAAAAAACATTCTGTGCCGTATGAATATGTCCCTCGTTTAAGAAACAGATTGGGTTTATTTACATTTGTGAAGAAAAAAAGATACCCTTCCCCCCACCCCTAACCCTAACCCTAACTAACCCTATCCCTAAAACAGATTGAAATGCAGTAGATCAATTCTAGGGTCATAATTATGGGTGACAATTTCATATGACACCGCTAGAAAAAACTGCCGTTCAAACCGAAAAGATCCGAAGGGAACTGTTGAAAGTATATTTGCTAGAATAAAAATAGGATGGTGATGGTTCAGAGAATAATTAACTTTGGTCTCTCAGAGAGAAAAGTAAATTATATGAGGCAGGCTAGTGTATGAAAAACAATGGGCTCCTGAATGTAGACATGCAAAGACTGCTGGAGCAAACTAGCAACCTCAGTTCACATGAACAACAAAGTGTAAATGTACTGAGAAAAAAATTAGGCATAAGAGGAGACTGCACTGGTTTGGTCACGTAATGTGAATGGATGACGTCAGTGCTTAAAGTGGATGGCAATTATGAAAGGGTGAGATTCATGAAGACATGAAATGAAGTAGTGAAGGTTGATTTCAAGTGGTTTAGCCTCACAGAGGAGATGACAAAAGACTGAGATGATTGACAATTCACTTTGTTCCAGAAGACAAAAGTGAGGTTCTGAAAACAAGATTATACCTATACACCAGTGCTTTTCAAACTTTTTGCTGGAGCGGAACCCCAAGGAAAATTCCACTGGCTCGAGGAACCACTGTGCGATAATTTAATAGTCTTATGCACACATATCTGCACAGGAAAATTAAAAATTACTGCCGATTTTAGCAGTTTTGTAACTTCTTTCGGAACCCCTAGACTGTACTGGCGGAACCCTGTTTGAAAACCACTGCTATACACGCTGGGCCCTGTCCCTGTACCCAATCTTCCCCATCACCTATCCCTCCTATTGTTTTTCTATGTTCACTATTCAGCAGATGAATAGGTAAAGACCCCCTTCGGTCATGAATGACCATGGGATTGCACCTAGAAAGTTACCCTCCTAGACACAAGTCCAGGCAAGGTTGTTTATGGAAGACCAGCAGTCGCCCATGCATACCAGCCTCCCCTCTCCACGCCACTAGTGTTATTCAAGGGAAAGACAAAGGTCGATACAGCTTGGCACCAGTGACGTCGCAACTCATTTCTACAGCTGAGTGAACTGGAGCAACGTGAAATAAAGTGCTTTGCTCAAGAACACAAAACGCAGCCCGGTCCGGGATTCGAGCTCACAACCTCACGATCGTAAGCTCGACGCTCTAACCACTGAGCCATGCACCTTCACACTATGAAGATGAAGCAGATGAATACAGAAGTGGTAATTATTTTTTCTCCCTTTTGCACTATCAGCTACCTCCTTCTTCCCCATGGGGTCACTTCCTATTAACCTCCATCCCTCATTCTCAATATCATCCTTCCCCACCTCTCCACACTATTTTTCATTGATCCTCACTCTCACTTACCCCTTTCTGTGCTTTTAGATATCTCTCCCTCTCCTCTGAACTACATCTTAGGTCTGCCATACCTTCTTTAACACCCCTCATATCTGCTATAACTATCAACACTCTGGCACTGTACACCTCTACCTTCCCCACTCTCACACCCTACACATCACCTACTTAGGTTCTCATCTATCTACAACTTTAATGTTTCAAAAAAAGGATGGGCGAATGTAGCAAGGATGGCATGTATGAATGACAAAGCCACCTTGAGCATAATCCTATGAACCCGGAAAAATTTAAAACAGAGAGTTACTTACTTGCAAATAAATGTGTTAACATGTGACATTATCGAGGTTACCGTGGTCTTCCCCACCCCCATAGTCTTTTCTTTGCACGGATAAACCTTATCTGCTTCCCCCTATACACTTCACATCATGACATTTCTGTGATACACAATCCCTATTGATCGTTTTTTTTCTCTCTTTTTACAATCCCTTTTGATCAAAAACCTACCCCCTTTTTATTTTTTATTCTTATTTTTATTTATACCCTTCCCCCCACCCCTAACCCTAAAACAGATTGAAATGCAATAGATCGATACTAGGGTCATAATTATGGGTGGCAATTTCATATGACACCGCTAGAAAAGACTGCCGTTCAAACCGAAAAGATCCCTAATATTTTCTATCAACCACACATCAACACTTGTTCACTCACCACCATCTAACCATCTGCCACTTTCCTCTCACACTCTTATAAAATTATCCACCCTCTCCTTTCTCCTTGATCCACTGTCCACATTCTTATCTCATCACCACCATCTTTACCTTCTTTCCACCTACTGTAATCCACCCTTACATAATTGAAGGTAGTCATGTACCTCCTCCATAGCAAGACACCTGCGCTTGCTTCTCAGTCATTCTTTAGTTTTTCAATACTTGGCATAAAGCCACCTCTCCCTCTCTTAAATACATTCCCAGTCAGTTGAAGAGGCTTTTTGCCTTTCTTTCTTTCTCTTGCATGTTATTAGGCAACCTTACTAGTACCAGTATCATGTAAAAGATACCCAACATACACTGTAAAGGGGGTTGCATTAGGAAGGGCAACAAGCTGTAGGAACCAAGCCCAAACAGATTGGAGCATGGTATAGCTCTCCGGCTTACCAGTTCCTCTCAAACAACTTAACCCATGTCAGCATGGAGAACAGACACTAAATGACAATGATGGTGAGTGATGATGATGATATATATATATATGTATATATTAGAAGGTTTGGAGATGATGTACAGGTATTATATAGTAGAAAAAATAAGGTACACACACACACACACACATACGTACTCTCTCTCACTTTCTCCCCATTCCTCACCCTTTTGTACTAACTTATATCTCTCTCCACCCCTAAAAAGAGACAAAATTTCTGAAAAAGTTCAATCTGACGACTCCACTAGAGTGGATGCAAGCGCTAGTATATGATATATATGATTTATAAAAACATATGACATATTAATAAATATCTGTAAATATAAAAATCATCCAGATTTCTAAGTACCTTATTTCTTCTAATATATATATATATATATATATATATATATATATATATATATATATATAACATACTGGGAGAAAGGAAAGAAATGAAACGAAACAACGCGAGGGCGCTCTGTCATACAATAATGTAATAAATAAAATATATGCATACATACATACATATATGTACGTACCTACATCTACATGTATATATACATGCATATATAAATATATATATGTGAGTACAGGACACCACAAATAGACGTAGAACTCAACGAGAAACGAAAACATAAAAACAAGGGAACGGACTTTTTTTAACAACGAAAAAACAGAACACAGGACAAACAACACAAGGAACATTCCCCTTCATCAGCTGTCCCCGGTTCGACTCCATGCGTGTTTCGAAGGTCAGAACACGCTCGTCGGACCGGTCCTTCCTGCGAGGGAATTAAATAAAATTCCCTTGCAGAGGGGTAAAAACAAGGAAAGAAAAAAATGTGATATATATATATAGGCGTGCATATGCACACACACACACACAGAGTAAAATGCAAACACAAAAAACAAAATCTAATGATGAAAGTGCAAGAGATGTTCACAGTCAGTGTTTGACACTCAAAACAGGAATGGAAAGAATGATGGGTGTTTTGTTTCTGGCAGTTTCCTTTTTTGGATACAAAAGGAAAGTTCAGAAGAAAATGGGAAGGGGAAGAAGAGAAGGAAAAAAAGCATGAAGGATTCAGTTTACTTGTTTGACCTCTGACTAACAGGAAGTAGAGAGCATGATTGTTATTTTAATGCAAAAGATTGATATTGGAGAACATTAAGCTGTGGGTGTGTGTGCATTTGTGTGTGTGTATGTGTGAGTGTGAATGCGCTTGTGTACATGTATGTGTATGCTAGTGTGTGTGTGTGTGTGTTTATGTGTATGTGTATGGGTGTGTGACTATGGTATTAGTTGGATGTTTAAGTGGATGTTGTTTGAGAAAAATCTGTTTTAAGGAGATTGTGTGCATACGGTAGGAGTGGTCAGTGGAACTGAGCACTGTGTGTGTAAGCATATGAGAGTGTCAGGCTTGTATAGTAGGGTGTGTGTGTGTGTATGTGTGTGTGTGTGTGTGTGTGTGTGCATGCATGCGCGTCCATCCATGTGCATTTGCCATCAGCAGCAGATCATAAGGTTGCCAATCCATCAAGGTTGCTCAGCTCTGATGTAAGACTTTTCTAAAATCACCAAACCAAAGAAGCATAAAGAAACCAAACATTGACTCAAACAGCTAGCAGTGTGCATCAAATATGAAAAAAATGCCAAACAAATAATCTGTGTTAAACACATTCTGAAAATGTAGAATGTGACACAGCTGCATATTTCTCTTTTGAAAATCAGGAAAATTGCGAAAACAGTTGAGCAATTGTAAATAAATTTCTGTAAATTTCTGTGTGGTAAGTAGCTTGCTTAAGAACCACATGGTTCTGGGTTCAGTCCCATTGCGTGGCACCTTGGGCAAGTGTCTTCTACTATAGCTTCGGGCCGACCAAAGCCTTGTGAGTGGATTTGGTAGATGGAAACTGAAAGAAGCCCGTTATATATATGTGTGTGTGTGTGCATACATTTGTGTGTCTGTGTTTGTCCCCCCAACATCACTTGACAACTGATGCTGGTGTGTTTACATCCCCGTAACTTAATGGTTCGGCAAAAGAGACCGATAGAATAAATCCTAGGTCGATTTGCTCGACTAAGGGTGGTGCTCCAGTATGGCCACTGTCAAATGAGTGAAACAAGTTAAAAGAAAAAATACATCATCGTGTGACACATTTGGACACACCATCAGTGATGTTTCCTGGAGTCAGCAGATATTTTAGGTCTTTTGACCATTTAGACATCCTCAACCAGATGACCTACCAAGGTTGATCAAGTTCTAATTCATGTCTAGTTAGCAGTGTCCCTTTCAGGGTTCATATCCCCTGATCCAAAGCCACTTTGAGGCAACCTCTGTAGTTTCCACAGCCAACCTGATGGCCTTCTGCCTACTTAGAGGGAGTAACCTGCAAGCCTCTGCATTCGTCCTCAATGGGATCACACCTTGCCTGTCACATATGGCTTTGGCACAGCTCCACCAGCTCAGCATATTTCCTTCTCTCGTTTGCTTCCTTGATGCAGACATCCCAGGGAACGGAGAGTTTTAACAGAATCACCTGCTTGGATATTTCTGAGATCAGCATTATACCTGAACTTTGTGATATTGAAATGATAGCTTTGGGGAATTTCTGCTTCTTTCAGTTCAACTTTCAGCTCCGTCTTCTGCTGTTGCATGAAGGCAAAAAACGTGTAGACCTAACAGATGGCACATTCTTCACACCAGCCCTGACAAAGGCAATAAACTTCTTTGTAAGGTAGAATTGCTTGCAAGGGCTGATCTCACATCAGATGATGTCTGCTAAGAACTTCAAAACCTGATCATGCTTCCAGCAATAGCATCCCTCTCTCAGAGCTTTTGAACGGCTACTACGGATGTGCTCCAGAGTTCCTTTCCTCAGGCACCAAGGGCAAACTAATGATTGCAACTTTCTTCAGCAAAACAACTTGGATGGGCATGGTAGGATATCATAAACTGCCGGAATTTGGACTTTTATCTAGTGAGACTCCACTCTATAAAGGTTAGACTATGAGACTTTGTGTACCACCACTTGGTTTTATCTGACCCAGGCTCCCTGGCACCTCGTTCCAACATGCTTGCTAGGTCACTCCTCCTCAGTCGAAGCTCACACCTCATCCTGGATCCATAGCCTACTGTCCTTTCCTTGCACCATGTCATTATGAGGTATTGTGGTGCTATGCAGGTCAACCCTTCTATGAGGTACATAAAGCCCCAAGAGTACTCTGTATCTTAGCACTCCACTTTCATCTTGTTTTGGCCTCAATATCAGCCTGGGAGACTTTAGCATTGCAAGAGTCATGGTACTACAACACCTTCCCAGAATGGGTTGCTGATGTGAAACTTTAGCTCATTATTCATTCCATATAGGGTGATATTGCTCAAGCACCAAATGAGTCCCAGCCATTTCCATAGAGACCCACTGACTCATCTCTCAAAACACTCCACTATGGATATTAGGACCTCATAAATGAAGAGCAGCTAAAGAATCCACAGAAGGATGCCATGTTGGTAAATCTAAGTCTTATACTTGCCAGGAAGATTTTACTAACCGGCTTCAAATTCTTTGTTGGTTTCATAGGTGGATGATGTGCCTTTCGGGCTGCTACAAAACACCTTTCTCAGGCTTTCACTGATTCTTCATGGATGCATGGTATCTGTATGCAACCAACTAAGAAGCCAAAAATAATTCTAACTCTACCTTCTTTTCTTCAGCAAATGATATCTGACCTTAGCTGGCTCAAAACTTAAGTGAGCCCAAGGTATCAATCCTTCAAGGTTGTTTAGGATTCTCATGCTTCTCAACACTGATGTCATTGCCACAGTTAGGTCATCCATAAAGACCCTGATAGGGGGCTGTCAAACACCAAGCATGGTGAGGAGTCTTCTGCACTGCACTTCCACCAATTTTACCAACATGATCATTGCAAAAGCAAAAAGGATCACTGAAATGGTACCTGCAATGATAATGCCTTTCTTGAGCCTGTGCTACTCTGATGCTGAGACTCAGACAGAAGCTGTAGTAATAGTCCAGAGTGAGACCTCTGAACCTGTTTGGGATATGGTGTCTGTCGAGAAACCATAACCCGCTTCAAGGATTTGGACCCATGAGAGTTCACAAGATCCAACCATAGCACTGCTTGGTCTCCTCTGTTCTCCTCTGGTTTCTCTTATCTACTGGATGATCATACTTAAGTGCTCCAGACACTCTCATACTGTTGCAATATATCTTTTCTGAACTGAGGTATCAATGTAGTGATTCCTCAGAAGATAGTTTCTCAAGTGACTAGCAACAATATTGTAGAATATCTTCCCCTCAACACTGAACAACAAAATTATTCCTGACTGACTGATAAACCATTGCTCTTTCTATGGAATCCAGACACTTCTGCATACCTCCACAGTTGAGTCAACCTTGCCTCTTTTCCAGATCACTCTCAGGACCTTCCAGAACCTGTGAAGTACCTTTGGGAATTACTTACCTTGTAAGATACTCCACTCAGCCCTGAAAGCATGTTCTTTTGGACCACATTGCAACTGAACTCCTTCCTATCAAATTCCATGGTTGGTGCATATGGGTTAATCAAGGGCCTGCAGTGTCTTAGGTCTTGGTCCCTGGAATCAGAACTGAAGGTGGCTCTGAGGTGAATGCTGAACTAACCTTTGGACCAGGTGAATTGACTACTATGTTTCTTCTCTAGCAGTTATTTTGTAAACTTACATGTGTTAGCTAGAATGGTAATTCACTTCTTGACTTTCTCCTTCTGCTGTCTCCTATGACCCTTTAGCCCTCCTCAGTGTTACAAGCTTCCTGCACAATATACTCTACATGTTCACTAGAGCTCTCCCTTACCCCTTCATCACCTCTTTGAACTGTCATCTCAAGGTCTTAAGCTCCTTCATGAGTTGGTAAATTTTGTTAGCTCTGTTACTCATGATATAGGGAGACTTCATATTTTTTATTCTCTTCCAGTCCAAGCCTCTAAGCTGCTAGACTGGTTATAGTAGTCATTGTCTGAAGTCAATGATCGGCATCTCCCTTGGTTATCGCTTCCAAGATGCGATTAACATCCATATAAAACTGGTACCACACCTTGTTAGCTTCAGGCCATTTTACCTGAAAATGCTCTGTTACTCTCTTTGGATTAGGGGCATGTGACACCTGAAGGTTCTGGGAAATATCAGTTGACAGTGACCCTGGGTCGCTGTGGTACAGGCATCATCTCTAAACATTTGATTTGGCCTGGTGGATCTTCAGGCATCACAGGTTCTTGCAAATCTTTCCACAAATGCTTTCTGAATTCATTCTTCTATACACACTCACACACACACATATGAGGCACTGGGATATGTAATACACTGCCTAAATATCAATCTTGAAAAAATTTGGTTTCTCAAAACCTGAAAGGAGAAAGTTGATTCAAAGACTACTAATCCAAGCCATCATTGGATCGGTAAAACTTTCCAGAAGTTTATCATTTAAGTATATATGAACATGTCTAGATATGCAGGTATATGCATGAGAAGACATAAATAAAACAAACCATACAAATCTACACATATACATACATATGATACATACAAAAATATCCTGTTGTTGATGTTGAAATTCCAGTGAAGGAGCCTTGGATCTAGGTTAGAAACCAGCTCTTTCTCTTTTGGCAAGAAATTTTGAAATAAAACTGAATAATGACATACATACATTTAAAACAGTTTGCTTTGGATCCATATGACTTGGAATTTCACAAGCTTCTATAAAAAAACTTGGCTCATTCAGGTTCAGATTACCAAATGAAGAAACACAGTAATTCCAAGGTAGCTACTGGAATACGGGCTGCTATTGATCAAGGCAGGATATATGGAGTTGTTAGAAGTGAGATAGGCACTTCAGAAACACATATGCATTAGAGAATTTCTTGGACTGCGTGGTGTCTTGATGTCTAGAGGACTTTTGCTCAACAACTGCAGCAAGTATATGAGGATTGTAAAGCCAACTACCTGGCATTGGCCAATGAAAGGTACACTTTCCTACAGCATCACAACGCTCCAGCACACATTACCAATGTAATCAAGCATAAACTTGAGGAACTTGCTGTCTCACCCTACCTACATTTCAGCCCTTGCAGCATCAGAACTACCAGCTTTTCCAAGCCATATCTCATTTCCTGCACAGTTGGAGGTTCAACAATGTGGATGAGGTTGGAACTGGATGCAGGAAGATTCTTCATCTGAACCAATCGAATGGTTGTAAGTTTGGAATTGAGGGTCTGGCATAATGATGGCAATGGACAATAAAATATGATAGTTATATTTTGATGAATAAATACTTTTTGAATGTAATTTGTTTGAACTATTAATTTAAAGTTTGAAGTAGGAGAACTTTGCTTCAACCCTGTATCTATATACACACATACACACACATGTACGCACGCATACATACATACATACATACATACATACAGACAGACATACATACATACATACATACATACATACATACATACATATATATATGTATATATATATATATATATATATATTTATAAATAAGGATAATTTTGATATTTAAATATCGATATTATCAAGTGGCCAGCATGGGAAAAAATACCATACAAAGGTAATAATTTTTTACAACTAAAAATAAGGGTGTCTGAGAGACACCACCATGCTGAAATAGCAGTCAAATCCCTGACTCTATGAACCACCTTAAATGTTCCTATCGCACCTTGAGATAAGACAGAGGGACAAAATAGACTAGCAAAAAGATATTACTGGATAATTCAAGATCCAGGATTTCTAGCTTTGCTTCAAATAAGCTCTGGCTTCATCAGTTGAATATACCAGATGGGCACATAAATAGTTATATATATATATATATATATATATATATATATATATATATATATATGTATATATGTATATATGTATGTATATATATATGCTGAATGGTGGTATAGTATGGGCAGATTTTTGAAATCCATTGACTCTTTATACATTTATACAATTATACAATTATGCTTTTTCAAGAAGATATGATAAACCTATTATAATGGGTAATACTCCATGTAGTTTTTATATTGTGATGTAATCTTTGGACAAAGAATGTTTGCGGTTGAAGAGAGCTTTAAACCATTTTTTATATCAATAATACACTGATGTAATAACGGATTGTTTATGAAGCTTGAAACATGTGTACCACAATATCCTTTGTGTTCTGTTTTTAATTTATATTTGATATATTCTTTCACCTCTGCCACTATCTGGCATATACAGGTGCTTACACTTATCAAGTATTCACTCTAAATTTACAGTACCTATATATATATATGTATAAATATATATATATATATATGTGTGTGTGTGTGTGTGTGTGTGTGTGTGTAACATATTTAATGTATATACATCATTGACAAGCAAGTTACTGCAGTTTTTTGTTTGTTATAAATGCCTAATATGTGCTGTGCTTAAAAACACTATATATTTCAGGAAAGAGACAAAAAAACATTGCCCTGACAGCAGCTTAGTGAATACATTATACACTGTATACCACACCAGAGGTGACAGATCTCATCTAGATGAGTGGCTGACTATGAGTACATGTCATCGAAAAATCCCAAGAAGATTGAAATGCATCTACATCATTTTCGATAGCTGTCATTACTGGGATGATATTCTATCTCACATTGTGTTTTTAAGTACAGCATATCTGTATCAGATTTCATCACACCCAAAAACTGCAGTATCTTGCCTGTTAATGGTGTATATATATTAACCCTTTCATTACCAACCCACTGAAACCGGCTCTGGCTCTGAGTACAAATATCTTGTTTTCATAAGTTTTGAATTAAAATCTTCCACCAAACTTTAATCGCAATTTATGTTCTTTACACTAGCTGAATGATAACTAAATTATTTTACTAAATTCTTTGTTATATTTAAAATAATTGAAAGAAACACAGAGCATCTCAAAATAAATACAGTAAAGAAAGGGTTAAGTATGGCACATGTATTGCTTAATAGACTGTGGCAGTAGTTGAGGTGTCAGAATGAGGTCATTTTCAGAGGCATATGTCATCCCTGGGTGTATGGATTTTCTTATGATGTTTATTTATATTAGCATTATTGATGTACTTTTATTTGGTGAAAGATGATGAGTAAGAAATGTCTAGAAGGACATCTTGTGAAACCATTTGGTTCTTGTGGAAGGACATCTTGTGAAACCATTTGTTTCTTGTGGAAGAACATCTTGTGAAACCATTTGGTTCTTGTGGAAGGACATCTTGTGAAACCATTTGGTTCTTGTGGTAGGACATCTTGTGAAACCATTTGGTTCTTGTGGAAAGACATCTTGTGAAACCATTTGGTTCTTGTGGAAGGACATCTTGTGAAACCATTTGGTTCTTGTGGAAAGACATCTTGTGAAACTATTTGGTTCTTGTGGAAGGACATCTTGTAAAACTATTTGGTTCTTGTGGAAGGACATCTTGTGAAGCCATTTGGTTCTTGTGGAAGGACATCTTGTGAAACCATTTGGTTCTTGTGGAAGGACATCTTGTGACACTGTTTGGCTCCACAAGACACTATCCTACTTTGTCCACTGTGCTAGTACACATGATAAACCTGACAAATCTGGATGTCTCCCCCACCTCTCTCTCTCTCTCTTTGCTCAATTTCCAACTCGGGATTATGGAGTAGGTTTCCATTTACACCAACTTCAATAAGAAAGCGACAACTGGGAATCCGTTTGTACACTACAAGCTGGCCCTTTACACCAGAGTCAAAGCCTACTATGTACAAAATGCAATCTTAGATAGAAAAGCCAAGGAATGAAACATGCAATTGTAGAATCAAGGAGGCTATCTAATTAATAAGTTTTTATCTTCATCAAAAAATGAGAAATACATAAGACAGACCGGTTACTAGATCAACACCAGTTTGCATATGTCACTACTCTTTACCATATGCAAACATAACAGCTCTATATCGTTTCCTATTTTGCCACATATCCTGAGGAAGTGGTACTAACCCTGAAATATTGAAGAAATATGAAGTAAAACTGTTGTTCTTTTTTCTTATGTATTTCATTCATTTTGCATCGTTTCTACCTTTTAACAAGGAAATATTGTCTTGGAATTAAACATTTTTGATATTCATCACATAAATTAGTGATGGAACATTCCTATCAAACTTACACCACATACAAATACAATATATGGACATTTTTTTTCAAAATCAGCATCGATGAGAACTTTCTTGGGAAATTTCTTGCAAATCTACAATTGAGGTTACAGTAGAAGACATGAAGAAAGGCTGAAGACGCTCGACCTTTATTCTCTCGAAAAATGACGCCGCCGTGGTGATCTCATTCTCGCTCACAACATCATAAGTGGAAAGTGTAACCTCTCGAAAGAGCTGTTCTTCACTCCTGCACCAGAGCGTAGGCTGCGGGGTCACTCCAAAAAGCTCTATCTGCGACGATTTCATCTCAGTCGAAGGAGAGGGGCTTTCTCCGTCCGGGTTGCAGATCCGTGGAATAAGCTGCCGGACGAGATAGTGAAGATGCCGACAACCGCTTGGTTCAAAGTCTCTCTTGACCAGAAATGGCCTGAACTCTTTGCATGAACACCCTCCTTGTACATAACTCCATGTCCCCCTACATGGCCTTGCTTTTTGCTTTTTGAGCCAAAAAATTAGCTTAACTTAACTTAACGTAACTTAACTTACCCAAAATGCCACACAGTGGGACTGAAGCCATGTGGTTGGTAAGCAAGCTACTTACCACAGAGCCACTCCTATGCCTGAGAATTTCCATGATGGAATAAAAGCATGTGTCTGCATAGGTGGTAAATCTTCCAGAGTCACTCATTATTTCCACATCTGTCCAAAAGAGAACAAGTCCCTAGTAGTGAAATGGGATATTTGGACACAGCTGATCGGACAGGTCAGCCTGTTTCGGCAACAGTACATTTTAATACTGAAGCAAACATACACACGGATACATGCACACATGCACAGAAGTATATACATCCAAACAGAATGAGTGAGAGAGAGGGAAAGAGAGTGATATAGCAATTTATTAATTGAGCTTAATTGACATACACACTTTCTCTCATCTCATACACATCGAGAAATTTGCTCATACACATACATAAACAGAGAGGGAGAGAGAATGAGAGAAATAGTGAAATGTCTAATGATAGATAAATCAACATCAAATCACTGACACCAAAGCAGTTGTGGCCAAAACGTTTCATGGCCCAGTAGCAGAATTCAAAATTTACATCCTTGCTGCTCATGTTTAAGAGAACAATCAAGCGATGATGGCATTGCTCAAAATTATGTTCACCTGTCTTGTATGCAAGTATGTATGTGTTCATATATATGTATAATCGTCATCATCATCATCGTTTAACGTCCATTTTCCATGCTAGCATGGGTTGGACAGTTTGACCGGGGATCTGGGAAGCCAGGAGGCTGCACCAGGCTCCAGTCTGATCTGGCAATGTTTCTACAGCTGGATGCCCTTCCTAATGCCAACCACACCATGAGTGTAGTGGGTGCTTTTCATGTGCCAGACTAGGCTGGCAACAGCCATGATCGGATTGGTGCTTTTTACGTGCCACCAGCACGTATGTATGTATGTATGTATGTATGTATGAAATGTATGTATGTATGTATGTATGTATGTTTGTATGAAATGTATGTATGTATGTGTATGTATGTATGTATGTATGTATGTATGTATGTATGAAATGTATGTATGTATGTGTATGTATGTATGTATGAAATGTATGTATGTATGTATCTATGTATATATGTATGTATGAATGTATGTATGTATGTATGTATGCATGTATGTATGTATGCATATATGTATGTATGTATGTTTGTATGTATGTATGTATGTATATATGTATGTATGTTATGTATGTATGTCTGTCTGTATGTCTGTCTGTATGTCTGTATGTTATGTATGTATGTCTGTCTGTATGTCTGTCTGTATGTATGTATGTATGTCTGTATGTATGTATGTATGTATGTCTGTATGTTATGTATGTATGTCTGTCTGTATGTATGTATGTATGTATGTATGTATGTATGTATGTATGTATGCATGTATGTATGTATATGTATATATGTATGAAATGTATGTATGTATGTATGTATGTTATGTATGTCTGTCTGTCTGTCTGTCTGTATGTATGTATGTATGTATGTATGTATGTATGTATGTATGTATGTATGTATGTATGTATGTGTATGTATGTATGAAATGTATGTATGTATGTATGAAATGTATGTATGTATGTATGAAATGTATGTATGTATGTATGTATGTATGTATGTATGTGTATGTATGTATGTATGAAATGTATGTATGTATGTATGAAATGTATGTATGTATGTATGTATGAAATGTATGTATGTATGTATGTATGTATGTGTGAATGTATGTATGTATGTATGTATGAAATGCATGTATGTATGAAATGTATGTATGTATGTATGTATGAATGAATGAATGAATGAATGAAATGTATGTATGTTATGTATGTATGCACATACATATCAGTTCAAGTTATAGAAAAAGATAGCTGATAAATGTACAATGAAAATCCCTGTAGAATTATTCTTGTCATTTTATTTTGTTTGTTAGACAAACAGAGAGAACAGTGAAATGTCTTCAGCCAAAATATAAGAAAGTTGATGTTGAAGTCTGCATTGAAGAAAACAATGGAGTATGTGTTCGTACCGGAAAACAGCAAACGTAAGGAAATATTTTATTGTACTTCTTTGGCTGGTCTTTTAATTGTAAACATTTTCATTATAGTATATTTTACGGATCTTTTCGGTTTGAACGGCAGTTTTTTAAAATAATTTCCACATAACTAAACACTTTTAAACTTCGTATACTGGTAGAATGTGTTTATAAAACATCTTTTTCTCTTGGCTTTATTGAGAAAATTCTATAGTTTGTAAGCTATTTGTTGTTTTTTTTCTTCAATTTCTGCAATTTCAACCAATCAATGATGTCTATTGGGGTAAAAACATTCTGTGCCGTATGAATATGTTCCTCATTTAAGAAACAGATTGGGTTTATTTACATTTGTGAAGAAAACAAAGATACCCTTCCCACTAACCCTAACCCTAAAACAGATTGAAATGCAATAGATCGATACCAGGGTCATAATTATGGGTGACAATTTCATATGACACCGCTAGAAAAAACTGCCGTTCAAACCGAAAAGATCCTATTTTACTAGTTATTATGGGGAATTTACGATTATAAATTTAAAAAACTATCTTGAAACAAAAATTGACTTTTACAAATCTTAATTATTCATCTTACTAAGTTATGGCTTTAAGCAGTTTATATTCTAATTTGTTTATTCTTTGAAATGGTGGCTCTATGCATATGTGGGAAATAGTAATTTGAATGTTTGTAGAATTGGTTCAGAGTTGAAACACAGCATGACCTTGAGATATCAAGTGATATGTCAGTAATATATATCTCGCTGTTATAATGGAACATAGCTTCCACTGCCCTAATTCATCACTTCTTTGTATGTCATATCTACAGGTGTCAACAATCAGGGACCACCTGTCCCCTACACAATTTAGCCAATTAGTGTGTAAGTTTTTCTGCAGTCAGCAAGTAAAACCATTGAGTGTCATATCCATCACCACTCACTCTCTCTCTGTCTCTCTCTCCAACTCACTCAACCATCACCATCACCACCATCACCTTCATCACCATCACCCTCATCGGCACCTTCATCACCATCACCACCATCACCATCAAAGGATTTCCTGTGGTAGGATATATCTTCAGTATTTCTCTCAGGAAATACTAATTTAATGTGAGGTATATTTGCCATCTCAATATGGCTAACCCCTAAGGGTGGGAGTTACTGTAGCTTGTAGCCCCAGGAGAACATCTCCTCCAGCTGGCTATAGGTACACTTTCTGTGCCCTTTCGGTATTTGCAAAGGGAGGTCATCCTTCCCTCGTCAACCTAAGTGATATGCACGGACTGCAGTTTCTGGATATTGACCCGTCATCAGCGCACGACTATCACCGGTTTTCGATGGAGGGGTCCCAATGCATATACATATATCCTTTTTCCAGTGACTTTTCATCACTGATCTTGAAAAAGTGTATACAAGCAATAATAAATCTCTGATCGAGGTATAAATAGTAACTGCACGACAATGTGAGGTATATTTGCCATCTCAATATGGCTAACCACTAAGGGTGGGTGTTACTGTAGCTTGTAGCCCCAGGAGAACATCTCCTCCATTAGTATTGTTGAAAAAAATAACTCAGAAGCAAAAAGATTTGACACCTGCTGACAGCAAACTCCAGGACTCTTCCTGTCACACATTCTTTAGAGCTAAATGAAGAATACAAGACTTTCAATTAAAGCACAATGCTCAAATTAACTTCTACATATTATGTCCATTATTGCTTCATTAATTAATCAAATGTTCATCATGTGATAGACTTATCCATATACAGGATAGGCGCAGGAGTGGCTGTGTGGTAAGTAGCTTGCTTACTAACCACATGGTTCCAGGTTCAGTCCCACTGCGTGGCACCTTGGGCAAGTGTCTTCTACTATAGCCTCGGGCCGACCAAAGCTTTGTGAGTGGATTTGGTAGACGGAAACTGAAAGAAGCCCATCGTATATATGTATATATATATATGCGTGTGTGTGTTTGTGTGTCTGTGTTTGTCCCCCTATCATTGCTTGACAACCGATGCTGGTGTGTTTATGTCCCCGTTACTTAGCGGTTCGGCAAAAGAGACTGATAGAATAAGTACTGGGCTTACAAAAGAATAAGTACCAGGATCGAGTTGCTCGATTAAAGGCGGTGCTCCAGCATGGCTGCACTCAAATGACTGAAACAAGTAAAAGAGAAAGAGAGAAAGAGAATGCAGGCTTCTTTGCATGTAAATGTGAATATATATGTAAGATATTTAAAGCGTTTTGCAATCGTTTTCTTTATGATTTATTTATCTGTTTTCCTTTTTTCAAATAGACTGGAACCAAATGGCTCTGAAATGAGGATGTGCTCAAAAGTTCAGTTGAGACGCTCCTGCCATGTGTGTTGCCCAAGTCATTACCCAGTGGGTAACAAAACAACTTGTACAGGAATACTTGACGGAATTGACAAAACTGGTCTGAGGATTAGTATTTCTGCAGATGAAGGACAAATCGAATATGCTAGATTACCCAAAAATTACCAGCCACGTAGACGTCACAACACACAGCATAATGGTAGAGATCGATCAAGGAATGGATCCCGTAGCAGACATCAATCCAGGCGGAGAATAGTTCGAAGGCCGCGTAGTGTGGCCGTTTGACCTGATCCTCAAACAATAACATCCTAATTGGAGGTGATCTAATAATGGAACATTATCAGAAAGAATTTGTAATGAAATCTAATTCATAGGACTACTTGATGAATAAACTTGCAATTCATCCCTCGTATGGCCAAACTACAGGAAAACCCATACGCATCATAATCAGTTCACTTAATTGCTTGACATGACACTTAACTGGAAAGAAGGATTGTCACTTGGTTCTAGGAACATATGTGTGTGTGTGTGTATATGTATTCATGTATATGTGTATATGCATGTATGTGTGTGTATGCATGTATGTGTGTGTGTGTGTATACATGCACACACATGTATACAAATACATACATACACACACACACACACACACACACATATATATATATATATATTTATACACATATATATCTATATACATATATATATACATATATATTTATACACATATATATCTATATACATATATATATACACATACATACATACATACATATACACATGCACACACACACACATGTATGTATATATATATAATATATATGTATGTATATGTATATATATATATATGTAGTATGTATGTATATGTATATATATATATGTATGTATGTATGTATGTATATGTATATATATATATGTATGTATGTATATATATATATATATATTTATATATATATATATATATATATATATATATATATATATATATATATATATGTATGTATATATATATATGTATGTATATATATGTATATATAAATATGTATGCTTATGTACATCATAGCAAACATTTGATCTTCTTCATTCATTTAACTCTGCACTACAAACACATAATATACATGTATATATAAAGACTCTATACATGACAAAAGTAAAAATGCGAGCACCCTTCAAATGATCATATCTTATCTTCCATTTTTTTGTATTATTTTAATCTTCCTCCATGTGTATATTCAGATGTACAGTCATGTGTATGTGCTATGTGTGTATCAGTATGTGTTGATACAAGAGTGGTTTTAACACACACACACATTCATGTGTGTGTGCATGTATATCTATCTATAACTTACTCAAAACAAGAATTTTTAGAAAACCTATATGGTACTACCAAAATACTAGTTTTGAAATTCTTTAGTAATCCTATAATTTGGTAAGCCTTTCTGTTATAGAAACAACTTTAACACAGAAAATTTAAATTTCGCAAACCCAGCATAAACTCTACATATAAGGTTACTGCACAAAAAGAAATATGTTATGACAAGAAAATGGAAAATGAAAAGCAAAACAAATATAGTAGCATTGCAGGTGACAATGAATGAATCTGGTATAGTTTAACCCTTTCATGACCAACCCAGCTGAAACCGGTTCTGGCTCTGTAGTATAAATGTCTTGTTTTCATAAGTTCTGAATTAAAATCAGATACATCACACCTCACTTAAAAACCTACACTCTTGCTGTCCAGGAACAGGAAATAGAAACTAAATATCTAATCAGCAGAAGAAGTATAGGTGCCTTTAACCCTTTCGTAACCAACCTGGCTGAAACCAGCTCTGGATCTGAGTACAAATGATTTGTTTTCATAAGTTCTGAATTAAAATCTTCCACCAAACCTTAGTCACAATTTATATTCCTAACACTAGCTGAATGGTAACCAAGTTATTTTACTAAATTCTTTATCATATTTAAAGTAATTGAGAGAAACACGGAGCATCTCAACAGAAATACAGTAATGAAAGGGTTAAACAAGTGGAAGTGTCTACTTTCTTTAAAAGACATCATGTCTAGAACTTTTTAGTTAAGATCTGAACAAACGATAAAGCCTAACGTCAACAAACATTTGCCAATGAAAGAGATTTATAGATTCAAAATATGAAACCAAAAACATTAGAAGCATAGGCACAAGCATGGCTGTGTGATAAAAAGCGTACTTTCCAGCTACAAGGGTCTGGGTTCAGTCCCACTGCATGGCACCTAGGGCAAGTGTCTTCTACTTTAGCCTCAGGACAACCAAAGCCTCATGGGTGGATTTGGTAGATAGAAATTGAAAACAACTTGATGTATATATATAGGCGCAGGAGTGGCTGTGTGGTAAGTAGCTTGCTAACCAACCACATGGTTCCGGGTTCAGTCCCACTACGTGGCATCTTGGGCAAGTGTCTTCTGCTATAGCCCCAGGTCGACCAATGCCTTGTGAGTGGATTTGGTAGATGGAAACTGAAAGAAGCCTGTCGTATATATGTATATATATATATATATGTGTGTGTGTATGTGTTTGTGTGTCTGTGTTTGTCCCCCTAGCATTGCTTGACAACCGATGCTGGTGTGTTTACATCCCCGTCACTTAGCGGTTCGGCAAAAGAGACCGATAGAATAAGTACTGGGCTTACAAAGAATAAGTCCCGGGGTCAATTTGCTCAACTAAAGGCGGTGCTCCAGCATGGCCACAGTCAAATGACTGAAACAAATAAAAGAGTAAAAGAGTATATATATATATAAATTTATGTATGTATATACACTTTATTAATAAAGCTGCAAAGACACCACAAGAACTGTTACTCAGAGTTTCATGTTCCCGTTCATCAGACACTTTTGGTTCTCAACCAAAACTGTCAGAAGAATGATACAGTATTCCACCTTGTTTCACATTTATGTGCTAACTCTGGTATATGTGTGTGTTTTTGTCCTCCATCACTGCTTGACAACTGGTGTCAATGTGTTTAAGTCCTCATAACTTAGTAGTTCAGCAAAAGGAACCAATAGAATAAGTGCCTAGTTGAAAAAGAAAATATGTACAGGGGTCAATATATTTGACTAAAATTTTTCAAGGTGCTGCTTCAGCATGGCCACAGTCTAGTGATAGAAACAAGTAGAGGATAAAAGATAGTAAACTCTGATTTAAGATAAATAGCGTTGCCAGTGTGTATATAAATGATTCACTGAAACTCTTTGTCAAGGACAATATTGATTTATCTTCCTTGCCTACTGAAAAATGTCCTGTGTGTGTGTATATATATATATATATATATATATATATATATCCCTCTCTCTCTTTCGGAGAGGCACTGAGCAGCTATACACACACGTACACACACGGCAGTAACTTCCACCTACCGAATTCAATCACAAAGCTCCGGTCGGCTCGGGGCTATAGTGGAAGACACCTACCCAAAGTGCCACGCAGTGGGGCTGAACCCGAAACCATGTAGCTAGGAAGCAAGGTCCCTAACCACACAGCCATGCCCGCGATATATATATATATATATATATATATATATATATATATATATGTATGTATATATATATATATATATATATATATATATATATACGCGAGAAAGAAGCAACAAGAATGGATAGGTTTTTAGTACAATCGTTTCATACAAGGACAGGCTTTATTAAAAGTTGTAAAAATTACAGCATATAAACATGTCCCGTACTCATCAGCTAAAATACATGTGAGTTCTCTAGACATCCTAGTGGTTGAGGCTATACTCATGAAGTAATGAAGATAATTAAGTAACATAAACATAAACAGATATCCAAAGTTCATTAAAGTTCTTTAAAGATGATGTACAGTCTTATCACAGAATTTTAAAAAAGTTTTAATAGCAACCCAGAGAAGGTGACCTAATCCATAGTGCACATATGAATTTCCAGAGATATGATGAGGGATTACATACTCACAGAAGACAAATTTATCCATTGTTAATCACAACGAGGTGGGTCTCAATTCCTGCTTATTAGCATTACAGAGAGGGTGAATTAATCCTTTGTATAGATGCACAGTTTCCAATGGTGTAGATGTAAATTTCCAGAGAAATGAAGAGGAATTTCATATTCACAGGCGATAAATTTATCAATGGTTGAACACAATGAGGTAGGTATCAATTCTTGTTATATGATTAGGTATTTGCCACATTAATCATATTACTGCTATTTACAAGAGGCTGTAGCTATTTAACTTTTAAAGGCTGAAGGGCTTTCTAGAGAGGCAAAGAATAGAAAATGGAAGGGAATAGAAGAAAAGAGAGAAAATAAAGGAGGAGGGAGCAAAAAAGGGGGGGAAGGGGACTAAAAGAGAAGAGAAAAAGAAAAAGAGAATAAGAAGAAGAAAAAGAAAAAAGAGAAAAGAGAAAGAAATAGGGAAAGAAGGGAAAAAGAAAAAAGAAAAAGGAAAAGAAAAAAAGAGGGTTCTAGTTAGACAGAAGAATCAGTAGACCGCAAGTCTGGTTTTAATTTACAGGCATCTAGGAACTAGAGGAGGATATTATTCTTTGACCAGTAAAACAGCTAATTTATTGCTGTTGAAATCAGCTATGAATTTAAAGAGAATCTAAAGAGATAACACAGTCAGGGGTTTAGGGGTCAGATGCTAAAATCAAAAGAAAATACATTAGGAAAATCTAAGTATAATCCTATCAAAAAGTCATTAAGATTTACTTATTTAATTTATTCATTTTATTGTCTTAAGGAGTTGCCGTTATTATTCATACATTGACGGACTACAGGTCAAATCTTAGAAGATCATTTACAAGGTGTTAGGGGATTGTCTATCATAATGAAGATAATCATATTATCACCGAGGGGGTAGCCTTATTTATTTAATTTTGAAATAGAATTATGGGGCTATAGTAACTCATTTTATTTTATTAGAGTTATGCTACTTAAATTAGATTAAGTTAGGAATTAAAATTAAAAATTACAATTAAGATTTAAAATTAAGAATTTAAAAATTATGAGTTTGAAATTAAATAAGGCCTCAATTAAGCAGCATATAAGTACTATT
This sequence comes from Octopus sinensis, assembly GCF_006345805.1. Taxonomy (NCBI): domain Eukaryota; kingdom Metazoa; phylum Mollusca; class Cephalopoda; order Octopoda; family Octopodidae; genus Octopus; species Octopus sinensis. The sequence continues at coordinate 157,094,018 of NC_042999.1, forward strand.
CATTTCCCTGTTCTCAAAAAACTGATGCAGATATAAGGAAAAAGATAACTGTAGTGTGAGAACTCTTAGTTATCTACTTAAAGCAGTGCTATACTAGTAGAAATCAAGTTATATCTATCTATCTAGTTACGAATATTCTAATCATTTAAAATGTTTTAAAGTCTTCAATTTAGCATGGACACAAACTTGACCTAGTTCGATATGGTTATTCAATAAGTTTCTATGTTTTCTATGCTTTAGAATTTCATACGTCTCCATGGAGCATAGTTGGCAACCAACCCTACTATTTTTATACGGAATTGCTCTCCTAACTATTTCCCAATTAAGGTTATAATTTTTATTATTATTTTTGAGTTCCCAGATTTTGTTTGAAAGTGTGGTGGTACCAGCTTTATGACGTAATTTAAAAGACGAGATGTGATTTCTAACTCTGGCTAGAAAATTAATTGTACATCCAAGGTAAAGATATTTGTTATTCTCCGTGGATATGGTACATTTATAGATTACATTATTTTCCCCACATAGACCAGGTGCCGGGCATTTTGATTTTCCTCTACACTTACACACAGGAGGAACAACTTCAGGCTTTGGATTATTCTTGGGTAGATGTCTTAGGTTCCTATTATTTTGATTATCATTTCTATAGTTGGTGCTGATATCTAAGGTATTGTGTTCAACCATTGATAAATTTATCGCCTGTGAATATGAAATTCCTCTTCATTTCTCTGGAAATTTACATCTACACCATTGGAAACTGTGCATCTATACAAAGGATTAATTCACCCTCTCTGTAATGCTAATAAGCAGGAATTGAGACCCACCTCGTTGTGATTAACAATGGATAAATTTGTCTTCTGTGAGTATGTAATCCCTCATCATATCTCTGGAAATTCATATGTGCACTATGGATTAGGTCACCTTCTCTGGGTTGCTATTAAAACTTTTTTAAAATTCTGTGATAAGACTGTACATCATCTTTAAAGAACTTTAATGAACTTTGGATATCTGTTTATGTTTATGTTACTTAATTATCTTCATTACTTCATGAGTATAGCCTCAACCACTAGGATGTCTAGAGAACTCACATGTATTTTAGCTGATGAGTACGGGACACGTTTATATGCTGTAATTTTTACAACTTTTAATAAAGCCTGTCCTTGTATGAAACGATTGTACTAAAAACCTATCCATTCTTGTTGCTTCTTTCTCGCTTATAATCACCCCACATTACTGTATTGTTAAAACAGTATAGTTTTTTTTGGTGCATCTAAGTTAGGTACCATATTCAAGTAAATTCATTTAAATTAACTTGAATCTTTATTGCTTTTTGTATATATATATATATATATATATATAGCTCCAGTATCACTGCATATTCCATTCAATGTTAATAAACAAAGACAGTAATTTGACTAAAGGCTAGTCATTGTTGAAATAACTTACATATAATCATTGAAAATGAGGTTGTAAACCAAACTGAAACAAGAGACATAGTGTAAAATGATAACTGGTATCTTAAAAGTCAAACAGATAGAGCAGTATCTAAATAAGTGGTGATCGTACTAATAGTTTCAACAGGAATTATTCTTATTTAGAAAGATCTAAATTTAATGTTACTTTATACAATGACATAGTTTTTGTTGAAGTATCTCAGGATTTCTATGTAATGTGGTTTGAGATTAATTTTTTTTTCTTTTTTTCTCAGTTTGATGAAGAATAATCCATTCAAAAGAATAGTGATTAAGTGTGTTAACCATTTTTTTTTTTTTGCTAACCAACCACATGGTTCCGGGTTCAGTCCCACTGCGTGGCATCTTGGGCAAGTGTCTTCTGCTATAGCCCCGGGCCGACTAATGCCTTGTGAGTGGATTTAGTAGACGGAAACTGAAAGAAGCCTGTCGTATATATGTACATATATGTGGCATCTTGGGCAAGTGTCTTCTACTATAGCCTCGGGCCGACCAATGCCTTGTGAGTGGATTTGGTAGATGGAAACTGGAAGAAGCTTGTCGTATATATGTATATGTATGTGGCATCTTGGGCAAGTGTCTTCTGCTATAGCCCCGGGCCGACCAATGCCTTGTGAGTGGATTTGGTAGACGGAAACTGAAAGAAGCCTGTCGTATATATGTACATATATGTGGCATCTTGGGCAAGTGTCTTCTACTATAGCCTCGGGCCGACCAATGCCTTGTGAGTGGATTTGGTAGATGGAAACTGGAAGAAGCTTGTCGTATATATGTATATGTATGTGGCATCTTGGGCAAGTGTCTTCTGCTATAGCCCCGGACCGACCAATGCCTTGTGAGTGGATTTGGTAGACGGAAACTGAAAGAAGCCTGTCGTATATATGTACATATATGTGGCATCTTGGGCAAGTGTCTTCTACTATAGCCTCGGGCCGACCAATGCCTTGTGAGTGGATTTGGTAGATGGAAACTGGAAGAAGCTTGTCGTATATATGTATATGTATGTGGCATCTTGGGCAAGTGTCTTCTGCTATAGCCCCGGACCGACCAATGCCTTGTGAGTGGATTTGGTAGACGGAAACTGAAAGAAGCCTGTCGTATATATGTACATATATGTGGCATCTTGGGCAAGTGTCTTCTACTATAGCCTCGGGCCGACCAATGCCTTCTGAGTGGATTTGGTAGATGGAAACTGGAAGAAGCTTGTCGTATATATGTATATATATATATATGTATGTATGTGTATGTGTGTCTGTGTTTGTACCCCTAGCATTGCTTGACAACCGATGCTAGTGTGTTTACGTCCCCGTCACTTAGCGGTTCGGCAAAAGAGACCGATAGAATAAGTACTGGGCTTACAAAGAATAAGTCCCGGGGTCGAGTTGCTCGACTAAAGGCGGTGCTCCAGCATGGCCGCAGTCAAATGACTAAAACATGTAAAAGAGTAAAAGAGTATTGTCAAAGTACCAGTCACTCACTGACAGGTTTATAGTTGAGCCTGAAGCAGTGGAGACCTCCAGCATTCTCGGTCCCTGGACTATATCCTTGCCCACCACTTTTGGGACAGAGATCATAATCTATAAATGGAAGCCCTGTAAGTCAGAGTAGCTGTTCCAGTGCTTCTCCTTTACCATTTCTAGAAATTACTGGTACTTTACAAATGTATATTTACTCTCAGAACTGTTTTAAATAAATAGACATAATATAATGTCTAACAGCTGATGCATACTACCTCTGGATTCCCTCCATTTTCTTCTTGCCATATAAATTAAGGGTAAAACCACTTATTACCCTCGCCTAATCATATTCAGTGGGGTAATTGCCACACAATAACCAACACTTGTGTATTAATTAGGTATTCTACCAACAGTATATTGGATAGATAGTATCCCTTAGTTGGTTGGATTCACAACCTCTAACTCTCTTTGAATATATATATATATATAGACAGACAGACAAACAGATAAATACACACACACACATACATATTCACTGTTTCCTATATATAGTGAGACAAATTTCGTTTGAATAGGAGACAATTGGGTACACAGCATTCACAAGCTTCAAAAAAGGCAAAATCTGTCTGTCATTCTGGTGAGTCACTACAGCTATGATTTCCTTCATTGATGCATATTGTGACGTATATTGTGGTTTTAAAATAAGAGGTCATTGAAGAGTTTTTATTTCAGACATTTCCACAACATTATGCCTTGTAATTCTCCATATAACAACATTATGCCTTGTAATTCTCCATATAACAACATTATGCCTTGTAATTCTCCATATAACACATTATGCCTTGTAATTCTCCATATAACAACATTATGCCTTGTAATTCTCCATATAACAACATTATGCCTTGTAATTCTCCATATAACAACATTATGCCTTGTAATTCTCCATATAACAACATTATGCCTTGTAATTCTCCATATAACAACATTATGCCTTGTAATTCTCCATATAACAACATTATGCCTTGTAATTCTCCATATAACAACATTATGCCTTGTAATTCTCCATATAACAACATTATGCCTTGTAATTCTCCATATAACAACATTATGCCTTGTAATTCTCCATATAACAACATTATGCCTTGTAATTCTCTCCATATAACAACATTATGCCTTGTAATTCTCCATATAACAACTTATGCCTTGTAATTCTCCATATAACAACATTATGCCTTGTAATTCTCTCATATAACAACATTATCCTTGTAATTCTCCATATAACAACATTATGCCTTTAATTCTCCATATAACAACATTATGCCTTGTAATTCTCCATATAACAACATTATGCCTTGTAATTCTCCATATAACAACATTATGCCTTGTAATTCTCCATATAACAACATTATGCCTTGTAATTCTCCATATAACAACATTATGCCTTGTAATTCTCCATATAACAACATTATGCCTGTAATTCTCCATATAACAACATTATGCCTTGTAATTCTCCATATAACAACATTATGCCTTGTAATTCTCCATATAACAACATTATGCCTTGTAATTCTCATACTAAATGTGTATGAGCACAACAACAGCAGCAGCAGCAGTAACATCATCATCACCACCATCATCATCATCAAAAAATACCTTAGGAATGAGGACCCAGGTTCGAAATTTCCCCAAGACACCTGATGACGGCTGGAGGGTATATCAGACGAAATGTTGTGTTAAGAACAAGCAAGATGAGGACAAATATCCATCAATTTTAATTAGTAAATGTAGTACATCGAATATCTCAACACAAGTCTCACCCAATAAAATAGATGTACCTTTAACACCTACTTAAATTAATTTAAGTTATATCACAAACATCCACACTCAAAACATGCTCCAGTGGCTCACTCACCCCATCAACCATGTATGAGTCTAAGAGCAACTCCCAAATGACTGAATCTGGAGCATCATCCTCCCCTTCTGGAAATGGAAGGGTAACAAACTTGTGTGCAGCAACCACATGGGCATCACTCTCCTCTCCATCCCAGGCAAGTTCTTCACCAGGACCCACCTCAGCCATACTCCTCCTGCCATTACAAGCAGATGCCACCCACAACAAGCTGGATTCATGCCGAATTGATCTACTACTGGCCATATTTTTGCCCTTTGTCTCATCATTGAAAGATCTCAAAAATTCCACAGAGACCATCACCTCTACACCACCTTTGTTGACCTCAAATCAGCTCTTGACCCAATCATCCATGCATCCCTCTGGAAAGTTTTGAAGTTCTAAAAAGTTTAAATGAATAAAATCAAGAGGATCAACCTACACCTTAGAACCATCATGGCATCTGATGTGGCTTTATAAACCAGACAATGTTCTGTAAAGACAACCACATAGATTGCACATCCGGTTTGGACCACTAATTGCTGCAGATAAGTTCTAATTTTTGTGGACCTTAAAATGTCTTTTGAGGCCTCTGTTAGATTTGCAAACCTTCTGGCATATACTGCATTCAAAGGTGTGCACAAACCTATAGGCAGAATAATTGGTGGCAGTTTATTTTCCATGGGTTTGCAAATGAGATTTGAACCCAGCAAAAGAATGGCATAGTCTGACACAATCTGTGCCCACAAAAAGGTCATTGTGATTCACCTTCTCTATCATAGCATTCTTCCTTAGATCTCTTTTGAATCTTACATACATTATCCTGGCTTCTTCAATCACTTTCATTCCACTCCACACTTTTGTTCGCCATCCAGCTTGATCCGAAGCAAGGGTTTCTAAGTTTTCTGGATCCATTCCAAGTGAAGTAATGAGTGAAGTAAGAACCTTCGTCTTGAATTTCAGTTTAGTCAGATTAAAAACATGCCCTATTGTTTGATAATTTATGTAAATACCCTCCTCAGAGTTTTGAAAAACATGTGACAACACAACTGCAAAGTATATTGCAAAGAGGGTGGGTGCATTAAAGTCTCCTTGCTTTACTCCATTTTCCCCAGCAAAACAGACAGAAAGCCTACCACCAAAATTAAGTCTAGCTTTCATATCTTGATGCAAAGACCTGATCGTGTTTACAAATTTTTCTAGGCAACCTATTTTCCTTAGAATTAGCCATAGAGCATTTTGATTAACAGTATTGAATGCTTTGCTCAAATCAACAAAACAATGGTAAAGAGGAAGATTCTGTTCAATGTACTTTTCCTGTAATTGTCTGACAGTAAAGATACAATCTTCTGTGCCCCTGGAGGAACGAAAACCACACTGAGATTCAGACACTATATTTGGAATTATGATTTATTTAAATGTTCTAACAAAATGTGGGCAAGTACTTTTCCAACCACAGACAAAAGCAAAATTCTACGAAAATTACCACACAGATCTTTTGGCCCCGATTTAGACAAGGAGACTAAAATAACATCAATCCAGTCTTGAGGCACTTTCTCAGTTCTTCAACAGTGACAAATTAATATATTTAAGAGTTCAAACATTTTGCCACCCCCATATTTCAAGACTTCTGCACAGATTCCATCAGACCCTGGAGACTTATTGTTATTCAGCTTATTCACAGCTAAATAAATGTCATTTAGAGTTGGTTCAAATGCTATCTCTTCTATAACTGGAAGGTGTTCAATTTTTTCTATCCTCCTCGTATCAGCGGATGATGGGCTATTCAAAAGCACAGAAAAATGTTCTACCCAACGCTTATGAATAGAAGCAGTGCCAGTCACTGGAGATTTGGGCCATATACCTCCTTAACATAAGAATACAAACCCTTGGCATCATTTCTATCAGCTGTTTTTTGTGCCCCTTTTGCTCTATCATTCCACCATTCTTGTTTAATTTTCCTGAGAGTAATCTGCACTTTCCCTTTTAAGCTTCTTTTGAATTGGGGTTCAAGGACTGAGAAAGAAGTGTATTGCCTATGTTTTGTTTTCCTAAAAGCAGATCATTAATTTCTGTTGATTTGTCTGAGAACCAGTCACTGGACCTATGTGATTTAAATCCCACTCATGAACTTGCAGCCTGAAATACTTTTGTTTTGAAATTTTCCCATAGATTGTTTTGGTCAAGATTGATACTTTCTATAGCATCGCGGAATCTTGATGATTTAAAGTTGGCAACGTTTAACATTTTGGGTACCTTAGGACCAGACAGTCGATTTTTAGGCATTATTGAAAAATCTACTTTTCCATGCACTAGACGATGGTCAGTCCAGCTCTCTGCTCCTCTTATGGCCCGAATGCTAAAAACGTCTTTCATCTCATATTTTCTGATCAGTACTTAGTACCAGTGCTTAGATCTTGGGTGCATCCAGGTGGGTTTTATATTTATTTTTCTGCTTAAATAGAGAGTTGGTGACAACCAGATTATTCTCAGTACAAAACATCAAAAGATCGACTCCCTTTTTATTACATTTCACAATCCCATTTCAACCTAAAGCAGGCCATGAAACGTAGTCCTTTCCAACTCTTGCATTGAAATCTCCCAATATAATCAGCTTGTCAGAAATTGGTACTCTCCTCAATAATTGTGCTAGATCATTATAAAACTCCAGTTTCACCAGAATAGGACATTGTTGGTGCATAAATACTGACAATGGTAAGAAATCCATCTTTTGTCAGTTTAATACAGCATGCCACAGTCCAATCGGATACACCACTTGGAAGCTCTGCAATGGGGGATACTAATGTATTCTTGAGAGCAAACTCAACACCAGATTCTCTACGCTGTCTCTTAGGTAGGCCTCGCCAAAAGATACTATATCCATAAGTAGGTTCATTTACTCGACCCTCACCAGAGAGACAAGTTTCAGAGAGCACAGCTATATCAAGGGAATATTTCTTAAGCTCACATGTAATAAGTGTAGTATGCCTTTCTGACCTCTTGCTGAAATTATCATCAAGAAGTGTGCACACATTCCAACAGCCAAATTTAAAAGGATGTTTATTTTTACTTTTATTTTAAGATTATTTGACCACAGTGGCAGGATGACGATTGGGCCCAGTCTTTGATACACTGGGACATCTGCCAAACCAGACCTTTTCTCCTGATGTTCCCAAGACTTTTTTGATATTTACTGAACCGGTTTGAGACATTTTAGAGTAAGTTACAAGTGCATTTTTAGGTTTCTGCCAACCAATGAATTTAATGATTTTACTAAGATTTGGTGTACAGGAAGTACCTGTGCAGATGAATAATTTTCAGCCCTGCACTACCCCCACCTACTGGGCCAAGAAGACTTTTGCCAGTGTGACATGAAAACTGACAAAACCAGGAACTTCCAAGGCCTCAGGTTTTATTTCGGAGATTTCCTTCTCCTAGGTAGATAACCAACCAAGGTTAAAGAGCTTCTACCTTCCCATTAGGTAAGCTATCCCATTCCAGACACCAAACCAACACTTAAACACTCTATAACATGATCAAATGTCACTCCAGTAACCGATGCAGAGAGATCATTCATACATATAAAAAAATTTTAAAAAGTGCGATATGTGATTTGTAAATGTAAATAAGAATTAAATATAAATAATATATATAAATATAAAAAAATAAAAGATATGCAACTGCAAAATATAAAGTAAGATTTAAATATAAAAAATATATGTATAAAAGTAAAAATATACATATTATGGCGCAGGAGTGGCTGTGTGGTAAGTAGCTTGTTTACCAGCCACATGGTTCCGGATTCAGTCCCACTGCGTGGAATCTTGGGCAAGTGTCTTCTACTATAGCCTCGGGCCGACCAAAGCTTTGTGAGTGGATTTGGTAGAGGGAAACTGAAAGAAGCCCGTTGTATATATGTATATATATATATATATATATATATATATTATATATATATATATATGTATGCATGTGTGTGTTTGTGTATCTGTGTTTGTCCGCCTAGCATTGCTTGACAATCAATGCTGGTGTGTTTATGTCCCCGTTACTTAGCGGTTCGGCAAAAGAGACCGATAGAATCAGTACTGGGCTTACAAAAGAATAAGTCCCGGGGTCAAGTTGCTCGATTAAAGGCGGTGCTCCAGCATGGCCGCTGTCAAATGACTGAAACAAGTAAAAGAGTAAAAGAGTATATGTATACATATAAGAGAAAAAATATATATACATATTTATAGATATTTTGTTGGATGACCGTTGACTGGCATGGGTTGTGGGTGGACTTGTTGGCAAGGTGCAAACATGCGCCATACCTGGCAGGACCATCATGACAATTTCCACTTTCTACATTATGTCTTAGAAAGGGTAAATAGGATTCCTGGCAAGGGTGGGGCTATGGTCCATTTCGACCAATCCAAAGCATTCGGTCGGGTGGACCATCAGTATCTGGCAGTGGTCCTCAGGATGGCTGGCTTCTGCCTGACCTTCCGTGGATGAATGACTGCTTCATACAGTGACATCAAATCAGTAGTTTAGGTGAACGGTTTCTTCTTGGAGCCATTCTGCATCAAACAATCAGTATGTCAAGGGTGCCCTCTCTTTCTACTTCTTTACGTTTTGGCCCATGAACCATTGCTGAGGAAGCTGGAAGCTATGAGGAGCACCCCACAAGATCTAGAGTGCGGAAAGTCAGCTTCGACATCACCATCATTGTATCTACAGTAGGTAGGTGAAGCCATAAGAGATTATGAAGCGGTGGCAGGAGCAAAAATCAACTGGGATAAATTGGTCAGCTTGCAACTTGGCACCTGGAGGGGCAAGTCAATGCCTTCTGACAGTGTCATGGGACATTGGATGGAAGGGCCGGTGAAAATGCTTGGATTCTGGTTTGGTCCAGATCTCCAGATAGAGAAGAATTGGAGCAAGGTGGCTCTCCTAACTCAGACCTGGTCTGAGTGGAGGCTGTCTTTGAAAGGGAGGATGGAGGTTGCTGAGGTGTTTATTGCCTCTGTAATTCCCTACCGCCTGACCATTGTCCCATGTCCCAATTTGTGGCTGAACAAACTGGAACCCATGCTCTTCCACTTTTTGTGGAGGGGCAGCAGACCTCTTGTAAGATGCTCTATCTGCTACGAAAAGCCATTGAAGGGTGGGCTAGGGATGCCATAGCTAAAAACGCACAGACATGTGCAGAGGCTGAGACACCTCTGGCTTTACCTGGACAGTGAGCAGGTACAGTCTCCATTCGTCAAGCTGTTATTTCCACAGTTAACATCGTTTACTGAACTGGACCCATGGATCAAGCATAGACTGAGGTTGGGCGCGAATCTGTAATTAAGATCATTCTGCCGCCCTCCCTGAATAGGGAATAGCAGGCTTGTTTTCTCTTGGTAGTTGCTGTTGTGAAAGAGGTAGTATGGCTGATAAGAGTGAAAGGAATTGCAACGGGCATTTTCATCTCAAGCCTCGTCTTAGTCGACTTTTTCCTTTTTCCTTTTCTACATGGAAAGGAAAATAAGACTGGGAAAGAAATACCTGTTGCAAAGTGCATTTCGTAAAAGATGGAAGTCTGTAGCAAGTATGTTGCGAGTGAAAGAACCTATTTAAGCAAGAACAAAAAAAGAAAAAAAAGGAAAAACAAAGTCCAGTGTGAGAATGGGGTTTGTGGGGTTGACCGCATCCTCTGCTTCATTTTTTTGTTAATCATTCATTTTGCATTTTATTATATATATTAAAATTATTTATTCATACATTTGTCCCATTCGATCCACTGACCTCAATATTTGTTTTGTCTGTCCTCGTATCATCCCCTCTTTTTCTTAACCTTATATGGTGAATAAAGAAATTGACTGTTCAGGAGTTCCCCCACCCTTTTGACGGGTCTTATTTTTCATCCTACAGGACATCCAACAACATCCTCCTCACCAAGCAAGCCTGGTGGGGTTGCCAGTTTAGTCGCTGACGACTCAACCATGCGACAGGTTGTACTGGATTACATATTACTAGCAGCACTCAAGAGCGACTTGACATTTATATATATATATATTGCTTATCTTTATTTTTCCTACTTTTGCTCAGAAGCGTGGAGGTGATAATATTACTATATTACTCAGTATACAAGTTACCTAACAACTATGCAGAAAGTAGACTGAATTATAAAAACATATGTGGAGCACTAAACACAGCAGCTGTCATACATCTACTGATAAACATAATTTCTACGATAAGTATATGAGTGCGTATATGTGTGTGGAAAGAGAGAGAGAGATCATGCATCTATGCATATAGATTATGTATACATATATATCATCATCATCATCATCATCATCATCCACAAATAGGGCTTCAGTGATGTGCTTTTCCACCATCTTAGTTCGGCAGAGAGCTGACAGAGATGTCTTGACAATATTTGATGTATACACGCAGGTCTAGGTCTCTGGGTGGTATAGGACCTCTGTGTTAGAAGTGTTCTGGGAGGAGTAGTATCTCTGGTGGGCATGCTAGTGGCACTCCCTAGGGGACCCCACCTGCAGCCCAGCTCTCACTTGTGACTCTAAGCAGCTGTAGCATGCAAGCACATATATATATTACATAAAGATAGCTATGGCCGCTCAATGGGGTTACCCTGGGTTTCATGTCCATAATGTGCTTAGCTTTATGGCATTTCATGAAGCCGAGGTGATATCTGCCACAGGCAACACCACTATAGCACAAATAACAGCTCCACCAGCAAAAACAATGGCTACAGCAGTGCCAACAGTACTACTAATGATGTCTCCTACACCAGTATTAACAATGTGATGAGACTCAAAGTTTGAAGATCATGCTTCACCACCTCGTCCCATGCCTTCCTGGGTCTACCTCTACCACAGGTTCCCTCCGTAGTCAGAGATTGGCACTTCTTTACACAGCTGTTCTCATCTATATGCATCACATGACCATACCATATATATATATATATATAAATGTGACTGTGTGTGTACCGTTGGCGATTTTTTCCCTCTGTCTTCCCTTCTCTGGATCTTTCCTTCTCCTATGTTTCCGACGAAGAGCTCCGCTCGAAACGTTAAACCCTCCTTCTTTCCTTCTTTCCTGAGCGTCCGATAATACCATATTTGTTCCACATCCTCACGTTGTTGTGTTTTTTGTGCTTTCTTGTTTGGATTAACTTTA